>NC_135738.1:10067500-10376250 GCF_041903045.1 Epinephelus lanceolatus
TTAATGATATACTATGACATTTTCTTCATGATTTTTAATGACATACAATACTATGACATTTTTTCATGATTTTTAATGACATACTATACTATGACATTTTTTTCATGATTTTTCATGACACACTATACTATGACATTTTTTCATGATTTTTAATGACATACTATACTATGACTTTTTTCATGATTTTTAATGACATACTATACTGTGACATTTTTCATGATTTTTCATGACACACTATACTATGACATTTTTTCATGATTTTTAAAGACATACTATACTATAACATTTTTTAATGATTTTTGATGACATACTATACTGTGACATTTTTGCATGATTTTTAATGACACACTATACTATGACATTTTTGCATGATTTTTGATGACATACTATACTATGACTTTTTTTTCATGATTTCAGACGACATACTATACTATGACATTTTTTCATAATTTTTAATGACATACTATACTATGACATTTTTTCATGATTTTTAATGGCATACTATATACTATGACATTTTTACATGATTTTTAATGACATACTATACTATGACGTTTTTTCATGATTTTTAATGACATACTATACTATGACATTTTTTTCATGATTTTTAATGACATACTATACTATAACATTTTTTCATGATTTTTGACGACATACTATACTATGACATCTTTTCGTGATTTTTAATGACATACTATACTATGACATTTTTTCATGATTTTTTATGACACACTATACTATGACATTTTTTCATGATTTTTAAGAACATACTATACTATGACATTTTTTCATGATTTCAGACGACATACTATACTGTGACGTTTATTCATGATTTTTGACAACATACTATACCATGATGTCTATTTCATGATTTTTGATGACATACTGTACTATGATGTTTATTTCATAATTTTTTTTATGACATACTATACTATTACATTTTTTCATGATTTTGGACAACATACTATATCATAATGTTTATTTCATGATTTTTAATGACATACTATACTATGACTTTTTTCCATGATTTTTAATGACATGCTATACTATGATATTTTTTCATGATTTCAGACGACATACTATACTATGATGTTTTTTCATCATTTTCGATGACATAGTATACTATGACTTTTTTTCATGATTTTCGATGATACACTATACTATGGCATTTTTTCATGATTGTTAATGACATACTATACTATGACATTTTTTTCATGATTTTTAATGACATACTATACTATGACATTTTTTCATGATTTTTGACGACATACTATACTGTGAAATTTTTGCATGATTTTTGATGACATACTATACTATGACTTTTTTTCATCATTTTTAATGATACAGTATACTATGACATTTTTGCATGATTTTTAATGACATACTATACTATGACATTTTTTCATGATTTTCAATGACATACTATGACATTTTTTTCATGATTTTTAATGACATACTTTACTATGACGTTTTTTCATCATTTTCGATGACACACTATACTATAACATTTTTTCATGATTTTTAATGACACACCATACTACGACATTTTTTCATGATTTTTAATGACATACTATACTATGACATTTTTTTCATGATTTTTAATGACATACTATACTATAACATTTTTTCATGATTTTTGACGACATACTATAATATGACATTTTTTCATGATTTTTAATGACATACTATACTATAACATTTTTTCATGATTTTTGATGACATACTATACTATGACTTTTTTTCATGATTTTGGAAGACATACTATACTATGACTTTTTTTCATGATTTTAAATGACACACTGTACTATGACATTTTTTTCATGATTTTTAATGATATACTATACTATGACATTTTCTTCATGATTTTTAATGACATACTATACTATGACATTTTTTCATGATTTTTAATGACATACTATACTATGACTTTTTTCATGATTTTTAATGACATACTATACTATGACATTTTTTTCATGATTTTTGTCGACATACTATACTATAACATTTTTTCATGATTTCAGACGACATACTATACTATGACATTTTTTCATGATTTTGGACGACATACTATACTATGACATTTTTGCAGGATTTTTGATGACATACTATACTATGACTTTTTTTCATGATTTTAAATGACACACTGTACTATGACATTTTTTCATGATTTTCGATAACATTCTATGACATTTTTTTCATGATTTTTAATGACATACTTTACTATGACGTTTTTTCATCATTTTCGATGACATACTATACTATGACTTTTTTCATGATTTTTAATGACATACTATACTATGACATTTTTTCATGATTTTTAATGATACACTATACTATGGCATTTTTTCATGATTGTTAATGACATACTATACTATGACATTTTTTCATGATTTTTAATGACATACTATACTATGACTTTTTTTCATGATTTTTAATGACACATTGTACTATGACATTTTTCCATGATTTTCAATGACATCCTATGACATTTTTTTCATGATTTTTAATGACATACTTTACTATGACATTTTTTCATCATTTTCGATGACATACTATACTATGACTTTTTTTCATGATTTTTAATGACACACCATACTATGACATTTTTTCATGATTTTCGATGACATACTATACTATGACTTTTTTTCATGATTTTTAATGACACACTGTACTATGACATTTTTTCATGATTTTCAATGACATCGTATGACATTTTTTTCATGATTTTTAATGACATACTTTACTATGACGTTTTTTCATCATTTTCGATGACATATTATACTATGACTTTTTTTCTTGATTTTTAATGACACACCATAGTATGACATTTTTGCATGATTTCTGATGACATACTATGACATTTTTTTCATGATTTTTAATGACATACTTTACTATGACTTTTGTCATGATTTCTTATGATACACTATACTATGACATTTTTTCATGATTTTTAATGACATACACTACTACGACATTTTTTCATGATTTTTAATGACATACTATATTATAACATTTTTTCATGATTTTTGACGACATACTATACTATGACATTTTTTCATGATTGTTAATGACATACTATACTATGACATTTTTTTCATGATTTTTAATGACATACTATACTAAAACATTTTTTCATGATTTTTGACGACATACTATACTGTGACATTTTTTCATGATTTTTAATGACATACTGTACTATGACATTTTTGCATGATTTTTGATGACATACTATACTATGACTTTTTTTCATGATTTTAAATGATATACTATACTATAACATTTTTTCATGATTTCAGACGACATACTATACTATGACATTTTTTCATGATTTTTAATGACATACTATACTATGACATTTTTTCATGATTTTTAATGACATACTATACTATGACGTTTTTTCATGATTTTCAATGACATACTATACTATGACATTTTCTCATGATTTTTAATGACATACTATACCATGACGTTTTTTCATGATTTTTAATAACACACTATACTATGACAATTTTTCATGATTTTTAATGACATACTATACTTTGACATTTTTTTCATGATTTTTAATGACATACTATACTATGACATTTTTGCATGATTTTTAACAACATACTATACTATGACATTTTTGCATGATTTTTGATGCCAACTATACTATGACTTTTTTTTCATGATTTTAAATGACATACTATACAATAACATTTTTTCATGATTTCAGACGACATACTGTACTATGACATTTTTTTCATGATTTTTAATGACATACTTTACTATGACGTTTTTTCATTATTTTCGATGACATACTATACCATGACTTTTTTCATGATTTTTAATAACACACTATACTATGACGTCTTTCATTATTTTTACGACATACTATACGATAACTTTTGTCATGATTTTTGACGACATACTATACTGTGACGTTTTTTCATGATTTTTGACAACATACTATACTGTGACATTTTTTCATGATTTTTAATGACATACTATACTATAACATTTATTCATGATTTTTGACGACATACTATACTATGACATTTTTTCATGATTTTGGACGACATACTATACTATGACATTTTTGCAGGATTTTTGATGACATACTATACTATGACATTTTTTCATGATTTTCGATGACATACTGTACTATGACTTTTTTTTCATGATTTTTAATGTCACACTGTACTATGACATTTTTTCATGATTTTCAATGACATACTATGACATTTTTTTCATGATTTTTAATGACATACTATACTATGACGTTTTTTCATGATTTTTAATGACATACTATACTATGACATTTTTTCATGATTTTCAATGACATGCTATGACATTTTTTTCATGATTTTTAATGACACACTTTACTATGATGTTTTTTCATCATTTTCGATGACATACTATACTATGATTTTTTTTCATGATTTTTAATGACACACTACACTATGACATTTTTTTCATGATTTTTAATGACATACTATACTATGACATCTCTTTCATGATTTTTAATGACATACTATACTATAACATTTTTTCATGATTTTTGACGACATACTATACTATGACATTTTTGCATGATTTCTGATGACATACTATACTATGACTTTTTTTTCATGATTTTTGATTACATACTATAGTATAACATTTTTTCATGATTTCAGACGACATACTATACTATGACATTTTGTCATGATTTTTAATGACATACTATACTATGACATTTTTGCATGATTTCTGATGACATACTATACTATGACATTTTTTCATGATTTTTAATGACACACCATACTATGACTTTTTTTCATGATTTTTAATGACACACCATACTATGACATTTTTTCATGATTTTTAATGACATACTATACTGTGACATTTTTTCATGATTTTTAATGACATACTATACTTTGACATTTTTTTCATGATTTTTAATGACATACTATACTATGACGTTTTTTCATGATTTTTGACAACATACTATACTGTGACATTTTTTCATGATTTTTAACGACATACTATACTATGATGTTTCTTAAAGATTTTTGAGGGCATACTATATTATAATGGTTTTTTCATGATTTTTGAGGACATACTATACGTTTTTATCATTTTTTTTTATGATGGCGTACTAGACATGTCATGTCATGCCACTTCATGGCATAGTATAATATGACATTTTTAATGGCACACTATATTATTACTTTTTTTAATGGCATAGTATTGTAAGACATTAGTTTTTCTATTTTACGTTTTTATAGTTTACAGCATACTATACTTTGACATTTCTATCAAATAAATACACTAGCCTTTTTTTAATGCATATTTTTTGTGTCTTTTTACGGAATGCAACACTATGACATTTTCTTTGCAAACTATACTATGTCACTTTGTTATTATATTTTATTGGCTTTCTCTACTATGACATTCTTCTTGCCATTTTTAGACATACTATACTATGACATTTCATAGAATATTACTTTATGACATTTTTATAAATTTTTTATTTTTACATTTATTTTACATTTGCCATTCTAACGCATGTTATAATGTGACCATTTTGTGCTTAATTTAGTGATACAATTTTTATGACATTTTACAACACATTATTCTATGGCATTTTTTGACATACTATGAATACTGGCATATTTTTTCATGACATCATTATGGCATACTATGACATGATTTTATGACCTTTCTATGAAATACTATACTATAACATCTTCCTGGCATTTTTCATGACGTTTTATATTATGACATGTTTTTATGGGATTCTTTATTATATACTACACTAATAATTTATTAGTGACATTTTTATGGCATACTATACCATGACACTTTTAGGGTTCCTTTCCAAATTCAGGGGTTTCACAAAATGTTTTTGAGGGCCACTATTTGCCCGGGGGCTGCACTTTGAGAAACTATGGTTTTGACATTATGGCTGGCCGGCTTGGTTGATGGGATGTAATTTGATGTACACTGTGGTCAGTCTTGTAAAATGTATTTTGACTGAATGGAATTATTGCCACATACACTTCTGCAAATGGTACAAAAAGTTGCATCATATGGAAATATTTAGTTTCTCATCAAATTCACATCACATCCTGACACACCCGTTCTGTCAAGATTATTTGTGTGGAAAAGCTCTTCTGCCAGTTTACACACAGTCACAGTACATTATGCATAAGGTTGTATTACACAAATTATGTTAGAGAAGAAGCACATGTGGTCATACATTAGTTAAAATGGATATTCCGTGGTGTGCAGATATAAGTTTCCACAGGACTTAAACACAACACACTTACAAACACAATTTGACTTGAATTTAAGCCCTCTCTCCACCACAGTGAACTGCTATGTATTGCTACTGTTACACACACGCATGTGCACGCAAAATCCTCCCTTGCCAATGAAATTATTTATCCAGTGACTTCTTCCACTCTTCTCCCATGATTGTATGTCAGAGCCTTGCCTTAACAGGTCCGATTATTCAGGGTATGTATTCATTAATTTATTTCAATGCTGAAAGTAATGGTCAATCCTTTAGCCTGCCAACAAAAACTTAATTCACGAAAGTGATGCTATTTAATTAATTAAGTCATTTATTATGCAGATTTCAAACATAGGCTGATTCCAGCTTCACAAATGTGCAGATTTTCTGCTTTTCTCAGTTTTACACCATCGTGCGAGACCTTTGAATTTTGTCTGACAAGAGTAGCACTTACAAGATGTCACCTTGAGCCATGGGAACTTGTGATAGGCAACAGTTGTGGACGTTTTATTGACTAAATGCCTAATTAGGAAAAAGAAATGAGTAAAAACATTCTTAATCTATGGTGAAAAATCATTAGTTGCAGCTATTATCTATGGATTATGACTCTTTATTTAAATTAGTAGTCTCACTGAGATCAAAATCCCCTTTTCAAGAGAGCCCTTTGCATTGGAGAACACATGAGCAACAACAAACACAATTTACACACACAGAGTAGTGTTTACATGACACTAGTGGTTCCCAACTGGTGGGTCACGGTCCAAAAGTGGGTCGTGGGGCCATTCTGAATGGACCGCAAGTGACTCAAGTTTTTAGAAAAATCACTTAATTTCTAAGTACAGTACATTTCCAGCACAGAGCTTTCATTTTGAAGTGCCGTTTTCAGCTGTAGAGTGAGTGATTAACAGACAGCTGCTCGACACAGACAGCAAACTAGCTTAACAACATGGCCAAATGCAAGCATGACACTGAATGTATTAAACTGTGTGACCTCGAACGAATGACTAAGGAGAAATCTGGACCCTGTGGCTGAACCAGTTGGGACCCACTGCTCTACACTACATTACACACAGCAATAACAAGCGGCATTCAAAGTGTTTGAGTATGGTGTTTTTAAAAACTTCAAAAGAAATGAGAGATTTTAATCTCAGAACTTTTTGGACTCACTCCATTTATGAGGAGCAGTATTTGAATCCAGCTTTGTTTGAAGACGCAGTAAAGACAAAGCTCAATTATATGTGACCTAATATTGCAGTGACCTTATTTCGATGTGATCAGAGAGCAGAGATAGTTGAGCAAGTTTTGCAGGACAGCTTTATAGATAAATAACATACAGTGCAATGCCCTTGTGTAAAGTAAAGATGATTATTTCTTTGTGACATTTAATGAAAGAGAATATCACAGTGAGACTGACAACACACCACGAAACTAAGAGGTCTATCTGCTCTCCACAGATGTTTCAGCTGGAAGCTCTGCCTCTATTTCTCGGCCAAATGCATCCATGAGCATTCCTGATGGGATTACTGGGCCAGGTACTATCCGCTGGTCAGGAGAGATAAAGAGAGAATGAGTCGGAGTGAGCGTGCAGCACAGCCTGCTTGTTTTCACGTCTCACACTGCGTGCTTGAGCAGATTTGCCTTGATAAAAGATAAAGGCTCTTTGATAGGCTGCAGGTGCGCTGCTTTAATGAGCATTACCACCCCCAGCCCCCCCGAGCCCCCTTCTTTCTTCCCTGCGAAAACGCACCACATCTGCACATCTGTCATTTGATGCTCTGCAGCATCTCCCTAACCTCTCCTCCCCCTTCCTCCCTGCCTGTCACTCATCCCCAGACTCTCTCACACGCTCTGCACAACGCACACATCTGAGGAACCAGAGTGATGTCAGAGATCGGACGCTCAATGAAATACTTTTCCTGTATTGATACAGCTTTCCTGGATCGCTGTATCCAATTGAGCTTCCAAAAAAACATCCAAACCCCACCCACTCGGGGCATTCCAGGCAGGCTAAAACAAACGAAACAGAGAAATGGGGGAAAAAAATACAGTAACTCAGATGTAATTTAGTCTCCTCAAAGCCTGTAAGAAGGAAAGAAACACAGGGAGAGAGACACAGACAGAGAGAGGGATGTTAGGTGTTTGTTTGTGGGCACTTGCTTTCCCCTCATTCACTGCCTGAGGTGCCAAGGGAATATCTCGATGACGTGGGTTGCGGCCTGGGCAGGAAACATGGGGAGGAACTTGTGACTTTATATTAAGTGCTGGGGCGGTTAACAGGAAAAGATAACCTGTTTCTGTTGATATAGCAAGGAAGTGTGATTCTTGGCACATGCGAGATGTCGCAGAGAGAAACAGGCCCACGGTGCCTTCCACGTCCCTGATTGACTGGCTCACTGGAATTTCCTCGAGTCCACTGTGGTTTTGTTTGGGTGGCTGCAATGGAGTATGGGAGTGTTACAGAAATGCTTTCAGGGGGGTGTTCGTTGCCGTAATAGAAGAGGTGTTTCTCGTGCAAGGAGAGACAATGTTGCATCACAGCGGCCGGCCACACAGTGTGGTCTTATCAATGAATAACTGACCTTGTTATCTGCAGGCATGGCTGTGATGCTCGCAAATAAACAGTCTAGTTTGAGCAGACATACTCGAAAGGGAGTTCAGCAATGAGTCAGTGCAGGTGAACATAACATGGGATGATAAGGTATTATCTGTAGAGGGGTTGCAGGACAGAAACTGACAAGCAAGCTCAAAACTTCCATTTAAATTCAGTTTAAATAATGTTTCTTTTTAAGTATATGTAACTCATAAAGATTTTTTCACACTGTGTGTAATTCCTACATCAGTGTTGTGACATTAAACCTCCCACTGCCTGAAGAAATAAGAAAATGTCCATGTTTTACATGAGCAATAACAGGTTGCTGACACCACTCACATTACTCACATTGCCTGTGCCCACTGTGCTGCACAAATAAAAAATATGGCTTTGATAAAATGCTGCAACAACTGCAGGGGATTGCACTCTGCAGCCACTCAGTCACACACACACACACACACACACACACACACACACACTTTCCCCCTTACTGCAACCACAATATGTCTCAATTTAATTTTTGTTTTCTAAACATCCTTAATTTGGTTGTAAAAAAAATCACAATAATTGTTATAATTAAATTAAAAAATACTACATTTAAAAGCAAAGCTGCAAGTATGTTTTTATCATTAGAAAAAAAATTTAGAAAATTATTTCGACATAGTTAACACTGCATTATACTGAATATCACAGACTGGCTGAAACACACACTTCCTCCTTGTCTGGCTCCGTCAAATCAATCAGTCAACCAAACAGACACCCAGTCAACCATTCAATCAGTAAGTCAGCCAGTGAGACACCTAGTCAAGCAGTCAGTCAGTCAGTCAGTCAGTCAGTCAGTCAGACACCCAGTCAGTCAGTCTGCTGTTTGGGCAGGGTGGAGGCTCGTAGACGGGGTCTTTGTCTGAGCAGAGAAGCCCCAGACACAACAGTGGCCGGCCCCGGCCCCTCACAATGGCCCTCCACACAAAAGCCCACACACTGGGACAATGGGCAGGGCTCAGGGTGGGGGTGGACGGCTGAGCTGAGGTTACCCACCTGCACACTTCAGGACCGGACCCCCCCTGTCCCCACCACCACCACCACCCCACCCTCCTCCTCTTCCTCCACCTCATCTTCCCCTCTCCCCACCCATCCAGCTTTACAGAGCTGCTGCAGGTGTCTTCCTGTGTTGGTGTGACAGGGAGGAAGCAGGGAGATGTGGTGTGGTGAAAGCATTAATTTGGGTTTTTACAGCAGAAGATGTGCCGTGACAGAAACCGAGACATGTGTAGTGAAGTTACTTCAGGTCAAAGAGCGTCTAGCTGCTGTTGTCACACATCACTCACAGTGACAAGAATTCTGTATGTGACAGAAAATAAAAATTATAAAAAAAATATTACGTTTTCCATTAGAGGAAATATGGATTTGTTTTGAAGCAACTGAGGTATTGTTTCTATTTTCTTTTCAGTTTTAAATTATATATAACAAAATGTAAATATTAGAAAAAAATGTTGGAAATTTTTTTTTAAAAAAATATTAGTGAAAAATTATATAAAATATCTAAAATCAATGATATAAGAAGATATTTTTAAATCATAATTTGCCATTTTTAAATTTAAATAGGAGGTAAAAAATACACTTCCTAAACTGAGTGCAGTGTCACCACTTAACACTGTACAATTTATAATATTTTTTCCCCCAAATATCTAACATTAAATATAAAACCTGTTTTAGTAGCAGGAAGAATTTAAGATGAAAAGATAATTGAAAACACACCACACAAGACTCATAAGTGAAAGCACAGTCACTCTTGCTCTTCTCCCACACACTCACATGCTTACACACACTCATATCCACACACACACACACTCAAACTGAAACACAGAAGCTACTGAGGCCAGTCAAATAGTAAAATAAAATAAAATTATAATTTAAGTTGCCGTATTTTACCTTATAGCTGAGGATCGTACTCTGAGCTCAAAGCGCTTATTTTTTTTCCATGAAAGCCATTCCCATGATAAGTTAGTGAACGTTACTGGCTGCAACAAGTGGTCTGCTTCCCCCACTCTGCGTTTCATTGGATGACCAGAGTGTCAATCATCAACCGGCTCAGGACGCTGGTGGATTCATATTGGGAGTGTCACTGCATTGTATCAGGATGGGTGCATGCACAGAGATACACTCACACAGCTGCTGCAAACACTGCACCTCCACAAGTGTGTTTTGGATTTTTATAGACACAGAAAAATTTGCAGTTATCTTTTTTAGGGTTATTTTTGGCAAATGTGAAGGTTTATAAGATAAAACTGAGCAATGTGTGTATGTGTGTGTGTGTGTGTGTGTGTGTGAGATGGTGAAATTACACCAAGTGTAAAAAAAAAAAGCAACCACAAGTCAAATAAGATTTGATTTTCTCTTTTAATTGATTGCAACACATTTTATAACCACACATTACAAAATGCACATCAAATATTTTATCAGGCTCAGTTTGCAACCTTATTGATAAGAAAAAAAAAACTACCAAAAAATATGCTTTTACAAAATAAGACAATTATAATAAAGTAAATGCCACTTTGGATAACCGTAATCAAAAAAACCCCATTTTTTTATTCTACATAAAAAAAAATTGACATAAATAAGTTAGTATAATTTCTCAGTGTTTTTACAAAATTATGTACAAAGGTACATTGCAAAGATTTACACAAATACACAGGCATGGTGACTGCATTTCTGAGACTAGCTGTTCTCGCTCTCCGTCCAGGTGTACACTGGTCTCTTTGAATATAACCCACACTTTAGGGCCAATACAGGGAAGCTTTTAGATGCTCACATTTTGCATCCTCAGCAGGCTAACAACATTGGTGAAACAAGTACAAACATAAATGGAAATTTAAAGTCTAGGTTATCACAAGAAAATGTGAAGTCAATTAAGGAGCGCAGACGGTGCTGGCAACCATACTGAAGCAACCATGTATTTGGTATTGTAGGACATTCAACCCCCTTCCAGAAAAAACCTCTGTGAGGAGCGTTGAGGCTGATGAAACAAAAGGAAAATAGATGACTTTACAACACGACCTGTGCAGTTTGTATGGTCTTTGTCCTTCAATATCTGAGTACCTCACAACTCCAAATCTAAACACACCTTTACAATGTGGCTGAGGTGTGCAGGAGAACTTGAGAAAAAAAATACAAATCATATTCCAGGATTCAGCTGATGCTAAAAGCACCTATCACAAAATAAATATCGGGTGATGTAACGGAAGTCCTAAGAGAAATATTACATTTATTTTTTCCTGTGTTGATTTCCTGCAAAAATGGATCTTATAGGAGAACCTGCACTTGGTGACACAGAGGAAGGTAAAGTAAAAAACATCAACAGATGAGCTACATTTGTACCGTTCTTCACTGTAGAGTTAGGAAGATGACGGAGTGAAGATACACTGTTAAGAAACTCTAAGGAGCCATGATTTTTGTTTTAAATGTAGCAATTAGGGACCGTGTCAAAGTCACACTGCTTTTCAGAAAATAAAATAATAAAAAAAGGAAAAGAACAGCATTTTGGAAACATGTATCAAACTACACTGCAATTCTTCAAGTCAAATCAAAATTCACACCTTTTTACATAAAAGGATTTGTGTTCAAATCATAATGTTTTTCTTATGTGCTACATATGGAGAGAAATATAATATAATATGTATATTTATTTACACACAGGTAGTAAAAAAAAAAGGAGCAAAAAAGGAAATCAAACCTAATTGCACACTGCTACATCGACTGCTTTTAGAGGCAGTAACTTTTTTTTTTTTTTTTTTTTTTTTTTTTTTTTAAATTGAGTGCCACAACTTTAGTGTTTCTATTCAGTGCTTCAACAGCGTCCTCCCCCGTCTTCAGGAGAGCTGATATGTTTCTGATGCTGTGTAGTTCCTCTTCCAAAAATAAAAAATAAAAAAAATCGGCCAACACTGAGGTTTCCCACGTAAAAGGGGAAATACATCTTCGACTCTGTGAGGGGGAAAATTAGATGAAAGGGGAGAGAGAGAAAAACAAAATAAGAGGCTGAATGTTTGAGACGAACTTTTGACACTGAGCTTCATGCATCACTTGCAGGACAGTTTTGCTGTGCAGAGTTTTTAGTTAAAAACAGAAAATATGTCCTCTTGCACCCTCACAAAGAGAGGGAGGGTTAACTTGAATGCACAAAGTATTTATGGACAGTGTGAAAGACGTAAATGCACTGCAATTTCCACTGTTATTGAGCTGCTGCAAGAATTGTTTGCTCGCTCATTTTTAAAACTGTGCAAAATGTTACAGGTGCAAAAATAGCAGAGGGTGTGATTTTACATCAGTGCTCGATCTAGCATGAATTTCACACTTGTAATAATTTACAGAAATTTTTAGAAGGTGGCTACCACAGGGAAACAACAACAACAAGCATGCATGCAAATAAAATGTGATATTTGTCACAGAAATATAAATTCAGGTTTCTTCCTCGTCAAAAAACACAATGTTTTGCACATGTTGTTCCCTAAACTGACTTCACCCTTTTCCACAAATTAAAAAATACACTAAAAAGTCAGGTTTAGGTAAGTTTAAGTGTCTTTCTTCTTCTGCAGCTTTGACAGTTCACATCCTGCCACGACAATGCAGATTTCATGCCTATTCTCCCTCGGCCGTGGCCAACAAGCGCACTTGATTTCAGAGCTGCACGGCTCCTCTGCACACTCTCCGCCGGCAGAGACAGATGTGTGTGTTGTAACATTAGTGTGCAAAGTGTGTGCAGCACTCACACTCTCTCTCACTCACACACACACACACACACACACACACACACACACACACACACACACACACACACACACACACACACACAGAGGGAGAGAGACCAGCCCCTTCCCGTCCCTGCTCTGCTCTGCTGTGAGGGCAGTGGCTGCTGACGTGTTACTACTACACTGTTGTTCAGCACACTTGTTGTTTACAGTTTAGTCGGAAACTCGGGCTCACCGTGGCAGACAGGCAGGAGGCGGTTGTAGTACAAAAAAAAAAAAAAAAAGGGTGTAAATGTGCAGCCACGTTTTTGTCTGGGGTTACTCACAAGTGCTCTCGCGATCGATCACAGTGGATCGAAACAGGTTTGGGTGCAAAAGCACGACCGAAAGCTTGGGTGCAGTCACCCTGCTGCGGTGAGCACTTTTACTCACTATTACTACTAAATGAATGAAGCCTGACAGACAGCACTGAGGACGTGCACACACACAAACGGGAGTGTTTTGCTTGTCAAAGCTGCACAGCTGTTTGAAATCCGAATTAAAATGTGTTTGCGCTGCAAAATGGATTGCATTACAGATACTCGTATAACAACACAATAAAATTTGCTTTTAAAAATCGCATTGTTGTGTTATTCAGGTGTCTTTTGCGGGTGAACAACAGCTGGAAGAGGTCTGACTCCTCTACACTGACCCTCACTGTGCAGAAGCCCATTTACAAAATATAATTTCTAAAAAGTTGCATGCACGTTTTTTAATCTCACCGTTTCACGTTTGCCTCTTGGGACTGGTCTTTCTGGGTGTGTGTTCTGTGGAGTGGCCCCGGCTTGGACAAGTAACCTCCTCTGAGCTGGTGTGTGACCTCTTATTTTGGGCCGTGGTGTCTGCAAAGGCAAAGTGGAGCAGCAGTCAGTAAAAACCACTGAGAAGTAGATATATAAGTAGGTTTAATTAACTGCAGTGCATGTGTGCACACCCTTTAAGATGCACTGTTTTATTATAATCCGATTTTAGATGTTAAGAATTATTTGCAGTGCACTTGGGTGTTATAAGCACACCAGCACTGTGGTGACTGTGGATGCCTGCTGCACAGAAACACCAGTGGAGTTACAATTATTCAGTTGCAGATGTAGTACCGTGACATGCAGGTCTTTTCCTCAGCCCGGTGCACTGCTCCGTGCACTCCATCTGCCCGTCCGCCCTGTCGGTGTCTTCGCTCGCAGCCACAACAACACAATTATGATTCCCATTTAGATCCACATTGTTATTCCCAGCGGAGCAGACGCCCTTCTCCCTCCGCGGCTGCCTGTTGTAGAAGCTCGGGACGTTTCTACAATCCACTAATTCCCACTCCAGCCTGCCGTGAGCCAGCGGCGTGTGACTGGCGAAGTCGAAGTCCCACTTGGCGGAGGCAGCCTCTTCCATCTCCCGCAAGTGTCCCTTTAAATCCCTCTTTAACTCTTCGTGGTCCACCGAGCCGAAGAGGTTCCTGCAAGCTGACGGCTTCGGGTGCTCCGACACCCGGGAGTCCGTCCGCTCCAGAGTCGGGCTCCCGTTTGATAGTCGAACATCTGACATTTTCCCCCCGAAGAAAGGCGAGAATTTTTCAAACAGCCGGCAGCGTCCAGTTTTCTACGAGAAAAAACACACCGCTCAAAAACAACGGGTATCTCCTCGTCGCTGAGCTAAGATCCAAAACAAGCGCAACAACGACTTATGCCATGCAGACGTCGGGCTGGAGACGGTAACGGCCGCGGTGTCGTGAAGATGGAGGTCGTCTCCGCGGATCATGAAAACAAAGTGCCCGGGAAGTGAAGCCGCTCTGTCAGTCTGGTCCCGTAGTGAGAGCAACGGCGGACAAACCTTCTCAGTACCCAATATGGCGATTGAGAGATGTACTTGGGATTGAGAGTAGAGCCTGACTACGGGGGGAGGAAAAAATGATTGACACACAGAGGTATTTAAATGCGGAGGAGCGCGCTGATTGGTCGAAGCGCTTGAGCCCGCCTACTTCTCTTAAGGTGGACCGGAGGAGTTGCAGCAGGCTTGCAACATCCAGCACGTCTGCACCCAAAACCTCAAATTCTTCAAACTTAAGACTGTTTTGACAAGGAAAATATTAAAAATCAAAATCATAACTGTAATTTGCATGCCCTCAAATTAATTTAAACACATTGTAACTATTTGTCTTTTTAAAATAAACACAAATGCTGCATTGGAATTTTTGTTCCAATGATTTAGATGTTTTTTAGATTTATTTTATTTATAAGGACAACTCACATTAATTAAGACTTATGTAAATGTGTCATTTGTTAGCCATTTTCAACTGCAGCCCCATGCCAAGATGCTTTGAAATCAATAAAAGGATTAAAAAAAAAAAAAAAATCACAGGACAATTCCCAGGACGCTGCCTCGTTAATTTCTTTACATGTGTTTTACATTTTAGCAACCAAATTACAAAAAAAGAGAGATTACTTTGCATTAAAATCTAAATATTAAATGGTAGGCATGTCTATTGCACTTTTAAAACATGCATCTTAATATCAAAAACTACACAAAACCCTAGGGTAGAGTTTGATGGTTTTGAATTTAAATCACCTATTTACCTTTCATATATTTAATTTAAAAAAAAATCTGAGCCACATACACCTTCAACACATACACAAATAAAAATACATATTTGTGTGCAAAATAACATTAATAAAACAAATAAGCAGCTGCCAAAACAACATGCAGTAAGATTTGGAAAAAATAATCTGTGGGGAAATTTACAATTATCTGTTGAAAGTGAAATTGCTTGTAAACATTCCACCTTAAAAGAGATAACATTTCTGAAAATACATAGGCTAATGCTTCAAGGTGTGGACCCTCTGTAGAAGTAGGTATATAACCCCCTCCATCTAACTATGGCCAAAACATAAAAAAAATAAATTGTACATTGAGTACATGTGTGTCCTTATGACATGGTATTTCCACCAATTCTCTGGAGCTGAGAGGGGTAAGTCGAGGTCAGCACACCCCAGACCCTGTCCTCATCTCCACCGTCCCCCAGGAGAAAAAGAGAACAGATGTACGAGGACGAGAGAGCTACGCACATCTCCACGCTCAGAAGTCTGTACATGCAAAAAACAAAAAGCCAAAAAGAAAGAAACCAACAGTGACAGGCAGAGGCCCTGCATGCTGAGAGTTAAATATAGTTATTTACACCACAGTGAAAACTTTGTGCTGAAGGGGAAAATCTAAAACTAATCTTGAATAAATGTTCCCCTAATGGAAACACCAAATTTATAGAATCTAAAAATAAACTAAAAGCAAGATAAGTCGATGCTGGAGTTGATCCAAAGCTTGTTCTTTTCTCCCTGGTACACTTTACACCTTCCACAGCTGAGGCAGAAACAACAGCCTCATTAGGACACATGTCGGCCTCGTGTTCACGTCAAATTGGAAAAACATGATCTGCTTAAAATAGAACTATAACCTGTTTGCGAGAAATGATGCAATTTAATTTTACAGGGAGCAATTATTTACCTATGGGGTCACAGCGGGGTGTGTGGTGCAGCTGTGGCGGCCTGCAGCACTGCAGCTATGACTGGGACAATGCTGC
Organism: Epinephelus lanceolatus; assembly: GCF_041903045.1. Taxonomy (NCBI): domain Eukaryota; kingdom Metazoa; phylum Chordata; class Actinopteri; order Perciformes; family Serranidae; genus Epinephelus; species Epinephelus lanceolatus. Next base: position 10,084,702 of record NC_135738.1, read on the forward strand.
CCCCTAGTGTCCACTGTCCAACATCTCTGGGTACAAACTCAGCAGGAAACAATCTTTATATCAAACTCTGTTTAATACCATAGCTTTACATAAACGTCACAGGTAACCATTAAGGGTTTAAGCCACGCCCACAACCCAGTGCGTTCCAAAATATCAGTCCATCCTCGTCTCCTCACTGATCCCGCTGAGGTGTAGTCGCCTACCTTCCCAGTCAGTCCGTCACAGCTCAAACTGGTCCACTGTGAGAGCAGGCAGCCTCAGAGGCTGAGCCACTTGATGATGTAGAAGTTCCTCTTTCCCACTCTGAGCAAGGTGAGTCCATTCGATAGGATGTGGAGTTTGGGGATCAGAACCTGCTCCGGTTTGTCTGTCCGACTGTGGTTGATCCACACGGCTCCGTTCGAAACCATCTGATACCTGCACACAAACATTTTAAGTTAGTTTAGTACAAGGTTTCCTTCATTACCTGTCTGAAATAGTAGTTAAAGGGTTAAGTGTACCGATCGAATTATGTCATTATTACTGAGCACTAACTCACGTTAAATCATTCTGTGCCAAATTTCAGTGCCAGAGCGAGAGTGAGAACATCAGGTTTGGACAGGAGTGCCCTGAAGGCAGCCGTAGAACTGTGTTGGCTTCCCAGCGAGCCGAAACTATTGCTTCAGCGCCGACAGTTTCACCATCTGGTCTATTTTCCTCATAACTGCTACTTGTTGTTGTGTTTTTCAAATTACATATTCATTCTACATATTTATCAGCTGTAACATTCACTGACTCCAGCTTCTCATTTAAGGACCTGCTGCTCCTTTCAGTTTTATATAATTGGAAATACAGAATTGTTGGTCCGACAAATCAAGCAATCTGAAAACATCACGAGTTCTTTTAATTTGTTTGACGTTTTATAGAAGAAATGGTTAATCTAAAAACAACTTACATAAATTAATAATCATTAGTCGCAGCTCTACACGAACATGCACTGAAAAATAACATTAAAAATTGTGTGTGCGGGTGTCTGTGTGTGTGTTTTTGCCCAGATTAGTGCCACTGCTCCAATACCATTATTAAGCTGGAAGGGATTTCAGCAGCAACATCTGTTTCCTGACACGGTGACTCGTTTACTCCAAATAATGCAAAGAACTTTCTGTTAACAGTTTTCTTTGGATCCATGTTCCTCTGAACAAACTGTCACTATAAAAACTAGGTACATGGCTTAAAGGGATAGTGCACCCAAAAATGAAAATTCAGCCATTATCTACTCACCCATATGCCGACGGAGGCTCAGGTGAAGTTTTAAAGTCCTCACATCCCTTGCGGAGATCCCAGGGGAGAGGGGGTAGCAACACAACTCCACCTAATGCAGGCTGACAGCGCCCCAGATTCAAACGTCCAAAAACACATAATTGAAACCACAAAATATCTCCATACTGCTCATCCATAGTGATCCAAGTGTCCTGATGCCCCGACATAAAAAGTTGTTTGGAAAAACGTCATTTGAACTCTGTTTTTAGCCTCACTGTAGCCTGTAGCTCTGACTGCCTCTCTGTGCACTGCGCTCACGTGTGCGTGCTTGCGCACGAGACCAGCGAAAGCATGTGAACACACATAGAATAGAATAGAATAGAATAATGTTTATTTGGACATGTTTAAAAGAAACAAACAAGCTTTGGTTAGGAAAAAAAATTATATATATATATATATATATATAATAATAATAATAAAGAAATAAAAAATGAAAGACATGAATAATCAAGTTGCGTAAAGGTCAGCCATTCAGCAAGTCACAAAGACAAACCAAAGAAAACAAACAAACAAAAAAAGCAATCAAATAAAGAAATACAACTCGGAAACATATTTGCATATTTCACGTCCGAAAAGGAGCAGGAAGGAAGTGTGACCTTATTTAGTCCTACCCCTTTTTTCTTTCTATATTTTATCTTTAAACTTTATGTTGAATGTAAATGCACACACATGAACGCGGTGTCCATGGCTCACGGTCTCACACAAGCGCACACATGTGAGCGCAGTGTACACAGAGGCAGTCAGAGCTACAGGCTACAATGAGGCTAAAAACAGAGTTCAAATGACGTTTTTCCAAACAACTTTTTATGTTGGGGCTTCAGGACACTTGGATCACTACGGACGAGCAGTATGGAGATACTCTGTGGTTTCAATTATGTGTTTTTGGACGTTTGAATCTGGGGCGCCGTCACCCTGCATTAGGTGGAGTTGTGTTGCTACCCACTCTCCCCTTGGATCTCTGCAAGTGATGTGAGGACTCTAAAACTTCACCTGAGCCTCCCTCGGCATATGGGTGAGTAGATAATGGCTGAATTTTCATTTTTGGGCGCACTATCCCTTTAATACCACTGACGGTAAGGGGAAAATCTGTTTTCTTAGTTTAAGTGGACTGGCCCTTTAACGTTCATATAAGCACTCTGGGGTAATGTAGTTTAATTTCTTATCAAATATTGGTGATGTTTACCCTGGAGGAAGAATCCAGCCAGAGGCACAAATCAGAGTTTGTGCAGCAAATTCAAAACGCTTTGTTGCTGCAGCTGTGAACAAAGCGCTGTGCTGCATGTTGTAGAATTCAACCAGAATCACCCCAAAATTAAAATTGAATTGATTTAAGATGACGTTTTCTCAACAGCACAATCTTTGGCTTCCATCCACAGTTAGCAGCGTATCCTCTAATGCAGATGTTAACCTTACTGACTGATGACATAACCGGGAGGACCTACCCTCTGGGACCCTCTGGGATGGCGTTGGCTTTGCGGCAGGCGTCTATCACAGTGGTACCTGGCTCCAAAAGCAGCTCGTGGAAGGGGGCCTCCCTGAAGAGCTCCTGAAGCTCCTCATCACTCATTTCCTCCAAGGCCTGCACGCTGCTGTTGTACAGCGCGTTGGTACATCTGCAACAGTAATATAGGATATGACTCTTCTTATCTGAAAAGGTTGATTATCCTCGGAACAGTGACCAGTGGAGTTCCTTTCTCAGTTACACTCATTTATTCTTGAACTGATTTAATTCCTGCTGCCTTTAACCCAAAAAACATAACATGTAAAGACTGTAATTATATTTAATAAAGGAGCATTAGATACCGCATACAGTATGAACACATGCAGGATGTTCTGACCTCTTTGCACTCTCCAGGCCGTCTTTTCCGTGCACCAGTTTGGTCACCTCCGCGGCCAGTCGTTTATGTGCGAGGCGTTTACTTGGATCTGCTCTCTGCTGCTCCATCAGACTCTCCACCTCCGCCAGAGGCAGGAAGGTGAACAGCTTCAAGTACCTGTGAAAAGACCACACAATATACCTCAGCCTCCTACAGCGCACAGAATACCTACATCAAGAGCCAGATGAGGCAATGCGTGTACAAGCAACCATTTGTGAGATGCTTTCAGATGTTTTCACTGTGCATCACATCTTTATAATCAGAACCGATCATCAGGCTTCATCTTCACGTACCCTTCTATGCTGGAGTCAGGCTGCCTGAGGAAGAACTGGTAGAGTTCAAAGGGAGACGTCTTGTCTCTGTTGAGCCACACTGCGTTGCCTGCTGTCTTCCCCAGCTTGTCCCCGACAGAGCTGGTCACCAGCGGGATGGTCAGGCCGTACACCTCCTCACCGCTCACTCTGCAGAGGAATCAGGTTTAATTAACCACGTGCTGCATGTCTGGAGTAGGTATCTTAAAACTTGTGAGTGGAATGCTCCACCACACTAGCGCGTTTTTACATGCTTAGCCTAACCATAAGGTGTGGCAATAATTTAACATTCAGTGGACTCAAATGGGGATGATATAATCATAATGGGGAACCAAGCCCATTTACAAAATTCATTTGTTATTTTTATGGTGTACGACAATCCTACAATATTCATCCATGTATCTCATGAACAACTCTCCAAAATCCAAAAACTAAGGTGCTAAAAGTCAAATCTGTGATGTCATCAATCAAGTATAAAGTCTGAAGCTATCCGTAAACAATGGATTAGGAAATATGTAACAGATGACACTGAGAGCACCAAGGAGGATGTTTGGGTCTGAATGACTGAAATATTAAACATCGTGCTAACAACAATCACATACAGATAGAAAACTGGCAATTGATTTGAATTATGGACATATTGTCATTCAGCCATAACTGTAACATTTTAAGATGTAAAGTTAAACACGGTAGTTCAAGTGAATTGCTATTTTTGTCAGTAGAGCCGGTAGCTTTGAGATAATGGCCTTAGTTCCTCTTCGGGAGGTGCTGTCTGACGGTAAGGTAAAGCAGTGAAAATATTCTAAATATTCTATATATTATAAATATTCTAAGTGGTAAAAGTTTCCATGGAGACTGTCTGTTTGCTTGGACTCGGTCGCAATGCCTGTTTTCGCCTCACAAAGAAAATATGGCAGAAGAAAAGAAGGCATGAAAACCATATTGGTCAGAGAAGGAAAAGATTATACCTCTGGAGGAATACAATCATAGAAAGCTCAAACTACAGATTAAATTTGATCCCAGAATACCAGAAAATGTTTTTAAGAAGAAAGTGAAATCTAAAGTGTAATATCAAAAGCATATCCATCTGGTTCTTTTCAGGGTGTGTTAGTGTTTTTCATTTTCACCATAAACTCGATCATGTTGCAGTTAAGATGGAGTCAGAGGTACCTTAGGTTTTTTTTTTTTTTTTTTTTTTTTTTTTAATCTTGCTTTGTTTGTTAAGGTCCTTTGTGCAGCAGTCTCGGGATTTGTTAAGTTTAAGACCAAGCCAAGAAGAAAATACTTAATTCAACATTTTAAGGAAACCTTAAGGAGAAGACTTAAAAAGCATTTTGTGCAACCCATTTTATTTTGAGGAAACTTCAAGGTAAATCTTAACTTAAGATGTTTTGTGCAACCAGCTGTGAGAAAGAGTGGTTCATGTTCACTAATATTAATTGAACTTCCCTAGGCCATGAAAATAACATGCTGGACTGTTTCATTTAGGAGGCGTTCCCTACGGAAGTGTATTGCATTCACTTGACAAATTAAAACAGCCCTGTTTTCTGAGTAATTTTTTCTGTTTTTCGGGGTAATTTTTTTCTGTTTTTCGAGGGTTTTTTTTCTGTTTTTCGGGGTAATTTTTTTCTGTTTTTCGCGGTATTTTTTTCTGTTTTTCGAGGTATTTTTTCTGTTTTACGGGGTAATTTTTTTCTGTTTTTCAAGGTATTTTTTTCTGTTTTTCGAGGGGTTTTTTTCTGTTTTACGGGGTAACTTTTTTCTGTTTTTTGAGGTTTTTTTTCTGTTTTTCAAGGTATTTTTTTCTGTTTTTTGAGTTTTTTTTCTGTTTTACGGGGTAATTGTTTTTCTGTTTTTCGCGGTATTTTTTTCTGTTTTTCAAGGTATTTTTTTCTGTTTTACGGGGTAATTTTTTTCTGTTTTTCGAGGGTTTTTTTCTGTTTTACGGGGTAATTTTTTTCTGTTTTTTTCGGTATTTTTTTCTGTTTTTCGAGGTATTTTTGTCTGTTTTACGGGGTAATTTTTTTGTTTTTTGGGATATTTTTTTCTGTTTCTCTAGGTATTTTTTTCCTGTTTTTCTGAGTAATTTTTTTGTTTAAGGGGTAATTTTTTTCTGTTTTTCGAGGTATTTTTTTCTGTTTTACAGGGTAATTTTTTTCAGTTTATCTGGGTATTTTTTTCTGTTTCTCAAGGTATTTTTTTCTGTTTTTCGGAGTATTTTTTCTGTTTTTCGAGGTATTTTTTTCTGTTTTTCGAGGTAATTTTTTTTTCTGTTTTACAGGGTAATTTTTTTGTGTTTTTTTTAGGTATTTTTTTCTGTTTTTTGAGGTATTTTTTTCTGTTTTTCAAGGTGTTTTTTTCCTGTTTTTTTTGTGGTATTTTTTTCTGTATTTTTGTGGTAATTGTTTTTCCTGAACGAGGAGACGAGATACTTCAAATCTCATGAGAAGCTCCCACCTGGCACCTGCAAGTGACCCCTGCATCCATGGTGACTCCTGCTCATGGATGTATTTTTTATCAATTTCAACTACTGGATCAATAAGGGTAAGGCATGTAATTAGTTACACACAGGGTATGATAATCTAGCTATGTTTTCGACTGCATCCTTCTAGTGTAGGCCTATCGCTCAATGTAACAGGTTAGGTTAGTAACAGGTTGTAACAACGTTAGCTGACAAACGTGTATGGGCATGATTTCAGTTGTCATGTAACATTGTTACAACCTGTTACTAACCTAACCTGTTACATTGAGCGATAGGCCTACACTAGAAGGATGCAGTCGAAAACATAGCTAGATTATCATACCCTGTGTGTAACTAATTACGTGCCTTACCCTTATTGATCCCGTAGTTGAAATTGTCTAGGAGCAGGAGACAGCATGGATGCAGGGGTCACTTGCAGGTGCCAGGTGGGAGCTTCTCACGAGATTTTGAAGTATCTCGTCTCCTTGTTCAGGAAAAAAAAATCACCACGAAAAACAGAAAAAATTACTAAAAAAAACAGGGCTTTTTTTATTTGTCAAGTGAATGCAATATGCTTCCATAGTATCCATTTAATGTTTCACAAAATTCTGTTTGAAGTCAAGCAACTTGTGATTAAATCCTGACACAAAGAGATGCAAGAGTTTTTGTTTTATATGTCAAGAGTTGTCTGATCTGCTTAATACTGGAACAAAATTCACTGTATTAAATATCATAATCATAAATAGTGGATTTTGTATACATTTGCCATTTGTGATATATTAATATAAAACCATTCTCATTAATATAATGGTTGATACATAGATGACATTTTGTTGTGAGTAAACTGATGGACATCAAACTGCCCATCTTGCAGCTTTAGATGTGGTGTAGTTGGTAGAAGTAAGCTTTTGCTGATTAAAAGCAGATTGACTTCAGTTTTCAAACTATATTCACCTATAAAATGACAGTCTTCACCCCCCTTTTTTTTTTGAAGATTTAGGGGACATTTTAAATTCTGTTGTGAGTCACTAAGGCCTAAAATGGTGTCTTCTTGGTGGCTAGAATTTGACAGGTGTCTACAAAGGAGGAATCAATGCGCGTTTGCCAACTGTTGACATGTGTTTAAAAAGGAAGAATAAATGTTTGGTAGGTTGGTGTGTATGCCGAATTGAAGAGTGGCTTCTGAGAATTCACACACAGCCTTTGGTTATATTTGTTGGTGTGGACAAAATCACCAAGGATCACTTATATGTTAAATTGACAGATTTGTCATTGGGGTTCGGAACAATGCTCTCTGATGATACTAAACAGGAGACACTGCTGCTGTAATAACCTGCTGAACTGCATATAAACAGGATGGACATTTACTTGTGAATGTAATCATGGCCAGACATCAAATTGCCCAGCTGGTCGGTGCCCCCGAGCTGAATCTTGCAGCCGTATATTTGGTTGAGGTGGTGGAAGTCATAAGCTTGGAACACCTGGTAGGTGAACTCTGTCAGGCTCATACCGTCTGCGCTCCTCAGCCTGGACTGCACGCTGTGGCGGCTGAGCATGGTGCCCATCCTGAAGTGCCTTCCGGCCTCCGACAGAAACGCCACCACGCCCCAGTCCTTGTACCAGCTCAGGTTGTTCAGTACCGTCACGGTGCCCAGCTTCCTGGAGCTGTCGTGAAACAGCAGCTCGTGGTTGGTGAAAATCCTCTGGATGCTCTCCTGGATGCTGCGGGTGTTTGCCTCCACGGCGTCCGCGGACATCCGCTCCCTCTCGTGTGTTTTGCCGCTCGGGTCTCCGATCTGCGCCGTGGCCCCTCCGAGTACAGCCAGGACATGGTGCCCGGCGCTTCGGAAGTGCAGCAGGCCGATGAGGGCGAGCAGGTTGCCCACATGGAGGCTGTCGGCCGTGGGGTCAAAGCCGCAGTACACAGTCTGAGCACCGGACTGGAGCAGCTTGGGGAGCCGGTCCTGCGCTGCGTTCTCTGGGAAAGAGTCCTTCAGGACACCGCGTTTATTGAGAGAAAACAGCAGTCCGCTATGTGCAGAGGAGGAGCAGTGAAAGTTAGACCTAAGTGTGAGGTAAAGACCCGGTCGCCTGAGCAGAATACAGGATACATAGCGGCAGGACCTCACCATGGAGGCAGCCATGTTGGACAATGTGACAAGAACACGGAGGAGGAGGAGCTGAGGAAACCGGGGAGTTTGTAGGAGTATAGCGCCCCTAGTGCACTGGTTCCCAAGCACAGATTAAAAAGGAGGGATGGTCAAAGAGGTCACCTGCCCTGGGACCCCAGCTCCAAAAGCTCCAGGCTTACTGTTATGTATGTATGTATATGTATATGTATATGTATTAGCCACACGGAACCCCCCTGGGCACCCTGCACAACCATTTTTTCTGTGCACTGTACAAATAAATAATGGGGCGCCTGCTCTGTCCACTAAGCCACCGATGCCCCAAAGTTGATATTTTCTAAAGACAGAAGCAGATGATTCTCATTTTTTGCAAAGCGAGTCACATTCAAAAATTTCCTTCCTTCCTTCCAAATCAAAATACTTATTTTTACTCTTACCTGTAGCTATGTATAAATCTAGATTGATTTTGTGTGAGTTGCTGAGTGCTGGAGGCATCAGCCGTAGAGATGTCTGCCTCCTCTCCAATATAATGGCAACTGTCCCTTTAATAGTTCATTCAGTGGTACAAATGCAATATACTGAAGTTACAGGTTTGACTGCACACCAATAGGTGGCGAACTAGCATCAGGTCCAGCTGACCAGCCCAGAGTTAAAGGGATAGTGCACCCAAAAATGAAAATTCAGCCATTATCTACTCACCCATATGTCGAGGGAGACTGGTGAAGTTTTAGAGTCCTCACATCACTTGCGGAGATCCAAGGGGAGAGTGGGTAGCAACACAACTCCACCTAATGCAGGCTGACAGCGCCCCAGATTCAAATGTCCAAAAACACATAATTGAAACCACAAAATATCTCCATACTGCTCGTCCGTAGTGATCCAAGTGTCCCGAAGCCCTGACATAAAAAGTTGTTTGGAAAAACGTCATTTGAACTCTGTTTTTAGCCTCATTGTAGCCTGTAGCTTTAACTGCCTCTCTGTGCACTGCGCTCACGTGTGCGCTTGTGCAAGACTGTGAGACATCGGCACCGCGTTCATGTATGTTCACGTGCTTTCGCTGGTCTCGCGCACAAGGACACACACGTGAACGCGGTGCACAGAGAGGCAGTCAGAGCTACAGGCTACAATGAGGCTAAAAACAGAGTTCAAATGACGTTTTTCCAAACAACTTTTTATGTCGGGGCTTCAGGACACTTGGATCACTACAGACGAGCAGTATGGAGATATTTTGTGGTTTCAATTATGTGTTTTTGGACGTTTGAATCTGGGGTGCCGTCAGCCTCCATTAGGTGGAGTTGTGTTGCTACCCCCTCTCCCCTGGGATCTCTGCAAGTGATGTGAGGACACTGAAACTTCACCAGAGCCTCCCTCGGCATATGGGTGAGTAGATAATGGCTGAATTTGCATTTTTGGGTGCACTATCCTTTTAAAGCCGTACACTGAGGTTACAACCTAAAGATGATCAGGTGTTCTAATATGTGTGTGTCTACTTATTTCATCCAGCAAAGACACAGCCTTACTATAGAAACCCAGTTAAGGTTTTTAAAAGGTAAAGAGGGTGAATGTCATCAATAATTAGAATGAAGTTATGTTAACTTTTAAAGTAAAACACATATAAATGCAAAATGTGGTGGATTTAAAAATCATTTTATTTTGAAATCCATTCAAAGTCAACTTGTTCCATTGTTTAAATGACTAGATATACATTCATCAAACATTTACAGCATTGTTACCAAGCCACAGTACACATTAACAACACATCCAAAGACAGTCTCTGTTGTCTCTTTGCATGACACTATAGCCACAAAAACAAACTCCATGAAATCCAGGAAGAAAAAAACAAAACAAAAATAAATCAAATTCCTAATTCCTATGACTGCTGCCCCCCCAGTAACATTTTTCTGTCAGTTTTGAAAAAATAAAAAGGTCATATCATTATTAATCAAGATTGTTGGGGTGTGTGTGTGTGTGTGTGTGTGTGTGTGTGTGTGTGTGTGTGTGTGCGCGCGCTGTAAGGCAGAGCACTAATAAATGTCTTCCAGAGAGAATAAAAGAGAGACAGAGATAAAGAAGGAAGAACAGTATCTTTCTAGGTCCTGAGCTAGTTCAACAAAGGAAGACTAGGTATCCCTGATACAAGTTAAAACGTCCCTTGTCAATTCAACACAAAACAGACATTCCTAAGGGTAAGCAGACATCACAAATTTACACAACATCTCCTCCGGGGCTCTAGTGTGTCAAACATTGTGTGTTTAGTTTCAAACATCTGTCCTTTTTTAAGCAATTCCTTCATTGTTGCTATTCTGTACCGGCTTCAATAGCACATTTGAGCCTCTGTCTTGCTGTACATAGGTTTCCTAAATCTGCTGTGACATCATTTCCTGTCTGCGCGGCCCTGTTGTGTCAGCTGATTCCAGCCGACGACACAAACAGTTTTAAAGTGTGTGCACCAGTCAAATCTTCTTTATGAATCTCTGGTGTTTTATGGCATGGGCACACGCTAAGGCACAGATTGTTTGTGGTTAATCCCGGTGCGTACCCGGGAACTACAAAGTCCCAGGAATCTCACGAAAGGGGAAAAACCCGAGCTGCGCTGAATGAGTTCTGCATGTGGGACTGACATTCTGTGAGAGGACATATTAAGTAAGTAGAGGCAGCTTGAAGGTCAGTAATCTACTCATGGCATAATGTTTGGTGAGTTAGTACAATATAGCAGCGAGTGAGGAGAGAAAAGTCGAGACAAAAAAGCGCGACACAAACAGGATTATAAAACAGTACATACTGCATTTTCATTACTGCATCTTCTTGACTGTAATAGCACGTGATGTGATGCAAATCATGAGAGCATTCAGTTTCTCTATCGTTTCAACAGCAACAGAAAAACAAGCGTGTTTGTTCAACAACAGGAGCTAATTATGGATGATTTCTGATAATAATGATGAAATTCTGTGCATATATTACCCAACTTGTTAAAAATATGCAACCTGAGAACAGAGTATAAAAAGAGGAGGCCGATATTGTGTGATCAGTGCTGGGCTGTAGCTTGATTTTTTTGCAACTGATAAAAGGTCACGGGAGGTCAAGTTTGAAATCAACCACCCAAAGCTGTGAGCGAATGCAGCCCTGCACAGCCCACATATGCTTTCACTTTAAATCATATGTGTTTAATTTAACAAAACAAAGAAGCACAGTTGAAATGAGCTGAATGCACGCTGCAGCATTGATGGTTCTCGATCTAAAAATAGCAATAAACAAAAAAGGAATGTCCCCGACGGGAATTCAGATCTATGGATACTCAGATTACCAGTTGCCCTGTTACCCTTATGTTTATTTACACTGCACTCATCAATCGTGCCATTTCAAATACACAATTATCTGATTTAGTCATATATATATACTTTAGTATGAAAATATGATCCAATTCAATTATAACACAAGTGTGTGGCATTGAAGTAAAAAGAACATACAGTACATAACTACATTTACTGTATTTAACAAACGGAGGGATACCAAAGTTGATCGCCATTAGTACCTTGTATACCTCGTGGGGTTAAAAGTCAGGGCGAGCAGTCGGTGTGATCGTTTCAGCTATGTACATACTCTGTTTATACAATGGGATGTAACTATAAACACAAGGTCCATTTCTTGTGATCGATTTGTGATGATTTTAGGAGATTTTGGTTGGATAAGTAAATGTGGGGCATTTACATTTCTATCATCCAAACTATCAGCCATGCATGACTTCATTGTCGCATGTTCATTTACTACAAAAGGCAGTATTATAACAAAACACAGGAGTGGCCTCTTCGCATGCAATGTACCATAAAACTTCAATTAAAAGCCTAGTCCCAATTAAACACCCATGCTGTGTCTCAAATCGCGTACTTCTGTACTTATTAATATTTTGAGTGCATAAGTGTGTTCACACTGAGAAGTATGGAAAAATGCAGTGCACTATGAGTACCCGGATGGTGCACTCAAAAAACAGTCAAGAAGTTGAGTGTGGAACTATGGACACTTCTTGCCCTCAATCGTCGCCATCTTGGCTACGTAGCGGAAGGGGAGGGACCACTTTTCAAACTGGAAATGGCGGCCGAGGACTGTGCGACCGTGAACGACGCTGCATTGTGCAAACACGTGTTTTTTGCACTAAACACCACTATACTGTTGTCGGGTATAAGCCAGCAGTATGTTTATTGAGTTCATTTAGCAGGCTATTAATGATTTGCTACTGCGAATGCTAATGCTAGTTTGCTAACTAGCTAATTTGCGGTCGTCATTTCCGGTGAGTGCACAACAGCCGTGTTTGGTTTGAGACAACACTACCCTGTCGAAATTCGCACACTACGCCAATAAGAACATAGTGCACACAGGATACTACATGGAAGCGTACTAATGGAAGAACGCGATTTGAGACACAGCACCAGTCTCTTTTACTAAGAAAGGCCTGTCTCAATTAGAGGCCTGGTCTGGTTGCCAAGCAGTTCATGGGTTGTTGGCTACCTCAGATTATGTGTCTATTCCTCGATTACCCTGTAAGTTATTCATATTCCTTTAGTCCGTAAGGGTCCTCAGATCAGAAGAATCAAAAGGGTTTTTCATAAAAATGAATCCAAGTTGCTACTAATTGAAGTTTTACGGTAATCGTCATGATAGAGGACAAAACCATCTTGTGGAAATGCATTTGGTCTTCATCCGTCACCAGACACTTGTCTAATTGTTAGAAAAAGCTATTCTTTAAATGTCTAAAAAGACTGAAAGGGATTTATCTTACTAAGACTAAAGTAAGTGCAGATGGCCACATGCTTGTGTTTGCCTTGTCTTTTGATTTTGCCAAAAATGGCCAGGCAATTTTAGAGAAACTACAAGAGCAAAACAGAACACTTTTCTGTGACAACAAAAATAACTGTTAACGAGGAGGCAATCACATTGTGATTTCCCTCTAGGAAAATCATCTGCCATCGTATAAAAAATGTGCACGTAAGACCCCTGAATCTTAATCAACTGCATGTGTTATGAGGAGCAAACAGCCAGTGAAATACAATAGAAGGCAGAAACACTGACAGGAGAAGGAGGAGAGACACAACATGACTAACTGAAAGGAGAAAAATATATGTAATAAGATGTATTTTTATAGGAACAGGGCTTCACCGGGTGAGACATTAAGAAAAAGATGAATTCACTTCTGGCAAATCTGCGTTAAGTCTACCTGTATTAAGGTTGTAATGCGGTTTATCTTGGTGTTAGCCCTTGAACACCGGGACTGAAAACAGGATGGAGTGCCAAATGTCTTTGCATTGTGAACAAGGCATTTAACAGAGTATAAAACAGTATCATATTAACATATCGCAGGCGTGTTCGTGCTTCAGATGTACATTGCAGTGCCTGTATAGAGTGAATCTGTGCCTGCGATCATTTCAGTCTTGAAAAACCTCAACATTTCTTACAAACTTAAGTTTGGGTTCTTATTCTGAAGTGTAAAAATACTATTGCCTGTGCAGTTTGTGGACACCTTGAGTGATAAGTGATGATGATCCATCCCAAGTCTTGATGATGACTCGTTAGGAAGAGAGAAGAATATGAAAGACATTGATGATTTCCAGTATCATTACAAACACAGTATGGCTTAGAAGACTTACAGTACAAATAAATGATTATGTTCGGGAGCCTGGTGGCACCGCAGCTGTGTCTCTGCGTACAAAAAGGTGAAGAATCACACTGGGAGGTGCTGGTGCTTGATAACCATCACCACCCGTCACTGACAGCCATTTTGTCAGAAGCTGCCCTGCTTGAAAATGATATCGTTACCGTCTTAATGCTGCTGCCAACTGACATCATTTGGGTGTTTTTTCGTTATGAAGGTATATATGGCTCTTTGCTCTTTGACATCACTCTAAAAATCTACTTTCAAGCATAATGCTGGAGTGGTGACTATCAAGTTCAATTTCTTTCCTCATTTTAGGGTTCATTTAGGGTCGGACAGGGATAAGCATGGAGATCACCTCAGATACTTCAAATTAGTGTTTGGTCAGACATTGCATACACTGGTATCTAGATAGGGGCTCTATCAGCTGCACATCATGTCTGCACACATGACTGTTCTGCCAATGAAGGTCCACACAATGGAGTGAAGAGCACTGTGTCAGACCATGAGAATCATCAGCCTCTTGCCAGGGCCTTAACGGGACCTCCTGTGCTGACCAGAAGCCAAAGCTAACTCTTGCTGCGTTATTAAGTGGTTCGACCTAGCTTATGGAGGACTCTACTTCTTCTTCTGTCCCTGAAAATGAGGAGATGATTTGTAGAGTGCCTCTTCTGGTTATTCCTCCACAACCCCCCTCAGTACATGTCTCTGTAGATCTCCTGCAGGAGAGGGTGCAGTGAGGTGTCCTCTGTCTTTTTGATCTCCTGCACCAGCTGTGCGTGCTCAGTGACCAGCTGCCGGAGGTCAGCCAGTTTCTGCAGCAGCTTGGGGAAGAGGAAAGAGTCGTCCGGGTGGTTGGCCAGCAGATGGAGCTGTAGCACCTGCACAATGCTCTCCTGCATCCGCTCGATGTGTGCGACGTTCACCAGGCCTGGGCGGTCTAATCACAGAGGAAGAGAAATAAACTTGAGTGAGGCTTCTTGACTATAATCTACTGTTGGAGTAATAATAATGTTCAACAGCAAAGTAGTACTAGAATGCCTTCACATATTCTGTGATACAGATTTGCTTTGAGTCCAATTAAAAGTTCCCAAAGAGCAAAAGGAGACATAACATACTAAATCCCACACAGAAATTAATAGATTAATTTTAAAGGTTGTTTTTTTAAGGTCGTGCACAGAGCCCATCCGTCCAAGCCTTGTACAAATATTGGTTGGACGATTCCCAAACCTTATCCTCAACCCTCAACTTAGACCTGCAACCTAACCCCCAGTCACCCTCTTTGGTACCACCGGAGAGGATGATGTAAACCTTACTCCAATTCAACGCCGTACACTGTCCTTTGCCTCTCTGCTGGCCAGACGGGCAGTTCTAATCAGATGGAGGGATGCTGCCCAGCCCACCCATGCCCAGTGGCTGGGGGACACTATTTCATGCCTTAATCTTGAAAAGATACGCTACTCAATTTGTAAGCCAGACAAAATTTGGAAAAAGTTTGGGGCCCCTTTTCTGAAATACTTCCAGAGTTCTCTCCTAATATTGGGCCTGACTTTGAGCTCATCTGTCTTTTTTTGTAGTATTCAGAAGATCCCATAGACGATATTCTGGCTGCTATTTGGGGTTAGTAGAATGGGGAGGATTGGGCTTGGATTTCATGCTTTTCAGTTCCTGGTTTGATACCTGCAGTGACTACGCATTATGTAAACCTGCTAATGTTGAATAAAAATATTCTTGATAAACATTTTTCCTACATCCTCACCTCCGCAGCAGATGATAGCAGCCACAAACAGAGCCAGGTCACTGTCGTCCAGCTCCAGTGTGTTAAACTTCATCGCAAACTGGAACTTTGGCTCCATCATGTCACTGAACGGCCGCCGCAGGCTCTTGAGGAATTCCCGGGTGATGAAGCCTGAGCCGTATGCTACAAGAAGCCCGTCCTTGTTCATACTGGAGGCGAGCATGGCGAAGAGGGCCTCGTACACGCCGTATTTCAAAAGAGTCACCTGATCATTGAGGTCCAGGCTCGAGAACCCGGGGACGGACTTTGCGAACTCCGTGAGCTCGGTGACGGTTTCCACCGACGTGCACTGGCAGCAGTGGAAAATCCGAACTTCTGCCTCCCTGTCCTTCAGTGATCCCACTGAGCCCACCATCTTCGCCACCAGCGTCTGCTCTGCCAGCTGGAGGGTCTCCATGTCGTGGATGACGAAAGGCTGTGGACAGTCAACAACAACAAACTCTTAGCTATACGTGTAGAAGATGTTTGAAAATGGGTTTCCAATTGAAAGGCAACACAGTCGGTGCTGTGTGTACTGTGATTTTGGCCTACATAAATAAACCTGACTCCATAAATATGGAAAAGCTGAGTCAGCAAAACTCTCTGTGTAAAACAAGTGTAGTGAATGTGGTGTTTACCCATAATTCTTACTCAAAAGAGAGGCAAAGCCCAGAGCCCTTATTGACTCTTGAATGTTTCCACGATGACATACTCTCCTTGACCCTACACCTACATAATTATGGATGTCACTCTTGGCGCTCAAAAGAGGTTTGAGATGCAAATAATTCCCCTGGAAACATAAACACAGCGAATGTTGAAAGGTAAGCAATGTAAGGGCAAAGAGGGTAAACCACCATTTCTGTTTAAACTAAAGTCCAGTTGACAAATTCTCTCTCATATGAAAAAGATGTACACACAATCCTAATTATGTCATTAAAGGTACACCGGCATGTAAATGTAAGTAGCTGTTTAAGCTCTAGCTAGCAGTGATGCCCTCGATGCCCTCGTAGGTGTTTTTAGCTGTGTCACTGTTCCCACAGCGTCTGATGAGCAGCTACACCTGCTGCCACACATCAGACCCGATGAGCTCTAGCTCACGAGTGCTGTGCTAAATGTAGGTGAGAGTAGCAAGGAAAGGCATGAAGGGACGTGACTCCAAGTGGTTTGACTTAACACAACACTTGCTTATCACATAACTTGTAACAGATCATTTACAATAAGACAAGTTGATATAACAAACACAATGTACTTCTGAACGAGGCGTTTGTACATTTTTATAATGCTAATTCATGCATTTCAGAATGCCCCAAAACTTTGTGTGCATGAACGCTGTACACAGTAAATATCTTGCCTCTGTGTTCACTGTTTGATTTGATGCTGTGTGATTCTGCAGCAGCAAAGTAGTAAAACTGTCATCTTGTTGTCAACATAACCTCAGGCGCTGGTACTTCAGTGAAATGAGGAAAATTCAAAGCCCACAGCTCTTGTTGACTCTTAAGATTTCCATGATGACATAATTACGCTCCTTGACCCTGCAGCTACAACCTTATGGATGCTCAAAGGGGTTTGTAGACCTTTTTTCATACATATTCATCAGTTTATACTGCAAGCAGAGCCAAGGGTGCTACACTGATAGTACTACACATTGCCTGGCTGACTGCAGTGTGCAGCAGTTTAGTCTTATCCTGCTCCAGAAGCTGTTTGATGAAAACACTGCAATGTCTCAACAAGACCATAGCGCTTGGACGAGCTTTCAAGAGAGACAGGAAGCTAAAAAATAACTTCTATCAACTGATATCTGCATGTGTAGGCAGATATCTGTAGGCACTGGGAGAAGATTTTGGTATCGCTGCTCTGGTTTCCGTCTGTAGTCTGAGTAGTGTTGACCAATAACATTTTAGCGGCCAGTAAACAGTTCATGTGAAGAAGCGGAGTGCATTGGCTGAAGTGCAATCTTAGAACCCATTCGCTTTATATTTAGCTTCATATCAGCTTTTTTTTGGTTTCGCTATCTTCTCTCATATGCAGATATCTGTTTCCAGAGATTAGCTGAAATGACTGGCGCACAGAAGAGAAAATCTTGGCCCGCATGCACCCAATGGCTACACCAGATCTCCTGAGGTATTGGCCGTTGCCCCCAGGCGAATTAATTTTTCCTAGGATGATGAAGGCATGACCTGCTGTACTCTGCGTCTGATTAGCTTTCTGCAATATCTTACCCTTACAAATCTCACTCTTCTTGCTTAAACCTGACAAATCCAACCAACAAAGGCAACAAGTACTAGCCAAAGAAAAAGGGCACGCCATGATTTCGCCATCCTACGAGAAGAAAATTTGCCATTCCCAGAGGCTTATCATCGTCAGACTGATAGCTGATGGACGACAAGCGTCTACAGCCATGCTAGTGGCTCTGTGAGGCTTTACATAAAGGCATAGTGCACCCAAAAAATAAAAATTCAGCCATTATCTACTCACCCATATGTCGAGGGAGGCTCTGGTGAAGTTTTAGAGTCCTCACATCCCTTACAGAGATCCGAGGGGAGAGGGGGTAGCAGCACAACTGCACACCTAATGGCTGACGGCGACCCAGATTAAAACGTTCAAGAACACATAATCGAAACCACAAAATATCTCCATACTGCTCGTCCGTAGTGATCCAAGTGTCCTGAAGCCCCGACATAAAAAGTTATTTAGAAAAACGTCATTTGAACTCTGTTTTTAGCCTCATTGTAGCCTGTAGCTCTAACTGCCTCTGTGTACACTGCGCTGACATGTGTGCGCTTTCGCGAGACCGTGAGACATGGGCAGCGCCTTCCTGTGTGTTCACGTGCTTTCGCTGGTCTCACGTGCAAGCTTTTTATGTCGGGGCTTCAGGACACTTGGATCACTACGGACGAGCAGTATGGAGATATTTTGTGGTTTCTATTCTGTGTTCTTGGACATTTTAATTTCGGTCGCCGTCAGCCATTAGGTGTGCAGTTGTGCTGCTACCCCCTCTCCACTCGGATCTCTGTAAGTGATGTGAGGACTCTAAAACTTCACCTGAGCCGCACTCGGCATATGGGTGAGTAGATAATGGCTCACCAAAGGGATAGTGCACCCAAAAATGAATTTTCATTTTTGGGTGCACTATCCATTTAGGCACAATGCTGCTTTGAGCTAAATGCTAACTTGAGCATAACAACATGCTGATCTTTAGTAGGTATAATATTAGCAATGTTCACTGTCTTTGTGAAGCATGTTAGCCTGCTAGCATTGGCACAAATAACTGTTGGTGATGGAAATGTATTTATTGCTGCAGGTTTTTGGTCATAAACCAAACGTATTAGACGTATCATCATTTTGACCTGATGATGGCACTAGATGAAAAGTCAGAAGATCACCAATGTTGGCTTCATCCTCTGGGGACCATGAATTTCTGATCAAAATACCACATCAATCCATCTTATACTTGTTGCTGAAGTGGTGGACCAACCAAACATGTCATAGCCTTCCTCGGTTATGTTTGCTACACTGAACCTTCTCATAGAACTCAATAGATATTATCATTTCTAAAACGGCAATCTCACTCTTGTATTTCCCAATAAATTCTCAGGTATATCCATATCCAGCCTACAGTGTACCACAGAGCAGCAGCAGCAGCGACAACAGCTTGACATTTGTGTAGCTGCTTGTTTCCTCAGGGCTTAAGTCATCCAGTCAAGACGATACTGTTTAGATGAATCACTGAATCGTGCCTCAGCGAAACCAGTCAAATCAGACAGTAAAACTAATATTGGTGGCACATGGATCTGAGCCAACAGAGACACTATTATAGCTCAGTATTCCTCCCAGACGTTGAGACTGATGAGTCAAACCTGACTGAAATTTTCTGGCTCAGTTACAGATGCAAATAAGGTGTTGATGGAGGATCCAGCTTTTCTGCAGCGGTGATTAATCATTCAACACAATAATTAAGTTTAATGTTTTCTGTATCGACTGCCGTCTTGCAGCAGTATCTTCAATAGTAGTTATCTGAGAACTTAAAATGATGCGAGATGCAACATTTGAAAGGTGTTCTTTTATACTCTGACGTTCACAGTCTCAGAATCAAAGTGATGCAACATGTCAGCATTTGTACACGGGGCTGTAACAAACGGTACGATATGACTTTCATGAGAAGCTCCATGAATGCATGAATGAACACTCAAATCAAAGGGTGGATCAAACAATACGTGCATTTCCAACTGACTGCTTTCAAATAACCACAGAGACTGCCTCTGAAATCTCAATGGACACTTATCCATCTAGACGCTTTGATCTCCAGGAGCGGTGGGGGAGGTCTGTGTTTGAACACGGATGTGCACTTGGACTGACCTGTCCCTCTTGACCTATTTCACACCTACACACATTCGTGCACAAGATTCACGACGTCTCTGGGCTGCAGTCCCCGACCCTCCCCTCGTCGGCCCCTCTTCTCCGATGAAAAGAGAATGAAAGAACCGAGGCTGCGAGGGAATGTTTTCAGCGAGATTGGAGATGATGAAAAGAGTGCAGGCATGGAGGGAGACGTGATGGGCCCATACACTGGCTCTTTATACAGATACAGATGTTTCCTTGTCCAGCTTGTGTGTTGGCTTGCACTACCGATTGAGCAAGTTATTTCTGTCACTGGCTGGCTACACATAATCTCTGAGGTGCAGGCTGCCAGGTCATATTGAGACATTAGTTTGATTGCAAATTTTGCTCAGGATGAGGATGAAATCATCCAACGGGGAAGAAATACATTAAAAGTTGCGAGACAGTATAACCTTAATGACCTGTGAGGAAACTGTGGTAATGAGAAGAGCCATGAACCAAAGTCTGCACATGCAACACCATTCACTCACCAACCCACTACTATTGATCAACGTACAGGGGTGCTGGTCTTGCCGGTGAGAATGGTTCGAGCCTTGGCCTTGTTCATGTTGAAGTTCTTGAGGTAGGCCTCGTAAATCTGCCGTGCCAGCGTCTTCTGGTCGGCTACCTGGGGGTCTTCCACATCCCTGTCCCCCGTTACCATCTCCGCCTTCAGCTTTAGCTTCTCTGATTGGGGCATCCGACCAAAACGGATGGCTGTAAGCAAAGCAGACAGAAAAATCACACTAAGATTACAGACCTTACACCAGTATAAATCTGTCAGATCACAAATTAAATTTACAGTGAAACAGATACAGCAGAAAATGCAATAAATGCAATGTAAATGAGAGATTAAATATTATTACTATAAACAGAGAAAAGTGCTATATGAGAACAAAGAGAGGACACAGGGTGCTTTAAAACAAACCCAGTTTTGGAAAATGTAAAATAGCTTCAGCTCCATAAAACCACAATAATGACTTATTCAAAACGCTGACATCTGGAGGAATCATTTTCAAAATCTGTTTAAAGACACCCCACTGAGTGAAATGAATCCAAGCCAACCTATCAGCAGGGAAAAACATTTAATGTATCCAGAAAATATTAAACTTGTGCAAACAAAGCTTGTGGAGCAGTAGCTATGAAATGTTCAAAAATAGCTTCACTGAAAACATAGAAAGCAGAACTGTGCTCGCTGTTTTCATGACATCTGGTGCCAAAGCCGTACTTCTCCAAATCTATGCATTTGAGGACAGTTTTGTTGTTGTTTATAAACAAGACAATCTTACTTTTTCTCCACAAACATCATGTCATAACTGGCTTAGTTTAAATTTAAACCCTGGACCACAGACCACTGACCGAGACTTGATGTCCACCACTGTTGCTACTTGAATCTGGCATTTGTTAACGTCAATAAAAAATAAATGACCATTACATTTGGACCAAAGTGCACCCCCAGGCCTTCATTTCAAAGTCAGAGAAGTTACATCCTTTTTTTCTAAAGATTACTAATTTATTTTGTCTCTAAAACAAAGACCGCAGCAGCAACTAGACCTACAAACACAGCCAGCACCAGAGACGCACTCACACTAACTCCTGTATAAACTATCTTCCAAAGAAAGAGCAAAAGGTCAGGAAAACACAGACCAGTTTGCCATAGAAGGTGCTTTTCAAAGACAGAAACATCACCTGACTGTTTCAGTTTCACACATGCAGGCAGTCTCATCCTCGCAGTGAATGCTTACGAAATTACTTCCAGGAGTGGAATAAAAACAACACTTGGCGGAGCCGGGAGTTGGCCTGAGGTGACCGTGGCCACCTCGGGCTAAAGTCAGCGGGTTGCTTATTTTGCTGTCAGTCCTGCCCTGACACAACTTGTGCACTGCAGACAAATATGTGGAAGTTGTTTTTTTTTCTGGAAAAGGGCAGGAATTTCATGAGGCTGCAGGCACTGAGACCGGAGAGTGTTGGGTGTTTGTGTTTTTAAGGCAATGAGCGTCTTTGCTTCATGAAGAACAGTTAGATGAATATGGACAGCAGAGATTATGCCTGAATTCTGCTCAGCAGTGTTGATGAAATAAAAGGAATTATTGTTTTTAATGAATAATAAATGCCTTTAAACCTTACTTGGAAGAAGGAAAAACAAACAAACAAACAAAAAACATCCCTTAGTGGTTTTCTTTCGATACACATAAGTGCCTCACCACACAGAAAGACCAAACAAGATATTTATCTCTACTGGCCTCAGCCTGTCCAGCTCTATGAAAACTATCTGGCTCCGTCACTGTTTATGAGATACAAATTCTGACTAAATCTGGGTCCAAATATTCCCTTTAATTAAATCAAATGGCGGTGTAGTATTTCTGGTCTCTGAAAGACGATCTGTTCCTTAGCTGAAGCAACTGTGGAGACTAATAAGTGACATGAAATCCAAAATATGCGGTCCACTCAGTCACCTCATTTAAACTGGACGAGACAAGAGAAATCATTATGTGCAGAATTCTTTTGCAATGCACACACGCACCAAAAATGAAGACCATGAAAATTGGATTAACACCCACAAACATGCACTGAATTTTTGGCCCCCAAAAGTTCTCTACTTCAAAGGTAGATACACTTTGTCTTGATGCTGTGGGAGAATTTTTTAATGCAGGTTTCATGCCAATAAAAGACAATAAGAATGGAAACAGGACTTAATAGAAAAATGTTATTGTCATGAATGAGCACAACAGGTTACTACTTATTACAAGCTGTGTGTGAACTGTGCTTCAACACTATACCGGAGTTGTTTTTCTACGAGGCGAAGCCAACATCTCTCAGACGGCCTGATCCCATTTGACTAATGAGATTAGAGGTGAACTGTTTTTAACCCCTCCTCGCCATTTAAATGGGCACAAGCTGATGCGCGCACACACACACACACACACACACACACACACACTGCTCTCTGAGAACCCACCACCCAACTGAACCTGCCGGCTGCATTTACGAGACCATAAAAGCATAAAAAGGAGATCTGATTTCCCTGTTTTCCAACGAGCCGCCCAATGCTGAAACAAATCCAGGCCAACTTGAGCAGGACTGAGCCGGGATGAGATACCGAGCTCGCAGACAGCATGAGGGCCCATTAGATTACTGCTCGCAAAGTGGATGGATCATCTGAAGCTGGTAAAGCTCCACAGCGGGCGCATGGGCAGGAGCCAAGTCTAATTAAGATGAGAGGAAGTGAGTGATGTTAAGCTCGGCGTAAGTCCATTTCCTAAGATCCAGCGTGAGGCGATGAGTCTGTGACTGGAGCAGGGAGGGAGCTAAAGGTGGGAAGTGGACAGGCTGTCATACCATTAAATTGTCTGTTCCAACGGCTCATTTGTGGAAGACTCCAGCCATTAAACACCTCCGTCACCACGCTGAAACTAATCATTGTTCTGGAACTTTTACTGTCTCACAAACTGCCAGAACGTTCATGGATGTCTTTATTACAGTTCATCCTGTTAGTACATGAGCTCTGAGGTATTATTGAGTTGCTGGATTCATGAAACATGCAATTACTTGTGTGTTGTGTGCTATTAAAAGCACTTTGCTGGGATGTTGCTGATACGGCAAACTCCAGGAAAGAAGCCAGTAGTTCCTGACCTTTTCATGAAGGGACCCCTTTTCTGTAATAGAGTAAACTCATGACCCCTGATTTAGTGACATATTTCATGGCTTTTTTATTATATATTCAATGCATAACAATAACAGTACATAGCAGCTGAGAAACAGTATAATTAACCCAAATTGTGAACAAAAACCCTGCACGAAGTTTGCGAAAAACGAATGATTTGGATGAATTTTGAGCCGATTATTTCATGTTAAACTTTTTATATGATTCTCTGCCTGTGTTATGTTTTTTAATTTCAAAAAACAATCACA
Organism: Epinephelus lanceolatus; assembly: GCF_041903045.1. Classification (NCBI taxonomy): domain Eukaryota; kingdom Metazoa; phylum Chordata; class Actinopteri; order Perciformes; family Serranidae; genus Epinephelus; species Epinephelus lanceolatus. The sequence goes on from NC_135738.1 coordinate 10,108,489, forward strand.
CATACGTAATAGCAGTGTAACGCTCCTTTGATCTGGATCGATTTATCGATTAAATGATCAACGGCCCAGTGTTTTCGATGCAAAGTGAAAACATCGATCCATATGGTCATCTTTAGGATACGCTTCTATTTTGAAAGTCTGTATCACCGTCAAACAGCGGCAGGCAGATGGTAAGCAGCCAAGACACAGACGATGAGGATAACGTCATTTACTTGGGAATAAATCAGCAGAGTGGAAATATTTTGGATTTCAGAGAAAATACAGGTCAACAGACAGAGCTCATGCAGTATGTAAACATGTAAACTTGATAACTTCTCACTACAGCAACATTAGCTGCTCTGTTTTAACAATGTTCGGCTAAAAAAACTTGCGTGCAGACTGAAATTCAACCGTGTTGTTTTGTCGGGAGTTACAGTGACTTAAACCTACGGTAAGTAAGAAAAATAATAACATTACATGTAATCTGTTAAGTTACGAGTAGAGGAAAAAGTCTGCTAGCGGCTAGGCTAATTTATGCAGGGTTAACATGCTAAAGCTAATGAGCTGAATTTGATACTTTTGTTAAATGAAGTTGTTGTTTCATGGCTGTTGGGAGAAGTTTGCCTTCATGGTTTTACGCCAGAAGGACCTGAAGTTTTATGAAAAACATGATGGTTTTGGTTAAAATGAAAAGATTCCTTTTTAGCCAGGAAGCCCTGAAGGTTAACTTATCCCATGTGCTGTGTTATCAACACATGTTGGACAGATATATCGGATTCTATGTTAATGAATAAAACAGAGCAACCTGTTATAATCAATGTAACAAAAATGAATGCCAACATAACTCACCATGCTTATTATAAACCACATAATTGACCTATGGCTAAGTCCCGCCCTCAAATGCAATGAGCCAATCACAGTGCGTATAGCCATTCCCATACACTCAGACATTCTCTGCCTGGACGTCCATTGAAATGCATTACAGAAAGTCAGTTTTGTTCGGTTTTGTGAGCTTTTTCGGAGATTTGAAGATTAAAAATGGTCAAACGGTGTCGGAGTTGCATGTACCCCATGCAACTCTGACACAAGGTATCCTGAGAGGCTGGGCGACAAGGTGTATTTTTTACACTTTAAACCACATCTCAACCGAGAAAAGTGTCTCCTTTGGATAAAGTTGCGTGGTAACGTTAGACCACAACATCAACTCAACGTGAATAAGATTAACAATGATGTCTACATCTGTTCTAAGGTAAGTCAACATTGTGTTTGAGGCAACATATTGTCACTTTGCTGGAAAGAAATATAAAGTTATCTTTAACATCTCTAGCTAACGTTAGCTAAAGTTAGCCTAACGTTAGCTCCTAGCTGCGTTGTTCATCATGTCACCTTGTTTGCTGGGAGTTCATTAGCCTATTTTGTTCTAGTTTTGTACTTTGGTGATCGTACATCATTGTTAGCTGTTGTCCAAAGGGCTCTAGTTAAGTTAAGTTGTAAATACTGTAGCACCAAACTAACGGAGAGACACTCTTGGTAAAGATGGTAAAAAGGCCGTTATCCTTTTCTCATATTCTGAGCCAAAAACCTTAACTTCAGTGGCACTTTAACTTGTTGTCTTTGATGGCGACGGCAACGAGATGCGGTTCACAAGCGTACACTGTGACCTGTAAATTTTGGCTTGTAATTTAAGCTTTTCATCGACCTTCTCAACAATAAAATGATGAATATATCCCTCCAATGTGTCGTTTAGGCCCTTTTGGTTACTTCTCAATGACATCTGATCACTATGTCCCCAAAAATCATCAATTGCCTCCTGTGAAATGCCGTGTACTGTGACACCTGCCATAGCGCCGGTCACTGAATGTTGACAGTTTGTCCGAGTGAGTGGAGGGGGGACGTGGCTTAGCCATAGGTCAATTTTGATGAGTGAACAAAACTTTCTATGTCTTACCTTTTCTAAAGATATCTTAATGTTTATTCCAAGTTAAAACTACCAGTTGGATTGGTTGTTATCGGGGAAAACTCACAGGCTCTGAGCATTTTTGCTTTTGTATGCTTTTTAAAAAAAAAGATGCAGAAAATGCAATAAAGAGATTTTTTTTGGTGAAAAAAGTTTAAAGTGCTGAACCACTTTAGTAAGAATATCAAGTATCTTCAGATCCAACGGTAAAATCAATTGTCAATCGATACTAACAGAGCGACAAAGCTCCAAAATTAGCAGTGCAGTCGTCCTCAGACCACCAGACCCTAAAAGATCAGGTTGCGCTGGTCTCAAATCACCTTCCTCCCCTTCTACGGTTACATTTAAGCTCATGAAACTCTATACACATATACCATAAGAGGAAGTGAACCTGACAGAAATACTACTGCTGTAAGGCACTACCATGTCATCAAAATCTGGGCTATGCCTTAAGGACGGCTCTTAAGTCACTAACCCCACGGGACAGAATAAAGACGCACAGTTCAGCCTCTGCATCCTCAAGTTCATCGCCAGCAGTATGGAATATCTGCACAGTTTGCAGTGTCTATAAGTAACCACACAGATCGCACTGACATTTTTTATCCTTCTACTAAAAATACACCTCTCACATCATTTCCAAAATCTATTTTAGTGCTTGTTTCCCGATCAGGACTTTGACCTTGAGCAAAGGTCAGCGAGCTGTGCTGTATGTTAGTAAACAACTTTCACCAGAATGACTAACACTGACCTCAATAATCCTGAACTCCAAACACAGATAAGCAGTGCAGAGGTGAAAATCGGATGTGAGGCTTCTAAGGCAGGCGTTGTTGTGTACAGATGTTGCATGTGCAGGTGTTTTCTCTGGTAAAGTCAAAACCCAGACTGAGATTTTAAAAATAAACTCAATAGATTTTGAAAATACTGCAAGGTTTCTGGAATATAGTCGCAGTTATAAAAGTATCACAATACAGGATTCCCACACATTTTCATGGACAAAACTTTAAAACTTTTCCATGCCTTTTCAAGGACCCATAGTAAAATTTTCATTCTGGAAAAGCATGCACCTCACTGTCTGCTGCACTTGCCGGTCTGGTTACAGTACTCTTCTACACACACTCACATGCAAGAGAGCTCACTTCCCATAACAAACACCGCCACACTACGTCATACATACATGTAACATCTAAAAGTAGAAGGCTTAGCTGGTATAAGTCATGGAAAATGAACCGTGCAAGTTTTCCATTCGTATCAAGCATCAAATTAGATGTTTGAGTTCAGTTGCCTGACTTGACACTGCACATCCTTTGACGCAACTATAGCTGATCGCAGTGGCGATGCTGAAATCATATATCATGCAGCCTTAAGAGCTGCATTATGTTAATGGCTAACTTACAGAAAATAAATGTGCAGTTATGTTACATTACGTGGACGGTTACCCCTGGAAGATTACTGTAACAATCAATTTCATTACACACAACAGAATTCCATGACTTTTCCAAAACTTTCCATGACTTTTCCAAAACTTTCCATTACTTTTCCAGGCCTAGAAAATGAGATTGTGACCATGACCATGGGAACCCTGACAATATTAGCGCAATAACCTCTATTACACATTTCAAACACTCATATAAACTATTTGATGGAAGGACATACCTGCAACCACTGATTTAAATCCCATGTCCCATTTTACTCACTCCACTTCAGTCATCTACTCTGCATTGTCTGTGTAGCTGCCCATGTTTTCATTCTGTATTGTAATGTGTTTTTGTTGCATAACATGAACCTGCTGAAAATCATTTTTTCAACTGAGTGGGGCCAGTTTTAACTGTAACACGATGATACTTTTAATTCCTTTCCTGTATAAATAAATAAATGAAAATGAAATGAAAAATACAAAAAAAAACACAGTTTATCAAAACAAAAGTAATTATGAGAGTATTTCTTTAATTTTAAAGCATTTGATCAGCAAGCGCCCACCATCAGGAGAGGCAAACCAGGAACATGTTTGGAGCCCCTTCAAAAAAACTGGGGAAAAGAGCCCCCTGATTATAAACCTCCCATAAAGGAACTATACAGTGCATCACCACTGCCCCAAAAACCTCCTAAGTAGGGACCTTTCTTGCTCCAGTATTACAGCTGGATGTTAAAATGTAGAGACGTGTGTATGCACATGGTGGTATTTATTATTCTCTAAAAGAATAACTGGAATTTGAGCAAGCAAAATTTACCAATTTACTGAATTTACTAAATGCATTTTTATGGGAGCTTGGGGGGGCTCAATGGCCTCCTTGCCCAGAGCCCCCCAAAGTCTAGGATCGCCACTGTTGACAGAAAACAAATTAATTCTCTACTTCATTCTACAGCTTCCTCCCACAGTCCAAAGACATGCAGGTTAATTGGTGACTCTAAATTGCCCCTAGGTGTGACTGTGAGTGTGTCAGCCCTGTCATAGTCTGGTGACCTGTCCAGGGTGTACCCTGCCTCTTACCCAATGTCAGCTGGGATAGGCTCGAGCCCCCCATGATCCTCAAGAGGATAAGCGGTTACGAAACATGAATACATTTTGTACATATTATTTTTCTCTCAAAATAAAACTTACTGATTGACTTAAAATATAAGAAATGTGTTTTTTAAATCTCAGATTTCATGTAGAAACACAAATATACACCATAAATAACAAAGAGGAAACGTATTGCTGCTGTAAAATACAGTGCAGGCTCTTTTCCAGTGACAAAATAAATACAAATACAACATGCTTTAAGTTATTGGATGACAAAGTTTTCTATCATGAGATAAATTAGACATTTTGGATTTTTAAAAATGTGCTTTGTTGATTTTCTGTCTGTGCAGCAAAGTCAACTGTTAATGTGCCACGAGGGTTTTTGTGTGTCACATAATCAGGTGCATAGACTGACTTGGTCATGTGACCTCCAAACTCGTTCACATATCTGCAGCTAAGAGGGTTCAGTGGGTTCAGCTACGACAAAAATGACACGACTCCAGCACGGCAAAGGGTGCATCAGACCATGAAACTGCACATGAATGAGTTGTAGAACTGAGTGGTATGTTTCTGAATGCGGGGAAACGGAGATAGTCCAGATGTTTTAATGGGTACAAGTTAAAGACTGATAAGATGAGTCTTCAGTTGGAGACTTGCCTTAACATGCAACTTAACACTCAGCTGTGGTGTTAGATTTCTTATTCCTTCTAATTATGTGTGTACGTGCCTGTTCAATCTTTCTTGGCATCTACTGTGTGTTTACAAGTAACAAAAACCATGCATGTGTGTGTGTATGTGTGCTGGGCTTGAAGCACTGCCCAGACCTGCCCTGCAGGACTTACCGTTGTGGGACATGCCCACCGACAGGCACTTCTGGAAGCGGCAGTATTGGCACTTGTTACGGTTCTTTTTTTGGATCTTGCAGCGGCGCTCGCACTTGTCATACTCCAGCTTCAGACGGATGGTCCGCCGAAAAAAACCCTGAAGGAGAAAAGGGAAAACATTTAATTACACTTAATACTTTGACAATTATTTTCATAATTGAGACATGAACACTGGTGACCAGTTCAGTCAGACAAAGAGTGAAGCATTCCTGGGAAAAATGCAACAGCAAATAAAACCTGAAATGTAGCAGAGGCAAGTAGATTACCTTTAATAAACTCTGCTGTTATGAAACACAAAGATTATTTTTAGAAAGGCAGTTATTTATTCCCATATGAGCTCCGCGTGACAATACCAGACCCACAGTTTCACCATCAGTTTCTTCTCGCTTACACAACCTTGACAAAAAGAAACATCTAACTTTGGTGAGGAACAGATGAAGTAAGTGGCATGTCTGCGGTTGGCTGCAGAGTGGAGAATGGCCTGGGGAATTGCTTAATAACATATTTAGCCATACTTAATAGGAAATTGCAATTTTATTCAAAACTGTCACCCAGTGTGCCAAAGTACCCACACACCCACAGTCATTCAATACAACATCACACTGACACGCTTCAACCACGTGAGCACGTTAAGTAACTCTGACTGACTCGTACCCGCTAACCTTAAACCTCACGTGCGCACACATATATACGCTCGTAAAACAAAAGTGACAGGAAGTTCAGGCCACATGGGCTTCATGAGACGCTGCCTGTGTCCACGGTCATAAAGAACAGGTGTACGGTATCTCTGTGCGACACAGAGCTCAGCCTCCTCCTATTACTGTTCCATGACTAAGTAACAGGGGGATACAATGCATGAGGTGCATATGTGTGTCTTTTAAAATGGCTGACATATTTTTTCTTTGTGCTCTTGTCAGTGGATTGTAGCGAGCCAGGTTCTATCATGCACCATTTGAAATGCCATGAGAGTCCTAATAAGGCATGTAAGATGGGTTTTTGAACATTTAATAATAATAACAATTATGTTTTTCTAATGCTATTTATGTTTTTCTCCTAATGTTAAATTTAGCCCATTTTCCACTGGAAAAACCCACTAACACCTATGACTATCTGGCTTTTGTCTTAAGTGGGAAAGCCTTAAACAATCAGCCTTCAATTGCAGGACAAATGACTCTGCAGCTCCAGCTCCGATTAGCTCCGATTAGCTGTGATGGAAATTTCGTCCATTTCCATCCAACGTTATTCCAAATTAGTCGGCGGAGTTTGAAAGAGAGACTGAATAAGTATCAGATATAAAAAGAAGTAACCCCCTTAACATTCTTCACTGGCCTTCATGCAGCTTTCTACTGTTTACTAACCCTGTTTTACAGCGCGTTCGTAACATCAAATGTGACAAACCAGTAGAAATACTTATCGTCTCCTGAGCCATGTACACAGCTCTAATCTACTGGCAATGGGAAAGGAATCTATCGCCTCTATTTAATGGGTTTTCCTGTGTTTAAAAATCCTGTATATCTGCACTAATTTGGTGGAAAAGAGGTGTTTGTTTCTTATTTAGTAATGAATAGGTGGCACAATGGTGTAGTGGTTAGCACTGTCGCCTCACAGCAAGAGGGTTCCTGGGGGGTTCGAACCCCAGGATGGGGGAGTCCTCCTGTGCAGACTTTGCATGTTCTCCCTGTGTCAGCGTGGGTTTTCTCCAGGTACTCCAGCTTCCTCCCACAGTCCAAAGACATGCAGGTTAACTGGTGACTCTAAATTGTCCCTAGGTGTGAATGTGTGAGTGTGGTTGTCTATCTCTATGTGTCAGCCCTGTGATAGTCTGGTGACCTGTCCAGGGTGTACCCTGCCTCTCGCCCATGTCAGCTGATATAGGCTCCAGCCCTCCTGCGTCCCCTTAACAGAATGAGCGGTTATGGAAAATGAATGAAGGAATGAATATTTAATGTTGCAGAGAAATAACCACGTTTTCAAGGTTCTTCAAAGCCCCACAAGGAACTTTAATTTTGAGTTGATTTTGGCGACCATGTGGACAAAAGCGATAGTGTTTTGCCGGAATGAAGCCTACATTTCCCATGAGCTCTAGCGTGTACTGTCATAAAGACGCTTACCTGGCTCGCGCATCTGTTTGTTTTGGGGATGAATGAAACAACAAGATGGGAAAACTTTGCCCCCGCTCCTATCGCTAGATTGCTAGCGAACAAAACGTTTATCCTGAAGGATTTCCTGACTTCCCGAGGACTGGATTTTCTCTGTGTGACTGAGACGTGGCTGACTGTTGGTGAGTCCAGTGCTTTCACAGAACTTTTACCCGATGACTGCTGCTATTTTAACTCCCCGCGGACGTCGGGTCGAGGAGGAGGAATAGCGACTATTTATAAGAGTCACTAAATGTAAGCAGCTAGGTAAGATGACGTGTACCGTCTGAGTGCCGTAAATCGCTTCGTCCTGGAAGGGACCTGGGGCGGACCCAGAGACAGTTTCCTAAAAGTATGGATATACACTATATAGAAATAGCTTATCTTCACACCGATGGTCTCATTTGCTGTTGTAGGTCACGCACAGACATCAGCAGAAACAAGAGACTTTTGCATATCCAGTTAAAAGTTCCTTGTAACGGCTTTAAAGGATCCGTTTGAACCAATCACCTGGTCGATACAGATGGTCACACAGTCATATGATATTTTCAGTCTTCAAGAGTCACAGAAAAAACCCTTAACGCTACATTACAAATATTTACAAGCACACAGCAGCTTTACTGGATACTGAGAGCTGAAGAGGACACAACAGGGGCATCCACAGAATTCTGGCCAAAGAGCACTGCTCTGAAGCGTTGTAGAGGTTTGGATGTTAAAACGCATACCATTACCTGTGACTAACTATCCTGGTTCATTTTAAAGTGGGAGGCCTGCGTAGCTTTTCTCCTGTCTCTCTCCTCCTTTCCCATCACCTCGATTCTGTCAACCTTGACATAAAAGATGGCCGCTGCAATTCTGGAGTAGCCGTTGAAATGTGACAAGCCTTGCTGGCCCATTTTGACACGTATCCAGCTAATGTTGCAAGAAGGGGCTTCATCATTACCCTCTGGCACTTCACAGGTCACTTCTGATACATGCACTTTTATTGACTACCTCCCAAAGGTCGAAGAAGCTAAACAAATCTGCCTTGACTTCTGTGATAACCTGTTGTTTTACAGCTCTGCCTGCACAGGTCAGATAGCTTTGACATTGACCTGTGGACCGACCAAGGCCTTTGTCCAGTGTAGATATTTATTTTTTTATTGATGCATTGGACGCACAATCACATACATACAATATGTCCACGGCTGCATTATCACTGAGACATAATCACTTTCCTACTGCACACACAGATACACTTAAGTGAGCGCCTGCCTCAATGTGAATGTTTATGTAACAGCGTGTTGACATGATGGAGTTGCTGAGTTTATGTATCACTTCCTGACATTCATACTCCCACTGCTGTCTTGGCTGATACATTTAGCCGCACTGAGTGGATTCGCAGTGCGGAGGTGTAGAAAAATCTCTCACTTCAGCTTCTCTCCCTTCAGGGAGTGATAGAAGATACGAATGTCATATAAAATAATACAGATACACGACATAGGCTCAACAACACACACACACACACACACACACACACACACACACACACCTCAAGTTGCACTATCTTTGTCCTTCGGTGCCTCTTTACTTTAACAGCCCTGGGTTGTTCTTCAACATGATTGGTAAACAGTTAACTCAAAGATTATGGAGCGACCACGTGTAAAGGTGCTTTTAGAAGTTGTCATTAGTCACAAGACACATTGAAGAAAGTAGGACATGCCAGGCCAGACATCCAGAGGCAGTTTCCTGAAATTGGTTACTGTGGATTCAGAAGGCTGTTTGTGATTCTCAGCTTGTCTGTGCTTGTGTGTGGCTGACTTTGGGAGGAAGCAATTGATGGATATTGACACAAATATTGACTGAGGGAGAGAAAGCTGTAGTAAGTAGAACAGAGATTCAGTCCTCACAATAGCAAGACCCATCTACTCAATTACTGATCCTTACGTCAGTCTAATCTTCACAATGTCTAATGTGAAATATCAGGAATAAAAACATAAAGAATCACTTGTTTGGCTGCATAATTGTGAGTAACATTTGTCTCACCTTGCAGCCCTCGCAGGCGTGGACTCCATAGTGGTAGCCCGAGGCTCGGTCAGCACAAACCCGACACTCCAGATTGAGCGACGAGGAGGCAGATGAGAAGTCCTCCTGGCCCGCCGCCATCCCGTAAACAACCGATGACGGGCTGGATGCTGGCGTCAGGGCATCTACGAAACACAAGCACGTGGGTTATTAAACGTGTCATCGCACTGACAGCCAACTAAAGGATAACTGGTGATGTTATATAATTGTTCTCATTGTCAACAAGTCCCATTAAAAGACCAAAACCAGCAATGAAGTGATTCTTCTTCCATTGTTGTTTAATCAAAAACACATCGGTGAGCCACATTGTGGCAACGGATGGCATATTTTGTCACTATGACTAACGTGCCCCATGTAGTTTATTTTGAGTCAATCTCAAATACCCCATCCTACTGTTGGTAATACTGAAAATAATCCCCTGATAAATACACTATATACTCCTGTAAATTCAAAGCATTGCCCACCTTATCTGTTCAAATGTTTTTAAGCTTTTATAAAGGGTAGATTTTTGCCATTATTGCAAAGAAAACCACAAATAAATCAACATTGTTTCCTGCTGTGCACAAGACAGATCCAATGGTGAAACAGCATCTTGCGCAAGAGCACCTTAAAAGGATAGTGCACCCAAAAATGAAAATTCAGCCATTATCTGCTCACCCATATGCCGAGGGAGGCTCAGGTGAAGTTTTAGAGTCCTCACATCCCTTGCGAAGATCCCAGGGGAGAGTGGGTAGCAACACAACTCCACCTAATGGAGGCTGACGGCACCCCAGATTCAAATGTCTAAAAACACATAATTGAGACCACAAAATATCTCCATACTGCTCGTCCGTAGTGATCCAAGTGTCCTGAAGCCCCGACATAAAAAGTTGTTTGGAAAAACGTCATTTGAACTCTGTTTTTAGCCTCATTGTAGCTTGTAGCTCTAACTGCCTCTCTGTGCACATTTCAATTATGTGTTTTTGGACGTTTGAATCTGGGGCGCCGTCAGCCTGCATTAGGTGGTGTTGTGTTGCTACCCCCCTCTCTCCTTGGATCTCCGCAAGTGTTAGGAGGACTCTAAAACTTCACCTGAGCCTCCCTCGGCATATGGGTGAGTAGATAATGGCTGAATTTTCATTTTTGGGTGCAATATCCCTTTAACAGTTGTTTTTGAGGTTTTTGTGCAGTGCTGGCCCCTCTGACAGTGCCACATGGTACAATCACATCTGATTTAAAAGTGGGCACACACAGACTTCAGTGTGTCAGTAGGTATAATTTCCACATTGTTGCTGTACACATACGATCATTCTCATTATCGTGTGTTCAGAAAAAAATTCATATTATATATATGTATATATAAAATATATATATTGTGACTGGACGCTGGCCTCCGCATGGACTACAACCATCAGGGTGCCTCAAAGAAGTGGTTATTGGAACATTAAACAGCGACTAAAACCCTGTCCCCTGATACCGTGCTAATGTTTGAATATGGGGAGCTGCCATCCACAACTGTTGTAGCTCTATGGATTTGAATCCAACAAGCATGGTCATTACACAGTGACTGGCCAGGTGTGTGTGAAGCTACTTGCCAACCTTAAAACTTCAAAAATAGGGAGGATTTCAAAACCAAAGCTGGGGATCTGGGAGTTCCTTCCCCAGACAACTTTGTTTCCAGCACTTCCTGCTACTTCTGAAGAGCGAAAATAGCAAAATAATAAGTACATTGCAAAAGTATTTCTATGTAAAACATTCTAATAATTCTTAGGAAAGAATCAAGAATTATTCGTCCCTCTTGCGTGAATCCATGAAGTAATAATCACCAGTTATCATTAATGAATTAATTCTTTCACTCGTTCTTTTAATTGCACCAAGCCAGCCCCATGCTTGACAGAAAAATCATTGCAGCTGTTTAATGCATGCCCCTTTCCTTTAAAATGTTCGAAACAATGAGAGTTCTTCTTTCCTAGATATATGAAATTTGCTTGAGTATTTCTTTCTCTTAAACCCCTTTTCCACTGCACAAACTACCTGCTAACATCTGGCTTTTTAGTGTGATGGGAGAAGTTACAATCAGCTTTCACACCCAGGTCAAATGACTCTGCAGTAATCATTGGTATTTATTGGCTTTAGCTCTGATCGGCATTGATAAAAACACTACGTAAAGGCGAACGCGTTGTTTTTAGCCCCTCAATGCAGCACCACAAAATACTGTCTGTCTCCGCCCAAGCAGCATTTAAACATCGATCCAAATTAGTCTGCACTGAGTTTGAAAAGGAAACCAAATAAGCAGGAGATATATAAAATAAGTAACTGCTGTGAAGTTTTTAAAGGCCTCCATGCTGCTTTCTAAAAAACACACACACACACACAGAAAGGTATACAGAGCCATGTACACACCTCTGATCTACTGGCAATGGGAAAGGAGTCTACAGCCTGTTTTAGCGGGTTTACTCGTGTTGAAAAAAACCCCCAAACAAACCTGCATACATGCACTATTTTTGTTGGAAAAGGTATATTCGTACTCTCCTATTCTCTCTCCGTCTCTCACTCACTGAGGCGGACAAGGCCAGGAAGTAACATTTGGTGTAGCTGTTTTGGCGTCCTGGAGGAAACGTTAGACCTTTAGCGTCATAGGACTTGGCTTATAAACGCTGTACAGTGCCAGAAACAGGTTGTGATAACAAACAGGAATAAAACGGTGTGAAAGTTCCTCATGAATTGGGAGAAATACGGGTGAATTGTGACCCTGGGTAGAAACTGTGAGAGGGCAGTAACAAACCGGAGTCTCCTGGAACATCGTGAGGGTTTGCATTTATGGTGTGAAGGTGAGAAACTAACGTGAACCTGCTGAGCTTGTGTAGCCTACAGTACATGGGATACAGGCTGATCTATAGCTTGACCTCCTTGTACTGACAAAGACAGTCTGTTCCTTCACAACTATTTATTCAGAGATAATAGCATGTCGTCCGTGGTGTGTTGCCTGTCATAAGCATAACAACGCCGGAGAAATGTTACTCATCCTTCTCATAGATGACAGGTCATGGGGGTTGTCAACAGTTTTCTATTTTTGCCTTATGAAGGCAACATGGATGGCAGATCTCACTTGGTACACAAATAGCGAACACAAAAAGGTACAAAACAGTGGCACTAAGTCAAGCCACATGAGTTGATGGACGGACGCCAGAACAGGGATAAGCAGCATTTGGCAGCCGACCCTGAGCTGTGTTCCTGCCTGGTGCAAGTGCACATGTTTCAACTGACTGTGGACAAGGGAATCATGTCAGTGTTTCTTCTGTCTCTCACTGTTAGCACTCCTAAACACCCATAAATCCGAAACACCCTCTCACTGGCTTTTCCATGACATCATCAAATGATTCCGTGATGCCTTCCCCCCACATTTCTCCTTTCATTCCTTCTCCCTCACTCATACCCTCTATTCACCCACTAAATGTTTATCTTTCTGGACTATTCACAGCCTCTTCGCTTGTTGCATAATTCGGTAGTAGCATAAATTTCCCAGATGTCCATGTGACTTTTATTCAGGAGGAAACCCAGCAGCAAAATGGATGTTTCCTGAGAGGTGGTGCATGGTGGCTGAGGAATGTGTGAATTCCTCATTGGATATGGGGCGAGGAGAAGGGCTGCAGGACGACAGAGAGGTACAACAACAGCACAGAAAATAAGAAGCAGATAAGGAGCAAGAGAGGAGGGGGGAAAAGGGAAGAAACAAGGAAAGTAACTGGCAGGAAATGCATCGACTCACTCAGGAAATCAGAGACAAGGACAAACCGGTTAAGATCAAGGGACTGTTGGGTGGGTGAATCAGACAATCTGAGTACACAAAGGGCAGTCGAAGGATTGCAGCGCAGCTTTGTTGTAGGTCAATAAAGAGGTTAAATTAGCCAAAGTGTACAGTATGTTCTTACTGAACATTCAGATGGAGCAAATAAGGGATTACGGATGGTAAACTGAGAGACAACAACAATGGCAAGGAGATTACGCTGAGCTGCAGGGGACACTTTGTGAACTGCAGGATAACAGTATGGAAGCAAACCCAACATTTTTCATGTCACCATATTCTCAGTAATCTCAATTTCAATCCAATGATCATTTGACTTCACCTAGAACAGTGGAACCTTCAGAGCCATTGCTGGACGACTGGTATTCGGGGACATCAAAGGAGCTGAGGGCGTCATTGTCGATGGACTGGGAGATGTCTTGGAGCTCCTCCATGCCGCCCATGAAGTCGTCATCGGCGCACAGGGGGCTGCCCAGCACTGAGTCCTCCAGGGGCGAGGGGGGATGGTAGTGGCTCTCCATGTCGACCATCGTGGTGGAGGAGCGGGCTGCCGGCACTCTCACTCATCAGACTGGAGACAGAAGACAAGGAGGGTGGAGGGGGAAAGACAAGGAGGTCAAAGGGTGATATGGAAACACAGACAGGCAGGAAGACGAGATGATAATTCATTTCTAAGGTCACCTCTGTCTGAATTTGTAGCGTCAGCTTGCTAACATGCTGATGTTTAGCAGGTGTAGCATTTACCATGTTCACCATCTTACTTTAGTGTGTTAGCATGCTAATATTTGCTAGTGATAAACGATGATGATCTGAACTAAAACTTTTACCTAATGATGGTGCAAGACCTAAAGTCAGGGAATCACAAGTGAGCACAATTCATCCTCAGGGGAGCGTGAATGCTTGCACCAAATGTCATGGCAATAGTTGTTATGACATTTCATTCAAAACCACAAATGACAACTTGATTGTGGCACTAGAGGAAAAGTAGAAAGATCTACACACAGTCATTAGGATACATGATCTGGGAACCATGAATGTTTCTCCCAATTTCTTTGCCAATCCATTCTTTTTTATTTTAGAAACAGAGAACATAAGGTTGCCATGGGTGTTACAAGGTCAAATCCCAGTGCATTTTCACCTATATCCTGGCATACAGTGGGTGCGGTTACATGATGGCTTCTCATTCAGAATGAAAGAAATCTGAATGAAATCATTCGGAATTAAAGTCTTTCCAGGTAGTTTACATGGGAAATATTCATTCCGAATGAGGGTTTACACAGGAGATCAGTTTAAATCGCCTTTATTTGGGTCTGTGCAAGGTTTGGGGCAGGGAAGGTTTCTGATTGGATAGGGGGCGGGGCGGATGTTACGTGTTTACGTTTATCGGATAACGATGCTTGACGATGCCATTCTTAGTGCCTTTTTTGGGCTTGTTTTGCTTATATTCTTGAAGCAGCAGTACGACAACAACCTTGTTCTGCTAATGCTTCGTCTGTTGAGGAGGAGAAGGGAGGTAGAAGGTCGAAGAAGGGAGATAGAAGACCGTGCTGTGGCGAATGGAAACCAGTGGGTGCAACGAGTCCAACACAGCCACAGCCCGTTGCTATGCGCGCTATATACGTCATCGTGCCAGAAGGGCAAGGAAACGAGCATGCGCAGAAAGATCGGAATGAACTTAAAGAGGAATGAGTGTATACATGCACACAAAATTCTTTCATTCGGAATTAGAAAAGGAATATTCCAGCCCCTTACATCGGATTGAATTTTCAATCGCATTGGCCATTTTCATTCCGAATTAGGTGTCTACAAGATCACTTTTAATAGGAATGACCTTTCATTCCGAATGAAAAGGCAATTAAACTGTCCGTGTAAACCCACTCAGTTTCACACTTTTTTCAACAGCGTTTGTCCACCATTGATTTCTCCCAGTATTTTGTACATTTTCCATCTCAAGTCTTAAAATAAAAGCAAATATTTCCATACA
This sequence comes from Epinephelus lanceolatus, assembly GCF_041903045.1. NCBI lineage: Eukaryota > Metazoa > Chordata > Actinopteri > Perciformes > Serranidae > Epinephelus > Epinephelus lanceolatus. Next base: position 10,123,779 of record NC_135738.1, read on the forward strand.
GTAAATTTCATTTATAATCCCCAGCCACTGGGCCAATGTTGGAGGATCAACTTGCAACCATTTGCAAGTTATGGCTTTCTTGCTACTTGCCAAAAGTATCTTTTAATATTCATCTTTGTGTGGGACAGTTTCAGGTATATTTCCTAAGTATAATGTGACAAATGAATAGACTAAATCCATCCCAATTATCTCATGAATCCCAGCTGCAGTCTCTTGCCCAATACGGCTGTATCTTGGGGAATGCCCAGAAACATGACAATGATTTGCCAGTCAGGTTCCACATTGCCTCCAACAAAAGTCCTGGCTCTGTAGGCCTGTTCGCAGTGCTGTTAGTCAAGGGGTGGTAAAGAATCACAAAAGGTTTTTCCAACCAAACTCCCTCAGGGACCTTGAGGAAAAATTTAAGATGGTGAGCTATTGTCCTAGATTCTCATATATAGTGCTGGTGGCATGACAGGAAAAGACAGGGAATCACCAAAGTTGTTAGGATCCATCCTTTGGGTACCATGAATGTATGTACACAGCATTAACACTCATCCAGTAGCTGCTGAGATGTTTCAGTTTCTGTATCAAATTGTTGGACCGACTAAGCTACACACATTGCCATCCATAAAGTTAGGCCACTAAAAACTGATAACATCATTATCAGCATCAACACCTCTGAGTAGTATTTCATTATCTTCCAGTGCATAAGATTCAACACTGCATACATGATACACAGCCTACCCAGGACAGGCGTAATGACTGGTGTTGATGCAACATGTGGCCTTCCACACTAACAGGTGCTGCATGTTTCTATAGTAGGTCAGCAGGCAGTTAGGGAATGAACGACACGGAGTATCTTATGACATAACACAGGCCCCTCCGCTCACTCCAAATACAGTAACCTTATCCTTGTAAACCTCATAGTGCAGCAGAAAGAGAAAGACAGAGGACAGAGAGACAGAGAGGAAAGCATGTGGAGGGATGAATGTAGGTCACTAGGCTGGCTTAGGCTGCGCTCTGATAGGCTAGGGTCCGGGGTTGGCTCGAAGAGGCATGACAGACTGGCTTGTACAGTAGATGGATGACACTTTGCTAAGTAGCACAGTGGGAACTGGGAGGAGCTTGTTGTTTAAGCTTAAAGCTAGCAGAGGGACTGGACTTTACATCACATATTAGAAGTTTATATCTGCATGTAAACTGGGTCAATCTTCAGTAAGCCCTTTCCATCAGGCCCCGCTAAGAACATCAAATGAGGGGGAGGTGGGCGGTGGCTATACGGCTATAAGATAGCAGCTGCTGGTTGTTCTCAGCCATTCAACACCTTTACACATGACTGCCTTTAGTTTTAACCTTAACTTGCCCCGTCACAGTGCAAGGTGCTGTAGACTGATTGAGAAGAGAGACTGAAACGTATATGCCCTCAGTGTCCCCTGTAAGTCTATTTAAAAGAATGACAGATGAGAACGATGAAAGCCTGACATTGCCAAACCCAATCGCAATGCGAGTTATTAAAATATGAGCTTGCAGATTCGTCAGGTACCCAGAATAGAATGGTATTCCATTGAAACAGCAACTGAAAGTAACGATCAGCTGCATATGGTTTCGCCATAGGCAAAAAAAGACATAAAATAGATGAAGTAAACGTGATTGTAAGTGTTATGTGGCTGTTATCTCTCTTTAGTGACATTTCAACCCTTCAAGTAGGAGAAAGAATTGTAGGTACATCCTACTTCCACTCACTGACACATAGACACACATGTAATGGAACATGAATGGATGTGGATATGGATAAGCAGTAAGCTAGTCTTTAAAATCAAAGACCACAACTCTGGTGTTCAGAAGCACAAGCACAGTCCATTTACCATTTACATAATCTCACATATCTGTATATGTATGCAGAGTCTGCAGGCAACAGGACAAGATTTGGGTACTGGAAGAGTTCTGGTTTCCATTTGTAGTCTGTTTATAGTCAAAGTAGTATCGACCAATCACATCTGAGCGGCAGTTAGGCTGCATTCACACCAAATCAGGTGTTGCGTGGTGGTGGTCCATGTGTCGGGGAGTGGAGGATGGAGACCAACTACTGTACAAGAAAGCCTGTCTCCCCATCTCAGCAACTTGGTATTTGCTTTCGCTAAGTTTGTTTGTTGGCTTAAAAGATCTGTAGAATTCTTTTTCACCATCATTTCTGCGGGATCTTTACTGCCACAAAAGACAACACACAATCAAAGTGAGTGCTCTCCTTTGTAAGACAGTACACACAAGCTGCTAATGCATACTTTATGTCTTTAACATTTAATATTTAACAACAAAAAGAGACTTGGTCCTGTGGACTGCAGGCGTCTTCCCAGTCAAATCGCCGGTTATGTGACTGACCATGGCAACTTGACATTAGGTTGCATTTCAACAAAAGTTTAATCTGTTTCCAAAGTTGGTGTGGATGCAGCCTCAAACAGTCTGTGTGGAGAGGTGAAACGCATTGGCCGAAATGCAGTCTTGGACCTTTCGGCTATGCTCTGACGACAATTTAGCTTTATATTAGCTTTCTTTTTATTTATCTGTTTTCATAAGCAAATATCTGCTTCTAGACATTAGCCAATGGAAAGGCACACACAAGAGGAAGTCTTGGCCCTGATATTCGCTGGCTACACCGGATCCCACAAAATACTGGCCCCAAAGCAGGGGTCGGCAACCTGTACTATCAAAAAAGCCATTTTTGATCAAAATAATTTTAAAAAAAAATCTATCTGGGGCCAGGAAGGTAACACAGCCTATTAAGTCTAAATCAGCCAATCAACATTATTAATAGGTATAAATTAGCATTCATTAATGTGTTTTACCACAAGGTGTCTACTCTGCAGTGGGATCTTAATGATTATTCGGTACTTTAACCTTGCAGCGTTGGTGGTACAAGCAAACAAACCTGTCCACACCCTACCGAATACTTTATTTTCCTCCAAGACTTTTCCTTGTTTGGGTTTGGAATCCCGAGCTAGCTTTGCTAGGAAGACTTGAGACTAGCTACTGCTACTGAGGTTTGCCAACATTTAGATGAAAAGGTGCAAGACCATAGATGTATGATGCACATTTTAGTTGATTAAAAGGTAAAAAAAAAAAAAAATCTTATTTGGTGCATAGGCTACACATCTTTACAGTTGGAGAATGTAAGAACTTCTTGAGGATTACAAAGATGAAAAGTGAAGTGTTAACAGTTATTCATTTACACTACATTAATATTTACAAGCCACTGGCAAGGGGCAAAAGAGCCGCATGTGGCTCTGGAGCTGCAGGTTGTCTACCCCTGCCCCAGAGGCTTATCGTCCTCAGACCAATAGCTGACGGGTTATGAGGTTGACATTCATGTGGCAGAGATGGAAACAATCAGCCTAGCTGCTCCTGTACTGAAAACAAATGCCTCAGCACTGTCAGCATCTGCCAACAGATTAATGAGTGAATCTGATCGTAACCTGGAATGCATGTTGTTTTGTGGAAATTTGGGGTACATGACGTCCGTATGTCTATTAAAAACAATGGTATGTAATGATAACTTGTGTACTGGCAAATGGATAAAACTTGATACCAACACTTTAAGGGCTGGAGCCTTTGGGAAAGACAGCACAACAGTTTCCAGGTTTGAGCACAAAACAAGTGATGAACTAAATTGATCATCGAGATCCACAGCCCACAGGAACTCAACTGAATCCAAAAGTAGAAACCCCTGAAGATTCCCAAAACACTACTCTACATGAAAAGAAGCCTGGCATGTGAGCGGGCCGCTTTACTGAGCTAGTCTCTTCAATACACTTGTAATTCTGAATGGAGCCAGTGTTAGCTCTGCTAGGATAAAGCAAACCTCTTTAGCATTCAGCCTCTAGCTCCTGACCCTCAGGTCTTCCTTTAGAGGACATCCTGTTTCATACACTCACTTCACTCAGCACTGTCTCATCATAACACTGCTTCAAGGGGAAAAATACAGACGCTTCTTGGCTAAAGTTAAAAAACCTTCATGCTGTCTATTTTGACTACAGTCCATTAACTCAGGGAAGTTGCTGTCAAGTGGTAGGTTGAAGTAAATCTGAACTAACAGACTATCGTAAAAATATTTTATGTGTCAACAAACACCCACTGCACGCATGACTTTCTATTCAAATAACATACATGTGTCCTTTTCTGAACTCATGCCTACCAGCAGCCATTAAGTGGACCATGCTAACCTTGTGTTGCCAGAAACATACAGCATAACAATGTAAACACACAGAGCCGCTTAGCTGCAGACATCTTGTGGATTTAGACAGAGAGAGACACAGAGGGGAGGACGGGGGGGCAGGAATGTCAGTTAAGCTACATTACAAGGTCTTTATCAGCAACGTGCGAGACAGAGTGAGCAAGTGAGGGAGGCAGAGAGGGAAAGAAAACAGCGGTTCCTACGGTAACAGCAGGCCTTTGTCATTTAGGTCAAGACCTCTCTTGTGCTCACTCAGCCAAGCTTGCTGAGGGCAACGCGCACACTGAGAGGAAGATGAGCAAGGTCATACATGTTTGTGTGGGTTAGGGTTGGAGTTGGGGTCCAAAAGGGGAGGGGGGAGGGGTTACACTGACAATAGACCAGCAACCCAGAGCCTCTGAGGTCGCCATGACGATGCCACGACAATGCCAATGCGTTGATCATGCTTTGAAATCAGCAGCGCTGGGTGGGCAGCAGGCATGTGTTATATCATACTACCACTGGAGTTCAATCTCGCATCATTAAAATCAGTAAATCCCATTACAGTCTTGTGCATTATTGAGTCTGCAGCAGGGATCACAGCAGGGCCGGATGTATGAGTGGAGCATAAATAATCCATACTGTCTGATGGATTCCTGCACAGTTGCTTAGCGTGTTCGCCCAGCCCCCCATGTTATGCTCATCCATCGCAGTAAAGACCCACATTAGACAGACAGGCCACGAAGCTGTTAGTAAGCTCCGAATGAGGCAGATAGACACGCTCTGAATGAGACCCAGGCATGCAGGCGGCCTCCTACTCTCCCAACAGGAAAGGACTTAGAACAGCGTGAAGTTAGTTTACACAGCCGTCTGAGATCTTTAAGGAAAACGGTCTGTAAATCACCTGCACTGTTGAGCCGACAGCCTCGGTAGAGATATCCATCACTCACGAAGAAGTGCACTTAAAGCTGATCATGTTATCTAATCCCGTGGCATCTCTACATCCACTCAGATCCACACAGGCTACAGCTGATAACTGAAAACTATATATCACACAGCCTCCTAGCTATTCTCTCTGGGGCATCCAATAAAGCTCTGTGCCTCCCAGATCTATCAACGATGAGGGCAACAAACAGCAAAGGGTGAGATGACAAGGAGACACAGATAGAGCTGGCGGCAGACCAAGACATTAGGGGTGTGTACGGGCTTGTCTGCCAAGGCGTGGAAAAGAAAACATCACTGAAAACTCTGTAGTCCTTCCAACTAGGAGAACGTACCTTGGCATTGAGAGAGGACAGAACAGGGATGAGTTGCTCACACTGCTATCAGTCTATAAAACGACGTGCTTTTCCAAAGACTGTTGGTCATAGTACAATTTATAGAATATAAAAAAACAATAATAACTTAAGTAAACGAACTGCCCTACCTTCCTCATCCAAAAACCTGGAGTCTTCCATGCAACTTTGGTCCCTGACAACATCACATCCAGCTCTGTTTGAATAATCATTCAGTGTGTGTGTGTATGTGTGTGTGTGAGAGAGAGAGAGCAGACTACAGGTTAATGTTTAATCCACCTATCCTGTGGTGTGAGTGCTAACAGGCCTGTCAGATGAAGGGCCCCAGGGGGCATAACGGTGGTCTTAGAGCATGAATATGGGCTGATGGGGCTGACCCGCCAGCTCCGCCTGTCCATTTGTTTGAAGAGTTCACTCCATGAGCTAAGTCTGGACCGTGCCCGCAGTGTAAACACTCAAGCTCACCCTTATCACTAAGGCCCGATATTGCTGGCCGGCGCCCTCTTTATCGTTATGGAGATGGACCAAAGTACAGGGGAATTGATTGACATTGGACTTTAGCTGGAGTCTGCGACAGATGAGCCGTATGATAGTTACCAGTTCAATCGTTCTGTTATCAGGTCACGTACCTTGGCGTTTCAGGGTCAGTGACCTTTAAATGAACAGCACACTGTGTCTGCCATTTTAAGACCTGAAAGGTCCAAACTACTGTGTTTGCTAATTTGAGTTCCTAAATATAAAACCATGCAGACTTTACATGTTTATGGCTGTTTTAAGAGGCTAATGCCATAAAGGTGTATATATTTTTGGATGTATTATTCTCACATTTCCAGACATCTATTTGTTTCTATTCATTTTTGTACATTATCAAAATCTATTAGCAAATATGATTGAGTTGCTTAATCCATCACCATAAACATTAAGCCTGCATTAGCCATTGACAGTATTATATTAGTGCTATGAGGTAATGCAGTTTATGTGCAGATTGACTTGAAACTTCTGCACTGTATTACCTTGCAATAGAAATCTTATGTTGACAAAAATAATTAGGAGTATAGGAAATTATCAATACACTGTTATTTTTTTTAATTAGTAGTTTTCTGTCCGAAAAATGTCCCATTTCTCCAACAACCCATTCCTCCAAAGTCCTTTTTCTCTGAAAATACACATTCCCTGCAGTTACACAACCTAATCGCCAGAAAAAATGTTGGCATTGTTCATGTCCGTCAACCATGGATATGTTACATTTGACAACAATCCTGTGGTGAAAGTGTGGCTGGTTTTAGGCACAAAGCCACTTGGTTATGGTTAGGAAAAATCATGTTCTGGGTTTAAAAAAAAAATCATATTTGGTGGCACAAAAGGTGTTGGAAAAGCAGGGACAGATCTATGAAAACATCCGGGATCGGTGGCTCAAATGTCACTGGGAAACGCAGCGAAGGGTTTGTGAAGCACCCGCGAATGATGACCCAAATGCCAATGAAAAATGTCACAAAGGATTGATAAAATAACCTGAGAATGGTGGCTCAAACTCTGTAAAAACAACTGGGATCAGTGGCTCAAACTCCACTGAGAAACTCCGTGCATGGTTTGTACACACACTTGAGGTCAGTGGCTCTGACGCCACTGAGAAATGCCACAAAGGTTGGGTATAAACACCCAGGATCGGTGGCTCAAACACTGCTGAGAAACGCAGTGAAGGGTCAGTAAAAACACCCAAGATCAGTGGCTAAAACATCGCTGAAAAACACCGCAAAAGGCTTGTAAACACACCCGGGACAGGTGAACACCAGTAGAAAACTGAAGCTAACTACAGGAAGTGTAGCCTGGTTCCAGACCATAGACCCCGCCCACTCAACTGAGTAGGCTTGCATCTCTGGTCTGGCATACCGCAATGAATTTGCGATTTATCTCGTCCAAATGATGGAAGGACCAATGAACGCCGGGGGTGGGGGCGGGTCTAGCGATTAGCCAATCAGTGCCACGCTGATGTCAAGCTGTGCGCCGGTGGGTAACTGGTGAGGATAGCAACAATGGCGACCGCTACAGATCCTACAGACCACATTAACGATGCTATCGAGGTATTTCGCCACTACTCGCGTTAATGGAGGACCAAATTAAGGAAGCTGCTAAACTGGATTTAACGGCGATGCAGCTGGGCGTGCACGACAACGGAGACATTTTAAACGGGCAATGCTCGCTTGTTTTCGGCACCTCCGAGGCATGGATACTAATGACGTCAGATTCTGGGTGAGTCTACTTTCTCTACTGATTGGTTAGGGAAAAATCAAATTCCCTCCCCCTTGTAAATCGCCTTCAATGGAGGCGATGTCAGCCTGAAGGTTCTGGGAGCTTCAGTCTGACACTCAGGCTACAGGAAGTGTGTTTTTTCGGGAAAGAAGGACTTCAGCAGTGGTTGTTTACTTTTCGGACAACAGGCTGTCGGAGACATGGGCTGTCAGTCCAATGGGACGTTTTTCAGGCCAATGGGGCTTTGAAACAATGACATGGCATCTAACATATCGCTACACACACAAGAAACACAGGTTTATGAAACTGACAGAGCCAATAAGGTGCGCATCACTAGCGCTGACAGTTTTCCTGAATTAGATTTAAAACAATCATAATATATCGCCTTGCTTACAGTGTCCCAATATGTAAACGATTACACCACTCTAGCAAGTTTTACTGGTTTGCTCACAGAGTTTCATAGTATATGGAAATGAATGGGAACAATGGCTGCTTAGCACTGGAGGCTTTATGTATTCAACTACAAGTTATCTATTCCACTGATGAAGGAAACCTGCATGAACTCACTTTTTCCACAAACTGGACAGGAATTTGGATTTTTATGAGGACAAGTGTTTCTCAAGATGAGCTCTTCTTTCTCTGGCTGTGAGCATAATTTGAACACCCGTTGCTGCACCCAGTTGAGAAATAAAACAGCAAGTTACATAAGCCCCAGTGGACTCTGACCTCGGCAGTGACAGCGTGTTCAGTGTCAAAATAATAATTAAATGCTCACACATGGTCACAAGACAGAGCCCATACAATATGACCATAAAACACTGTCAAAGGTGCAATGTGACAGCGTATCACGTTACCTCAAAGACCTACGCTGACCTGACCCTTCATGTCGGCCGTTTATAGCACGTCAGTGCGTGGTGGAAAGTGTGCATGTGAGTGTGTTGTGGACTCAATACAAGCACGTGAAAAATTATGGTGACATTTACACTGACATTACATATGGTGAAAAAAAATATTACCTGCAGTTACCAGTTTGGGAGAAACAGGTGGTAACATAGAAAATGTCCACAGTCTGAATGTAGACACATGGACGTGGGTGTGTTGTTGTTTGTTGCCTGCATGCCACACTGACTCACTGTTGTCATAACCTCCAATGAAATGAGACGTTTCACGGAAATTGTTTCATCATGAATGTTTTGGTTTGAACAAGTTAAAGAGATAGTTCGGATCTTTTGAAGTGGGGTTGTGTGAGGCACTTATCTATAATCAATGTATCACAGTGAGGTCAGTCGGCATGCCCCCAGTTTGGAGAAGCAGGCTGGAGTCCAACATGGACGCTAAGCAAAGTACTGCTGTTGAGGCGTCTGCAATAAAATGTATTTTAACTACAACAAAAAGGTCTCACCTGAAAAAAATCTATATCACTGTAAGTATACGCCATATTTTATAACACCTTTACTGCTTTACGTTACTGTTAGACACATATTTCCAACAGGAAAATGAAGTCGTTATGTGGCTTTCTTCAAAGCCAGACTCCATTAAGAAAACCAGTGATTTAACATTGCTTATCACAGGAGCCTCTGGTGGACTGCTGCCTTGATCAGTTACTTTCTTTGTATTGCTGTGTGACTTAGGGTCTTTAAAAGGTTAGTTTGGATTCACCCAACTCACACAATAACACAAACTAACTAACTGATCAAGGCAGCGGTACACCAGCAGCTCCCGTATTCAGCGGGCTAAAATCACTGCTTTTGTCAATGGAGTCTGGTGGCTTTGATAAGAACACAAGATGGGGAACTGAACAAGCAGTTTAACATAAAGTTAAAGCAGTACAGACATCAACTGTATGTACTACACTGACTATGGATAAACACCACATACACCCCCCACAAAAAATCCGAACAATTCCTTTAAATATTGTTAGATACTTGCAGATCTTTGCATACGTCTGAAGTATGTTTGATTTGACCAGCTGCCATCATCTCCAGCTGTTTTGTTTCTCACAAGGCCGCAATAGATGAGTCATTTTTGGCTGTTTACTTGGCTGATATATCAAGCATTTTATATCGTAAGTATTAAATAAATATTAGTTTCCAATAAGCTGTTACACACAAAGGGGCAATAAGGTTGCATACTGAAGCACTGAGCCATCAATGTATGGAGCAGCTGTATTTAAAAGCAAGTGATTGACAGTAAATCTAACTGCATGGGACATGTTTGTCTGGGTGGACATGATATACTGATAGTTGTTAATAAGAATATAGTCTGTGTTTTCTGCGTTGAGTCTAATGTTCCAGCAACACTGAGGTCATACGGAGAAAAAGACATAGCTGCTGTGTAACCTTGACTTGCAGTATAGCCGCAGCCTAACCAGCTACCCCAGTGTGTTGGATGTATTTGCAGCTGAACGAATGGAAGGCTCCACCCTCACTGTTCCCAGCTGCTAAAATCAACAATCACTAACAACGCTGTCCTTAAGCAACACCTCCATTCGGTGCCAAACACTGGCTCCTGGCTGCCACTTTGCACGTATTTCCAAATCAGTCACAAGGATCGAGCAGGCCACCATTACAAAACCTCCCTGCAGTACATCCAAACTGTAAATTTCAGAGGGGGGGAAACTGCCGCAATTTGTTCCAGCTGCTTTTATCACTTGACAGATGTAGGGCCGGGGTAACGAGACAGCAAGCGGTGCTTGAATGTGTTAAAGGGGGCCAACAACACCATAAAGTGCCTTTATGAGTCATGCGTATTGCCTGTAAGTCACCTTAACTTCACCTTTTTTTATGATCTACGCCATCATCGCGCAGGGTTTGTAGTGTTTATTAAATCTGACTGATTTTCTTACCATTGCATACTCTTAGTGACAAACAGCAACTGTGCTGGATGGCAGAACATCAGAACCGTTAAAATATTGTATAAAAATATTAGAAGATTGCAGTATTTAGCATTTTCTGCTGATGCAGTACATGTGGATATTCTTTGTCTCCATTACTGACATGCAAGTGCTTGTAAACAATTTCAGAGCCGTGGAAATTCTTTGAATATCGAGACAGACAAGTTTGATTTATATGCACTGGTGTGCTCTATACATCAGTAGAGACCGTGCACAAGTCCCCTACATAAATAAAAGTATCACACATGATCAGCACAATGTATATGTCAAGGCTTTAATGCCGATGAGAAGGGAATGTTCAAGTGAGTGTGTACTGTGCACCAGTTGCTCCTGAGACTGCACCAGTTGCTCCTGAGACTCCCAAGATGCAACACCCCCATGCCTGGGTAACACCAGGACAGCAGACAAAGCTCTCAGTCTGTAGCTGTGTACGTTGACAGACCACCTGAGCAGTGCTGCCAAGATAAATATAACATTTAACATGCTGTGATTTAAGAGGACAGCTCACGTGCTACAGCATTACAGGGGGTATTTAGATTCTTAGCATGATGCTAGCAACACATTCTCACTCTTAACTTGTCAAATAGAGTGGTCAGTGGCACTATGCTTCCAAGTATGGGGCTCTAGGTACCTGTCTGGCATTAGTTTTGGACCTGTCAGTTAAGTGTTAATTTCCGCTCATTTCATGCAGTGGTTTCTTTTAAAATTAACTTCTGTCTTAGTGAAAATGTAGGTTTCGCCACCAAAAATTGAGCATAGTGAAAGTTCAGGCAGGACACAGTGTCAAGCTCAGCTCACATCCCAGCTACAGCAGCTGATCTCAAACAGCTCAATCAACTCATGGAGCAGCTGATTGATGGCAGGGAGTCAGCTGATAGATCACGTGATTCATTTCTATGCAACAAATTGGTGAATCTCATTCAGGGCGCCCTATTTAAACTGCTCTGGCCTGCCTACTGTTGCTGCTTCCTCTGCAAGCCGCTTTGCAACCCGCCTCCACCCCAGCTCCTCCTTTTCATGCTGTCTCTGACTTATCAGTGTCATTCCTGTTTGTCATTGATGCTGCTCTGTTCTGTTCCTGGGGTCTTTGCTGCTGCTCTTCCTACCTTAGGTTCTCTATGTAGGCGCATGGAAGGGCAGAGAGGTGTGCTCTCTCTGCCTTAAGGCTTTCCATGGAAGTGTGGAAAAGGCTTTCTGTGTAGGTCCAAGGAAAGGCAGAGAGACTCCAGAACAGAGTCATTCAGCCAAATATAATACTGCAAATGGAAATAACGTTTGCTTTGACTAAAGTGTTCCTGACTGAACTACATTAAGTTTAGGCAATTAATTTTAGCAACAAAACTTCTGGTGTTTCATCGTCCAGGTCAATTAGACCAGGATCACCATTCAGTGGCCGGTGTTTGGGGCAGCTGGTTATTATGTATTCCACAGTTTGCAGTGGGCATTGTCCTTGAGACCCCATTTTTGCATTGCTGCCCAAAAGTGTCTTTTACCTGTCCTCAGGCAGTTGAGGGTTGTCTGTTGCTTTAGCGGCAGGTGCTGGCCGGCAACATTATAACACTGGAGTTAGCTGAAAGCCCGGTACATCTCATACAGATGATACCCTGGGAATGAGAAGTGATTGTTGCTGGATCACTCTGGGAGGAATCTTCGCACTCTGATAAATAAGATATTTAGGTTTTGGACTGTTGTGTGGACAAAACAAGCAGTTTAAAGATGTCATTTTAAAATCTGGCAACTTGTTGGGGCGTCGGTGGCTTAGTGGTAGAGCAGGCGCCCCATGTACAAGGCTGTTGCCGCAGCAGCCCGGGTTCGATTCCAGCCTCTGGCCCTTTGGTGCATGTCATTCCCCCCCTCTCTCTCCCCCTTTCACACTTAACTTTCCTATCAATTAAAGGCAAAACTGCCCAAAAAAATATCTTAACAAAAAAAAAAAAAAAATCTGGCAACTTGTGATAAGCATTTTTCTCTATTTTCTGAAATGTTAAAGACTAAACAATTGATCATAAAAATAATCTACAGATTCATCAACCCCAAAAATAATCACCAAAAAGGTATCCAAAAAGGTCATCTTCAATCTTCTCCAATCTCCCATGCTACCTTCATCTTCTCCCAAAACAATCTCTGCGCTGAGGCGTGATCAAGAACTTTCCAAAAAATGTTTTAAGGGAGTTTCTGCATTACTGGAACAACAATGTAACGGGGAGCGCCAGAGTGGATAAATCACCAACACTGAGATGAGAACAACATGACGTTGGAAGCATTTCTCTCTGCTCAGACAGCTGTGTGTATCTTATTACATTTTCCAGCATGACACTGGAGTCCTGAGTTCCCCCATTCTGGCTGCCAAACCAGCCTACGTGTTTGTGGGGAGGCATGCAGCACACAGGCCTGGTGACAGAACAACACTAATGTGCTACTGTAGTGGGATCACAAAGGCCCAGAATGTTCTTTGAGCCTTCCTACTTGCAACAAACTGTAATCAGCAAATCTTGAAAACAGTTACATATTCACACACTCCGCCATCACCTCATAAAAGATATCAAATACTCCACTAAAAGCATACATCTAAGCTTCACGGCTGCCACACAGCATGGTTATGTTGCTTCATATAGCAGTCCTCCCCCTAAACTTCTTAGCCGTGTCATCTTAATAAGCACTGTGAGTTTCCATGCTGGTGTCAAAGACCTCTGTTACACCAAAATAAACAACACTGACATTAGTTGAATACAGAAGAGGCCTGGAGTTAAATAAGGTTAAAGCTGATGAATATGTCTCTGTCTGAGCTTATGAGTGGACCTGAAAGAGAGCGGGCTTTGTCAGTAATAGAATTAGAGTGCGAGAGTAGATCAGACCGGGGATAGGTGATTGATGAGGATTTCTCCAGGCCGACGCTCACGAGGATGAGGATCAGACCCCATTGCCTAGATTTCAAGTTGACAAGAAAGTGAGTGAATCTTCCAGCCATGGTGTTGGGCTTAGACGAACAGGATGTTGAAGAGATGTGACTCTTACATAAGCACACCAGAAACATTAGGACTGGGAGAGACAAAGAGGTTGTTGTGAGAAAGACATTCATTTCAACAGACCTGTCAAATCCCCCTTTCCCGTCCCCTTGTGGGTGAACATACAACAGCATCCCTCCCCAGTCAATCTCCTGTCCAGAGCTGCTTAACTGTAAGTCTGGCTGGAGGTCCTCAATCCTATTCAACTCAGAGGGACTTTACCATAAGGGAGGCTCAAAGGGGAATAGATCTGACTCAGGTGAAGGTCAAACCTGAGCGATAGAGGACACAAGTTGCAAGACAAACATCCACAAAGACCACGCTTGGCCTGGAAATAGCAATGCAGAAAAACTGTGTTGCAGATACCAACAAAGAGGGTGAAATGTGATCCAAGAAGTCTGGTTTAAATAACACATCCAAGAGTTTGAAGGCTTATCAGACATCAAAACACTGGTCAGCTGAGGGATTTTCTGCAAAGTTATTTTATCCTCCTTCTTGGTGACTGAAGTAAACAGTAGAATTTAACTTCTTCCATTATTAAGTAATCTACAAATGTGTGTTTGCCAGATGTTGTTGCAGTGCGCTGCGGCATCCATGACCCCCACTGTGCTAATTCAGTGGCCTCCATAAGTGAACAGGAAGGTGGCACTTTGTGAGTGCTATTGCGCAAGCGAAATGCTTCTCTGCCCTGTTTGGTTCAGTTCAATCGAACTCAAGTTTGTTTGCCCCCTAAGTGCAGTTCGTCTGGGCAGGTGTGAACTCATCAGCAATCGCACTCGGGTGCCCAACAAAACAACTGGACAGCGACCTTCTTGAAGAGGTGGTCTCGGTCCGGTTACAAAAGAACTCTGGTGCAATCGTAAGACGTGTATATGGCAATCAAGGTGGCAGAAAGATAGATAGTGGAGATGCTGCAATGCAAAGGGGTGGCATATCAGAGTCGTACCGCGACCATTATCTATCACCAGAGGAAGCCAAGGCAATAATTTTCAAAGGTATTTGTTTTAGGGGTTCCAAAAGGCCGAAGCAATGTGGACACAGCTCTTCAAATAGTGCCCGAAATGCCTCCCTCCACACCTTACCATTGCGTTCGAATCAGTGCAACCTCATGAATTTCTTCGAGGACAGATTGCCCAAAAGAGATCCCTGTTACTCCCATTTGAATGATTATCACATGTTGCCTCCTGCTGCTGTGTATAGGCTTTTCAATCCACATTTGAGTGTAGCCATCTGGAAAAGCTATGCTCATGTTTGCCTTTAAATGTGGTTGGAAGACACTTGGTGAAACCTGGAGACTCTTATTTCTTTGGGGTTGTTCTGACAGATGAGATATACCAGAAGCACCCTTGAACCTGAACAGCCAGTTACAAGGCGGTGGTAGAACTGGTCTTGCCAATGATTATCTACAAGCAAAACTAAAACTACTTTTAATTCACACAAAACAAATGTTGGATGTTGGGATCTAATACAGTGACTTGTCCTCAGATCACATGCTCTCAAATCTATGCCCAACGCTAACATTTTTTCCACTGTACTTTGGCCAGCGGTTATGCAGGAACTTGGAAAATAGGTCAGTGGAACTAGATTCTTGTTGCTAAACATACTTACAATACATCTCTTTATGAACCCACAACCATGACAAATGATGAAGGCTTGAGACTGTGCACTTGAGAGCAGAACCTGAAAGTCCTGTTTGAGGAGCCAAGAGGAGAAAACTCTGCCTTTCACTCCCGTATTGTTTCTGCATCTACAACTCTGTCACTCCGGGCTGTTAATGCAACCAGGCAGAAGCTGATTACAGGTCTCAGGTTCCCGGAGACAAAACTGTCAAAGTGTTTCAACACAGCTGGACAGAAACTAACTATGGAAAAAAACATTGGCAAGGAAAGTTCCCTTAAGCCTGAGTCAAAGAAGCACAAACACTTGTTTGAGCATGGGCAGGTCGGACAGTTTGTTTCTTAAGACATTCATGTATTGTGCATGAGAGATAAGGGTATCTTAAATGCTTTGTATCCCTCTGATTACAATAGTGAAGTCTTAAGATGAATAAGAAATGCTGACAGACTAACCACACCTTTAGAAAAGAGAAAAAAAGATGCCCACTTGCTAGTGCAATCAAAGTTCTGCAGACAGTGAGACACACATCCTCCTACACCACAGTGTCTACTGAAATCTACCATCTGAATCTGAAATCTTTACACCTCTACATTCTTAAATGATACCTTGATGCAGTAACACCACCCACGTGCTATTCAAAAAAGTTATCTGCTCTTACTACTTCATCAAGGCTTGGTATGCAGATTTTAATATCATCACTTGGAACATTTTTAGCCCATAAACTGATTTATTCTTATCAGTCTAAGGGGGAAAAAATACTCAACTTGATGTTTTCAATTTATTTTAACGGGTCAACACAAACAAAAAACACTGTCACTTTTAGGCTGCGTCAAACGTTGCGTGATTATTAATGGATTTCTGACCACACACTCACCAGAACGATGAGGTGGTTCTGAGTGAAGACCTTTGATCCCAAGGTAAATGCCACGTCGATGTGGAGACTGGCCTTAAGGGTTAGCAAATAAAGGGGGGGGGGTTCATGTAAAAGCCTGGTACACAGAGGACTGAGTTGTATCTCAGTGTGTTTAGAAGTGGACTGCAGAATGGAGCATCTGTCTTCAGATCACCTCCAAAGTCTCACTTTTGGGAAACATGTCAGCAGAGAGCCGGACCTCCAGATACAGCTTTCCAATCATTAATAAAAACTGAAGTCTCTTCTAACCATGAGCATTTAAAATCATTAACAAATTAAGGTTGGAAAACATATGTATATTCTATTAATATCGTGATATGAGACAAGATATCGTAAGTGTTGTCTTTTCCTGGACTGTTCTTTGCCAGACTGTTCTAGCTGCCTTTACCCACTTAGTCATTATATCCACATTACTGATGAATATCTAGCAATATCTCATTGTGTAAATATTTTGCGAAAGCACCAATAGTCAACCCTTCAATATCACCGCAATTTTCTCCATATCGGCCAGTCCTAAAACAAACCTTCAACCACCACATATCAGTCAGTCACTGTGATATCCAGTCAGCCCTAATGTCATCTTACAATTAATGCAACAAAGTTAAAATAAATCAAGATTTCAGCAAATTGAGAAGTTGGACCGTTGAGGGCTTTAAAGGAATACTCCACCCACAAAATGACCATCTGTATTTCAGTTAGTCTCGCCATGTTACCTCCACTTTGTTACGAAAACTTTGTTTTTCCCGCATGCCTTCAAGGAAAACGGCACACAAATTGATTTTTTGACTGCCTGGGGGCCATGTTTAACAACAGCAAAACCACATCAAGACTAGGGCTGAGAGAATAAACAATTATGATAATCATCTTGATATAATTTTCCTCAATAGATAATGAATATCCAATAAATCCTCCATACAATTAAACTACACATAAGTCCACAGAGAGGGGGACAGTAGTGCACCTTAATCACCAGTTTCCACCTGCCATTAACCAGAAGAAGAAGAAGGAGCAGTAGCAGTGGTAGAAGAAGAAGATGAGACTGGCCACTAATGGTTAAGGTAAAATTATAATTAGGTTTGCAATGGTAAGAGATTTTCATGGTATGATAACAGTCTCAGAAAATATTGCGGTTTCATGATATCAGGATATTACAGACTTCATATTATTATCAGTCAGAATGAGCCTTAAAGGAATGAAAATGGAAGGGTTATTGTTGGCTGAACAAACATTTTATTGCTATAACTGAATAAGTAATATTAATTTAATACATTTCCTTGTCCGTAAACATGATTTCTGTCTGAGTCATGTCAAATGGATTTTCATTTGCAGTAAATGACCCCATGTTGTTTAACAATGTCATCAAAGACGGTCTTCTCCTATTGACATACTGTGGGTGTACAGCTTGTACAGACAGTACTGGCCACAGTTGAGATTTTCCTTTGGTTTACATTGTCAGCTAAAACACTTCCTAGATGTTTTCACCCGCCTGTACAAAGAGTTTGACATGCTCCTGACCAGAATTAAGATTTCTTTATCTATCCATCCTTTGATTAGAATTGCTTTGACTCTACCACAGATTTATGAAATGTTCTGCTGTTTGGCAAATATTTGTCTGGTTCTAACAATAACCTTCTAGTATCTTCAACTGTCACTAAGCAGCAGCAAAAAATCAGCCATTTAACTTGAAATAAATCATAATCTTGACTTTTTTCTTGATAATTATCAGTATTGAGTATCGCTCAGTCCTAATCAAAACATCCATTTACAAACTCTCACACAACTCCTGCTGTATAATCTAAGTCTCATTTATGTAGTCGTAAGCTCAGTACCTCCCAAACACATGAATTTTCGCTAAAACTTCAATTAATAGCCCAGGCTATTGTTTGCTTAAATCACTGAAATCAACAGGCCCATATTTGGGACAGGCCTTTGATTCCTTTTACACAATAGATCAGGAAATACAAACAACTGATTAATTGTTTAAATAAACCAGTATGAATATTACTCTTTAAAAATAAGGCTTCAGATCACATATCAATTATGAATCATTCTTTTGATCTAGCTCCAACAGACAGGGTGTCAGAGAGAGTTAGGCACTCGAGCATACCAACACAACCTCACTTTATCCTGTTAAAACAACACTCACAACTTGGATTGTGGACTAAAGGAATATGAATAACTTACAGAGTAATCGAGAAATGGACACATAATTTGAGGTAGCCAACAACCTGCTTTTACACATCTGAAAAACTTCTATCAAAAAAAAAAATGAACTGCTTGGCAACCAGACCAGGCTTCTAATTGAGACAGGCCGTTATTTGTCAAAATGTGGAGCCACAATGGGCTAATAAGAGGGACTGGGTGTTTAAAAAATGGGACTAGGCTTTAAATTGAAGTTTAATGGTATTTAAAACTGAACTGAAAGTGAAACTAATCTATGCTCTTTTCAAAGCCAGGCTCCAATACTAAGGGTTTTTTATGAAAAGGGTTGTAAACAGACGTTTAGATAGAGTCAATCGATCAATAAATCAGTATGTTCCATGAAGGCATGTAAGAAAAGTTAACATGACATTACTAATTGTTAGTACATGGTCATTTTGTGGGTGAAGTATTTAACTTTGGAAACCCTTTGAACACTTTAACCTTGAGAAAAGAAGATCCCGCACACTGTTTTTGCTCTGCATCTCAACTTATTTGTCAATTAGCATTTTAGTCCCTCCAGACTTTTGTCAAGCGCATTTCAACTGACAGCAAACAAGAAAGGGACAGTTAAAAGAGTAAACAACTGTAATTACACACAGGATCCTGCCCCCTGTGGGAAAAGAAAGGCAACATTGCTCAGGGGGAGCAGGACAGGTACAGCAGGATTTAGCTCAAATTTCCCTTTCACAGGGCAAATGTGTTCTTAAGAAATGCGCACTGTGAGGCGGTCAATGAGCTCACCTGTAGATGAATTAACTCCATGCAAAATTGTGGAGTTTGGTAACTCTTCAATCACGACCATCACATGAAAAACAACTACTGTTCCACCTTTGAGAGGCATTCAGCGGTGAATAATTATGTAACAGAGCGGTTGTGACACACTTCTGTTAACTCCGAATGTTCACACACACACGGAGAGGAGTCACAGAGAGGTGGCTCAGGGTTATTTTAACAGTTACTTTAACAGCACCTGCAGCTACACATTAACCACTGCCTCACCCGTTCCTCCATTTGACTCTTCACAGTTTGCGCTACAGAAACACTGATTAACAGCCATAAGCAATCCTAAAAATGTATGGTTTCCAGGCAGGATTTCAAGCCTGTCCTGGGAGGCTGGTTCAAGGCCAGTGCCTGTCTGACACCTCTCATCAGCTGTCACATTTCCTCTGTTTACTGTGTCATAGAGCCAAAAAATACAAGTTCCTAGTGAGAATCAAAAACTTAAGTTTCTAATATGAAGCTCACTGCAAACAATATTTACACTTCAGAAGGTGCATGCTGGTGTTAAGCAGGTGCTTCTTGCAATGTCTCCACTGCTTTACACCTGCCTGAAACTGCATATGCATCAGCTCCTCACATTTACTGTGCTTAATCTGACCTTTTGATATTATTGCCACAATCACCGGTGCATCAAACCGGTGACAAACAACAGCCTTATGAGCAATTCACAGCTCCTTCACAGCCTCTATCAGAGCAACAGGGCGTACCAACACGCCAATAAACAGCCTTTGTGTTGAGTGCATGGTTTACTAATTAATAGAGAT
Source organism: Epinephelus lanceolatus (assembly GCF_041903045.1). Classification (NCBI taxonomy): domain Eukaryota; kingdom Metazoa; phylum Chordata; class Actinopteri; order Perciformes; family Serranidae; genus Epinephelus; species Epinephelus lanceolatus. The sequence continues at coordinate 10,143,687 of NC_135738.1, forward strand.
GTTGCCTTTTGATGAGCAAGCGCTACTTTAGCTGCGCAGGCGTGCAAACTGAAATCAGATTAGCCTGCCCCCCTCCATGCAGTAACAATGCTCCTATAATCCTAGAAGAATTTATTATTGTGCCCCAGTTGCCTGTAAATAACCGTGTGCAGGTCTGAGGCTGTCTAAAGCTGGAGACCATGCGCTGCAACCATCTCTGTGCATGAAAGCAAATTCCCTCACAGACAGTCTCAGCTGCAGCAGCAGCAGCAGCAGCAGGGCGCATTTCTTGGATAAAAGGCCAAATGAAGACATGTACCTTACACCAGACAGCCCGATCCGAAGCCGCCATATCCTCGGGAAATCTCGCAGGCTTGAGAAGCGGCTCGGGGTGTGTGAGATCGAGAGAGGAGCGAGGAGGGAAAAAATAGTTCCCCCCCTCTCTCTCCTGAACCACGTCCTTGTTTGTTTCCCAGCAGCGCTGCCGCTGTCAAAAATCCCCCACCATGTCCATACAAAGCAGAGCCATGGAGCTCACACCCGCAGGAAGTGACCTCATGAGTGACAGCTGGAGGAGCGAAGGCGCACACCCCCTGACACACCTATGGTTTCAGCGAATGGAGAGCGCGCAGCGGTTTCTCTTGAGACGGACGCCCCCTAACCATGGTGACAGCAACAGGGACCGGAACACAGAAACCTCTTCCTCTAAACGTGATCTGCACGAGCTCAGGGCTCAAACTAACACTGAGCTAATAGCCTCAGAGGAAGTGAGTGCACAAACAGAGTCAGGGTGTAGGGCCGTTAATGCTCATCATGCTGAACTGAAGGAATACAGGATGGCGACATTTGCACACACTGTCCTCATATGACCCCCTCAACTGCTTCCCTCCCTGCTGCTCTCTGCTCCCTGCAGTCTGTTCAGCTCAATGAAGCTTTGAAGGGATAAAGCTCTGATCAAATGTTTCCAAGCATAAACATAAAAAGTAAAAATGCTTCAACTAATGCATAAAAAGTTGTGATATTCAATTCAGTGTAATCTTATTTATAAAGCCCAATATCACAAATCACAATTTGCCTCAGAGGACTTTACAGCACACATCATCCTTCTGTCCTTTGGACCCTCACAGCGGATTTATGTATTTATTTATTCTTTTATTTACTTATTTAACAGGGACAGTGCACGGCTACTTAGCTGCACCCAGGGGCGATTCTAGGATCAGAGCTGCCCGGTTAGGCAAGATAAATTTCACTGTTTTGTACATTTTAACGCAATTTCATTCCCACATTTGTGAAAGAAAAACACTTTTTGGGAAAGTCTGTGACTAAACCATCAAATCTGATAAAGGTTATTTAAATGCTGAGCCACAGCAAAAGAGGAATGGATTGGAATCATAAAAGAAACATATCGTAACCCTAATTTCTGGGGGAGGATAACTCATTTTGATACAGCAGCTCCTCAACATACACATAAACAGTATGTATGTTTCTGGAGTAAACCAGCCCCCTATAGTAGTGAGTACCAAAAATACCAAAAATGGACCTTGGGCTTATTTTTTGGACTTTTATTTGAAATGCAATGCACAACATGTAACATTAACACATTAACAGTTACTGACTTTTTCAATGTTTGTCTCTGCCTTTTTCCTTCTTGTCACACTAGGAGTTATAATGTTAATGGGCATCCAGTCAGTTAGCTAGTCAGTAGCACCTTGGCTTTAATATTAACACATGCACATGACACAACAGCTAGCTTCTCTCATTCCAATTCAAACAGAGGACAGTGGTACTGACCACCTGTAACGTTTCCTAGCTAGAAAAAACGTCAGCTAACTCCGACCTAACAACATAAACAGTGACCTACGATTAAATGCAGCAAAAATGAGGACTGGTAATGATAATAATGTGTTGGTATTGAGTGTATTTTTGTTGTTAAAATATTACGTTTCAACCAAGTACTGTATGGTTTTGACACTGTTCTAACACTGTTAAAAAAGGACATACAGTAAAAAAAGATAAAAAATCTCTCAAATTTTAGGGGTGCTGGGATTCGATTTAGGGGTGCTTCAGCACCCCCAAAAATGGGCTAGAAACGCCTATGGCTGCACCAGTGTTAGCTATAAACTAATTTTCATCTGTAGTCCCTGGGCAGGAAACAGAGAGTAATTTCTCTGCTTAAAGACATCACCTGCCAGACAGTGGAGCACAAAGGCTCCGGAGAAGAAGCCGAGTTAGTGACACGCAGAAATAGGACTTAAATGTTAGCAAATGAAGAATAACCAACTTTTTAGAAACTAAGGAGAGAGAAAGAAGGAGAGAGGGTGCCCGGTGTATTATAGGAGGTTTCCCAGTAGACTAGGCCTGAGTCAGCCTAACTAGGGGCTGGTCCAAGGCAAGCCTGAGCCAGCCCTAACTATTAGCTATATCAAAGAGGAAAGCCTTAAGTCTAGTCTTAAATGTGGAGACATGATCTGCCACCCAGACTGAAACAGGAAGATGATTCCACAGGAGAGACAAGAAGTTATATAAGAATCAGTATAAACCCCAGTGCTGGCCCTCTGCCCGGTGGATCAGATTTGGCCTAGTCGAGACCACATTATTATGCCGCTGAAGAATTATATATCATATGTTTACATTAATTTTCCTGTCATTACTATTGCAATCAAAATAAGTATTAACTACTAATATTATAACTTTATATTTCCTAAACTTTTACAGTCACCCACCTCTGTACATACTATTTAATGCACATCTGTGTGTATGTGTATGATTGTGGGTTTGTGTCAGCATGTGTTTGCTTGTTTTATGTATTACATCATTTATGGAGATGTGTGTGGGTGTGTGTGTGGAAGGAATGTGACTTCAGATTTCAGTAGCTCTCATACACATGTACAGACACATACACAAATGGACACACAAGTTAAATCACTTGATAATTTATCACTCTATTTTTCATTTCACATCCATTTTTAACAATCTGTTTTTCAGCTCACACACATTTGATCTTATTTATTTTATTGTATTTTATTTTATTTTTTTATTTTATTGTATTATATTGTATTTTATTTCATCATTGTATTGTATTTTATTTTATTATTGTATTGTATTGTATTTTATTATTTTATTGTATTTTATTTTATTTATATTTTTATTGCATTGTATTGTATTTTATTTTATTATTGTATTGTATTGTATTATTTTATTGTTCTATTGTTTTGTATTTTATTATTGTATTGTATTGTATTTTATTTCATTTCATAGGGACAATGCAAGTTAATATAGTTCCAATACAGTGTATGAGACTGGTGTGTGAGTTTTTAGCTGTTGCTAGTTTTCAGCTCTTGTCCCTAGTTGGTCTTTTACATGTAGGCCTACAATGTCATTAAAAATCTACAGTGTAAAACATCATGAAACCACAATACACTATAAAGATGGAAGGCACAATGAAATTCGTAAACCACAATACACATACCACAGTACACCAAAACACTAACACCAATACCCCTTAAAAGTTTGAGCACATTCAGCTAAGAGTGGGTACAGCTCTGGTTTGCTTTCAGTCAGCACTTGACCTTTGTTGTGAACGATTTTAAATCTATAATCAGTATAATTTCAGTTAGTAATGTGTTCCAGAGATGACAGCCCTTAATGGAAAATTGTTTGTCCAAATTTAGATTTCTGATATGGTATTTTACAGTTGCTATTCACGCTGATCCTTTTTGCTCTATCACTGTCTTGTCTTTGATGAAGCATGCCTCTGTTTTCATCACATCACAACTGTTTCAATCACATCAACTTAAAATGAATCAAATTACTCCATAATTCATCACCTGATGTTTTTACCACTCCATTTTTCATTTCACATGCATTTTCGTCACATTCATTTTTCTCTGTTAATCTTAGCTCCTTCCACACCTCATACACACACACACCTGCAGCTTCTTCTCTGCTGCAGCTGCTGATTTATCTCATTTCTTTTGTTACATTCTCACAGTTTATCAGGACTGATTCATGGGACTTTTGTTTTTGAATGAACTATGATACTTGTAATAAAAAGTAATTACGTAGAAATAAAATTTTCTGATTTTAAAAAATATGCAAAAAAGTCCATGTACACAAGAAGTACTTTGTTACAGTAATGAGATTAAATGTAATTTGTTACCTCCATCCCTGCAAACAGCTGCAAAGTATCAAGAGTAAAAGTACTACGTTCAGGGGGATAAACATAGACTGTACAGGCAGTGCTGTTGCACTGGGGCCCGTGGGGTTGAGGGGCCCTTAGAGACAGCGGGCCCCTGCAAGTGATTCAGATTGCCACCTTGGAAATATAACTGTGTTCAAAGAGGAATCATTAAAGAAGAATGTTACTGTGCCATTTGCTATATGTCCTCGAAAAGGCAAACCCATCTGCGTTATGGTTTTCTTTTTCTTTTTTTAAATGGTAGCTATCCAAAACAAACAATAAAATCTATGAATGAACTACAAGATCTTTCAATTGACCTATGGCTAAGTCCTGCCCTCAAACGTGATGAACCAATCACAGTGCGTATAGCCATTCCCATACACTTGGACATTCTCTGCCTGGACGGACATTGAAAGGCATTATAGAAAGTCAGTTTTGTTCGGTTTTATGAGCTTTTTTGGAGATTTGAAGTTTAAAAATGATCAAACGGGGGGCGTCAGTGGCTTAGTGGTAGAGCAGGCGCCCCATATACAAGGTTGTCGCCGCAGCGGCCGGGTTTGACTCCAGCCTGTGGCTCTTTGCTGCATGTCACTCCCTCTCTCTCTCCCCCCTTCACGCTTCTCTGTCCTATCCATTAAAGGCTACAAATGCCTGAAAAAATATCTTAAAAAAATAAAATAAAATAAAAATGTAAAAAAAATGGTCAAACGGTGTGTATGGGGTACATGCAACTCTGACACAAGGTATCCTGAGAGGCTGGGCGACGAGGTGTTTTTTTTACACTTTAAACCACATCTCAACGGAGAAAAGTGTCTCCTTTGGATAAAGTTGTGTGGTAACGTTAGACCACAACATCAACTCAACATGAATAAGATTAACAATGATGTCTACATCTGTTCTAAGGTAAGTCAACATTGTGTTTGAGGCAACATATTGTCACTTTGCTGGAAAGAAATATAAAGTTATCTTTAACATCTCTAGCTAACGTTAGCTAAAGTTAGCCTAACGTTAGCTCCTAGCTGCGTTGTTCATCATGTCACCTTGTTTGCTGGGAGTTCATTAGCCTATTTTGTTCTAGTTTTGTACTTTGGTGATCGTACATCATTGTTAGCTGTTGTCCAAAGGGCTCTGGTTAAGCTAACGTTAACTTCTGGAGCTTAGCTTCATTAACTTATCTGTAATGGCAGAGATAACAAAGGTTGGCAAACGTTATGCTGAATGATTCAGTGTAAATACTGTAGCACCAAACTAACGGAGAGACACTCTTGGTAAAGATGGTAAAAAGGCCGTTATCCTTTTCTCATATTCTGAGCCAAAAACCTTAACTTCAGTGGCACTTTAACTTGTTGTCTTTGATGGCGACGGCAACGAGATGCAGTTCACAAGCGTACACTGTGACCTGTAAATTTTGGCTTGTAATTTAAGCTTTTCATCGACCTTCTCAACAATAAAATGATGAATATATCCCTCCAATGCGTAGTTTAGGCCCTTTTGGTTACTTCTCAATGACATCTGATCGTTATGTCCCCAAAAATCATCAATTGCCTCCTGCGAAATGTCGTGTACTGTGACACCTGCCATAGCGCCGGTCACTGAATGTTGATAGTTTGTCCGAGGGAGTGGAGGTGGCGTGGCTTAGTCATACGTAAATAGAGTTTGCCAGGGCTGACGTCAAAACCCGGAAGTTTAGCATTGCGCTGGTTCCCGGAAGAGAAAGTGAATGTGATTTTTGCATTGCGTTTTGGATTATGTCAGAAAATAAGCTCTGTGGCTAACACAAGTTTATGATACTTACAGGTTTTGTTCAGTGAGATAATCTTATATGAAAACCTTTCATACCGCATTTGAAGCTTAAATGCGATCGCCAGAAGTAAAAAGCTAACGTTAGGCTTTAAAAGACTACATGACTACTCCACGGTTGCATGACTCTTGATGTCGCCGCCACTAAGCTTTCAACTGATTTCGGCCGCTTTATTTTAAAAACATTGTATAATGGGGAAATCAGACTGTTTAAGCTAAATAAGAAGCTGTAATGGCGGACTGCCAGCACTCTCGCCTGTTTGGGGGTGATGACATTTAATGTCCCCGACAGGGTTTGTAGTCGTATTGAGCAACTTGTTAGCAACTGCCTTTTTTATGACACGTAGAAGCTTCAAAATTCACAAGTAGGGTATTTACTGACGTGTTTTATGTCGTAGAACAAAACCTGAAACTCGCTTAAGCTTTTGTTAACCACAGACCTTATTTGAGGCATTTTACCAAAATCCCATTCAAAAAACGTATTGACTTTTAGACGAGAGAACCGGAAGTGCTAAAAGCGCTAACGGAGTTCCGGGTTTACTGGCACACTCTATTAAATGATTAATTTCTTGTCCTGTCGTAACTTCCTTATGCCATTGACTGCATTACATCATTATATCATCAGGTCATTATTATTGATTCAATAACATGTTAGCGATACATTAACACTGCAGCTAGTTGAGGTGGATTTTATTTCAATGGCTTCTGATACGAGCAGGTAGTTTATTCTACAACAATGCATCATGTTTTATCAACTGATTATGTTTTAAATGTAAAATCTTTATCTGAAAAGTAACTGATGACTTTAGCTGGTGAGCTGTAATGACAGTACAATATTTCTCTCTAAGATGTGGAGTAGAGGGATGACGTAGCCTGGAGAGGAAAGTAAGAGTATCCTAAATTTATACTTAAGTTTGCAGCAGTTGAATTAATGTAATTAGTCAATTTACACCACTCAGTGAAAAGAATGCTGTTACTCTTTGCTGTAATAAGGTACTCTTTATTCTGAGGTTATTGATGGACACAGTATATGTATCCACTCTGCTTCGACTAACTTTTGACCAACTTTTTTCTTCTGCATGAACAGGAGAGTTGAAACGAGCAGTTCTTTTCAATTTCAATGTCATTTATAAATCCCAATATCACAAGTTACAGTTTGCCTCAGAGGGCTTTACAGCATACGACATCCCTCTGTCCTTGGACCCTCACAGTGGATAAGGAAAAACTCCCCCAAATAAACCCTTTAAAGGGGTTGCTAATGAACAACCATCAACAATTCATTAAAGATCCTCTCTTTACATGTTTTAAGACATTTGAAATTTTTATTAGCTAAATCCGTACAGTTACTGATTTTCTTTCTCATCAGGAAATACAGTATGAACATGTGCATATCTTTAGTTGCAGAGCTGCTGGACACCAGATGTCTTCTGCTTCACTGACAAGTCTGTTGTCAGTATTTGCACACTAGAGGCTTCAACTTTCTACTTCACACTTCTGTGAGTTGCATTTTGGACCAAAACTGGCTATGAAACCAGTGGTAATGTCACAAAGTCATGTTCGTACACGGACATCTTAGACTGAGATTTAAAGTGGGCACAGAAAGGACTGTGAAAAACCCTTCTAGTGTCAAAGTCTGCACAAACATACAACATACTGTATGTTTGAATGTAGGGGGACGGTAACATTTACAGAACTGAAGGAGCCTGACAAGAGTTTTGTCGATCACACAGTTCACTCACATCAGACCAAAAGGACCACGTCTCTACATTCCCAGATGCCTTGGCAGCATGGGACGTTGACCAGTGCATGGTTCCGCTAATTTTGCACAAGAAAACTTATGCACGTTTCAGTGAAACGACATGGCAGCTGGAGAAAACATTGTGTCGCATGCTGACACCACGCCAACTCGTGAGGGTTTCCAGTCAAAATGTTGCAATAAACTGCCCATTAATGAAGCAGCTCTGTTTTCTCAGCGCACGCCAGATGCTGAGTGTGCGACCCTGCTTGCAGATTGCATCTCTCCGCTCTCTTGTTTCCCCATCCAGTGAGGTCCCCGTCCCAGCTCCCCCTCACATTCTGTCCACGTCTTTGGCAGAGCGATGTGGGCGTCACTCTGCAGCCTGGCCCAAGGCCTGGAAGCAGATACTGGCTGTTCTGTAAGAGTCCTGAGACCCCAGTGGACCTCTCATGACCTCTAGGCACACTCAGCACTTACAGACAGAGTGTTGGAAGAAGTATTCAGACACTTTTCTTACGTTGAAAAATAAAAAAATGTTCATTTCAATGGCTGAAGAGAAAAATCTCCTATCTGAAAACTAAAAAAAACTTGTTTCTTGCAGAATGCTATTTGTTAAGGATACCCAATACACAATACACTATTTTTGGACTATATTACTATATAATGTGTTAACAATACCGACTAGGTATTAGTGCCTTGCAAAGTGCAGATTGGATGGTTTTGCACTTTGGCCATCGCCTCATCTGATGCCTCATCATGTGAGCACCACTAACAGGAGTTGGTAGTTGGTCGTAAAGTAAAGCACGCTCAATCTTAGATTCTTCCAACTGTACTGAAGAACGGTATTTACTTATTTTTTATTTCTTTATTAAAATATGCTGTAAAATACACCATTCTACTGATAGCCACAAAGTAATAGGGAACTAAAATTGTTTACATTTAAGATCAATTAAATTTCACATGTTCAATCAACTTCTTCACAACCAGTTAATCGATCATTGATTCATTGGTATTATTCCTAGTACAGGTGCAACTTAGATTAAGTTTACTAAACCTCTCTATGTTCTGCAATAAGTGTGCAACAAGTCAATGTCTCCATGCAGTGTCGTAACCAAAAAAGAAAAGAAAAGAAAAAACAATTATGACGACAATGGGTTTGCATTTTTGAGGGCATACAGCCCGTAGCACATGGCACCATTTTTTATTCAATCTGACTTCTTTCTTGAACACAGGTGACGTTCCAATGTGGCAATCTGAATCATTTGCAAGGGTCCCCCAACCCCACTGTTACTGTCTGCAACCACACTGTCTATATTTGCGCCCCTGTCTCCATGTGACAAAGACACGAAGAATAGTTAGACTAGTTTTAGTTGAGTAGTGAAAGTATCAATAAAAGTATTGACACCAAGCAGAAATACTTATCATGTAGTAAAATGTCTCCTGTAAGTGTTGTAAATGAAAAGCTTAACCACTTTATGTAAACAGGAAAGTTAATTCTTGACCCTGGAAAGAGTAAAACACAGGGGTGGAGCCAGATGTTGTAAGCAACTCAGGGGTCCGGGAGCATGCTCCAGCAATTAAATGCACTATTTTTCAAGCCATTTGAGATAATATAACGCCTAACAAACTGTACATCATTTATGAAAAACATGATAGATGCCAGGGGAAATATAATCCTGAAGAGACTACATCATATTTTGTATCCAGATGTTTTTCACTCTCTTCACTCCTGCCACCTAAAAAGAGGCAAAAATGGTCAGATGTTAAAATTCTTAGTTAGAGTAGGAATTTGGCAGGAACGGCATTACTATACATGCTGGAGTCAGGGTGTTCACATGCATTGTCATGCACCAAAATTTGTACATATGCCACATAATCATGAGCCAGTTATTCATGTATAATCCACATATTTGGGAAGGCTGCAATCACGTGACCAGTGCACTGACAGGAGTCAAGAGAGAAAGGGTCCCATGAAGAGGCAGGTTGGGGTGGTTCATAGGATTTTCCCAAAGAGACTGGTGTTAGGAACCAAGTGAACTTTGAGTAATTTTAAGGTACGTCATCACCATGTGTCTTTTCCTAATCCCCTAACCTCTTTAACTTTTGATTAAGTATGTAGCCAACACATTCTCACTCTGACCTCGTCACATATCGCCCAGGTGCATCTGCAGATGCCATTCTGGGACGCTGTGTCAACTTCAGCCTGTTACATGCATTGTGCCTTTCCAATATACACTTCCATTTTCACAGGAAATGTACATTTGGCATATTGTCTCTTTCAAAATAAATGCACTATGTTGGTACAACACCACCACAAGTTTTTTTTTTCTTCAACAACAAACGCACGTGGTTATGTTTAGCCAACACCCGCATGTGGTTAGGTTTAAGCAACAAATACGTGTGGTTAGGGTGACTTTTTCCGTCACTATCTGACGTGGAAGTCACTGCCGAAGCGCTGGTACACAACTATTTCTGAAGGAGACTGGGTTGACATAATGTCACTCATGGGGCACTAATCTGTAGGATATTATACGAACTGCTGTATGAGGATATGTTGCTGGAGTAAAGTTGACAGAATTAATGTTCAGCTGATAAATCTGCTACATTTAAATCAATGTCATAATAATCTGGGCAGCTTTAAGGATCCCACACAATGCCAATGAATGTGGCCTTTATTACTCTGAATTGAATATCAGGCCAACAGAAGAACATTTACTCAAATATATTACATTTTAGGGATACTTGACATTGGAATTTTTTGCTGATACATAACAACTTATTTGATCAGTAACCGATATCAATATATCCACTTTTTTCCCCACCTAATTTTAGTGATCATCAAGTCTCTTCTGTAGTGGAATTAACACCATATTATGCGTGCATACTCTTATCATGAAGGCCCAGCAGCAGATGGAGACATGAAATTGAATGCTTTTCAATGTATGTAATATTCATTCACTGTGCAAATTTAGAAAAAGCATCTTGGCTGATTGTAGTTCATTTTAAAGCCAATATTGGCAAAATGATGTGCCGATATTATCAGCATGTTGGCCGATGATTCTGATAATTCATTTTAAATATGATACAAGATGCCCAAATTTAAAGTGAATTGTTTTAAAAATGTATTTGTGCCAACCTTAATTAAGAATTTAAATATTGTCACTTGGTGCTTTCGGGGTTGTGCTTGGCATTACTTGTGCTGCTCCTGAGTCCAAGATGAATTTCCCATTGTGGACAATAAAGTATATTGTATCGCACTGCATCAAATCGTATCACCAATATCGACCAATATACAGATGATGTGCCGATATTACAGTACATCCCTATTAAATTTCTTTAGGAAATTTGGGGCTTTCGAGAAAACATTCAGGGCTGGAGCCCCAGAGGCCTCCACCTGCTCCACCCCTGGTAAAACAATCTTTAGTCAATGTCCACTCTGGAGCTTTCAACCATGTCCCATGATTTTCATCAGCGGATGGAGTTTGCCCAATTGTCATGACAATGGATCTGTTGACATTAAAGCTGATTTCATCTACAGCACTTTTAGGACTTCTGATTTGGAATTGGTCTGTTAAACTTAACAAGCTGATTGCTGATATGTTATATTTTATAGGCTGAGTGTATGTTTTATATCTGAACTGTTAGATTGCAGAGTAGACGTAAATTAGGGAGGACATTAAAACACAGGACTGCAGGGGCGTTGGTAGCTTAGTGGATAGTGCCGACGCCCCATGTATAGAGGCGATACCTTGCTGCAGCGGTCGCGAGTTCGACTTCGGCTTGCAACCCTTTGCTACATGTCGTCCCCCCACTCTTTCTCTCTCCCCACCTCACAATCTTCACTCTGTCCTGTCCATTAAAGGCATAAACGCCTGAGTTCTTTAAAACTGTTCTTGAGTAATTTGACTAACTGAACTTAGTAGCCAACCACCACCAGTAGAGCTATTTGAAACTGGTACCAGGGCATCAGACAGAAACAGCTCTGCATTAAATATAAAGTCAGTCGATGCAAAATCTTGTCTAAATGGATGAATCTCAAACACACCCACACAGATGTCAGCTGCAGTGCACCGAGTTCCTCCACGGCCGCTGGTGATTTCTCCATGTGAGGAGGACGTGGAGAAACATTAGACTCAGAAGCTACGGCTCGTTGCAACACGACTCAAGAGAGCAGACAGAAACAGAGTCCGCAGTAATGGGCTACGGTCAAGACTTTCTGTCTGGACAACAGCTGGTTTCCCAATTAAGGGGAGACTCAGAATGCTTTCCACATCTAGATAATATAATGACAACTGCCCCGTTCGCTTACAACATGTCTGTCCCTGAGCTGAACCTGGCCGTAATAAAACAGACCGTGAAGACGCAAAAACTTGATGAAGTAATTTATGGTTATAAAATGGCACCCAGACTTAGAATTACAGCTGAGGGAAGACTTACTGTTCCACTGTCCAGCTTAACAAGATGGATTTGCCTGCTTTTTAAGCTATTGCTTCAAACTGAATCAAACCGTAAAATGTGGATTTTTGCAAATAGGATAATGGCTGTGTATGTAGTAGTTTTCTGTCTAATCCTCTGGAAACATTTTGACCTGACAAAGATCCAAGTACCATCGAAATGTTGTCTTGATTCCACTTTTGTGGCATGGAGTAAGCATGCATTACTTTCTTCCTTCATGTACAGTTTCTCGAGGACCTTGCACCTATGTGATGAGCATATAATTATTCTCCCTCAGTCCTCTGGTCGAAGCATGAATGCACACTAACGGTGTTTGATATTCAACCCTACAGTTTAGCCATAATGGGTAAAATCAAAGATTTGGGCCACATGACCATGACAATCTGTTTTCAGCCAAACTACTTCTTCATGTTTTCAGTCACATATAATGTTGTCACATTTTAAAGAATACATTTGAGGCACTTGGGGAGCCAGTGTGCACTTCTTTTGACACTGGTTAATACAATGACCCACTGAAGTCCAGTAAGTAGGTCACTGTTGAGATTTAACTCCGGCCAGATCTCTGCTGCCACCTGCTGCCAACAACTTGCACATGACAGCCACTTCACTGGCACATTCTTGATCCAGTTTTTAGACACACTACAAATTTTTAAGATTTTTATTTAAGTAGCTAACAGCCTAATGGAGCAATTTAGTTAACTGCCTACAACAGACGGATGTGTGATCAAATAATATTATTTATTTTTATTTGTAAACATTTATAGCCTGAGCTGATCTGTAATGCTCGTTCCTGGCTGGGCCTCAAGATACAAAAGGCTCAGCATCAAAAATACAAGTACAGTGCAAAGTATGCAGACAGAAAAATACAAGACACAAACTGCAATACATAATTAGCACCACTGAATATGAAGCACCAAATTATTCATGACTTTATAACTGATTCAGAAATTGTTCCAGTTTGGGTTTAAAGTCTAAATCAGGATCCAGTGTGAGTTCTGTAAGTAAAGAACATTTTGAGTTATGTCTACTCCTCCTTTTTTTTTTATCTATCTATTATTTAACTTTATTTTCATTTAGAGCAAAATCACAAATTTGTCCCGAATGGTTTCATAGCAACCTCTTTCCACAGGCTGCTGACTTTTTTTTTATTTATTTATTTTTTAATAAGTAAAAACCTCCAGAGAAGCATCAAAGGTGGGACCCCTTCTCCAGGATGATGGACAGACAATTACTGTTGGAAGTGGGACCACGCCATTGTGTCACAAGTCACAAGTAAGTCTCAAGTCCTCGCACTTAAATCCCAAGTCAAGTCCCAGGCTTGCATCAAGTCAATGCTGACAAGTTCCAAGTCCAGAACTTTTAGTTCTGAGTCTCTGAGTGATCATAATGTGCTCTTCACCAACAGTAATGCTGAGTACATTGCTGGTGTGGATGTACCTTGAAGTGAATCATACACTTTTTGAGTGTCTTAGAGTTTATCTGCTCCCTGTAGATCAGAGAAGAGTATAGTGCATATTAATGTAGAAATATTTTTTCTCCTTTTATTATTTTTTATTAAGCATTACTTATGCATTTTTACATTATTATGTTATGTAGTAATTGTTTTTTATTTTTTTTCCTCGTGTGTATGTACATATATTTGATTTATTATGCTCGGTGACACTGTGTGTGTTAGAAAAAAAATCATGAATGCTTTTAAAAATTTGTATAGGATTGTATAACTTTGGTGTCATTTTCTCTACTGCCACTCAGAAAGTTAACGTTAGTTCTTCAGTGTTTTCTCCTGCAACATGACTGGGTGCTGTTACGCTGGTTCAAACAAAGTGGATCATCTGAGGAATCAAGTGTTGACCTGCTGGGAATGAGTAGCAGTAAAGTTAGTTATTTCAGGAAATGATTTGTGGCTCACTTCTTAAATAACATACTTTTTCCTCTTTGGGTTTGAATGAAGGTATCAAGTGTTTTTAAGTCAAAAGACTCAAGTCCAGGTGAAGTCACAAGTCATTGGTGTTGAAGTCCAAGTTGAGTTGCAAGCCTGTGTCATGTAGCTCAAGGCCACACCTCTGTTTACTGTCATAAATCATTAGTCAATCAATTTCTTGATGACAGAAAATGAATATGCAGCTACTTTAAACCATTTAGTTAACGTTCACAAATGTAAGAATTTACTGCTTTACATATTCTGGAACTATAGAAAACTGAAAATCTTTGGATTTTGGACAGTTAATTAAGATATCTGATGACATCACACTGGTGTGCAGGTAATTACGATAGACATTTGTCACTGTTTTTGGTGATTTATGGGACAAACAACCAATCAAGGTAACAATCGATAATGAAAAATGTTGGTTGCAACCCTAGAACTGGACAGAAGTAACAACAGAACAACAGTAAAATTAAATGTAGAGAAAGAAAATTACACTACTGAGACAAGATACTGTAAAAAATGCTGAATGAGCATCCAGTAGGTGGCACTTTTGCCACATCTATGAGTGACGGAGGCCTGCAGTGATCGAAGTTATATTGGTGATTAACTATATTAAAATGGTTGCAGAAAATCAAAGAATGAATTTGGATAAATTATTGCATCAGAGACAAATTATTTAATTTCCTTGCCCCACATTTCAGACTGAATAATACATTTTATAATCACCATGGCGCAGATTAATGTGGCTGCATCTATTTAGACACAGGCTCGGCTTTTCTTCATTTCAGCCAATGCACTCTGCTCGGTGGTTTATTTGAGGGGCCTGCCCACACAGAGCCTTCAATCCTATCCACTTACATTCGATCAATAACACTATTCCATTTATACAGCTATGACATCATATGAAGGCTTAGAAAAGCCACGCTGCGAGTGTTATTCTTGTCAAATTCCTGGCAACTTTGGATAAAACAACAGTATATTATTGAATTCTGACTCACGGGTTTCAGACTGAGTCTCAAAAGCTTTTCATTAGTGCCTTTTCGCATGGGAGAATAACATCCCAAGGTGCAAGTCAAAGCTTTTTGCAATGTTTTCGGTGAAGCGGGAGGAGATGAAGGATGGAGCATGGCCTTTAGAGATGCAACCCCAGAGACAGGATGCACACAGAGCCATTGTCTCATCAGGCTTAGTATTCAGCTCACTTTGCTCTATCACCAGGGCCAAGGCTCAAATCAATTCAATATGGTGGCTGGCGGGGGACAGCTACACGGTGGGTGCAGCCCACATACAAACACATCCAACACTAGTCTAGACACATACGATGCAGCACAGTGGTAGTTTTTCCTTCCCATGTTGCAATGTTGCCACTCTGTGCTGTGCTACTCCAGCAATGTGCTGTCACATAATCCTTTTCACTGTGTCTGAGACATTTGGTGAATGTGTAACTAGCTCAGCACGTTTGGTATGAGTGATTTATGTGAAACCATGACACGCAAAATGAGGCGCAAAATATGTGCAAACTGAGGCGGTACAAGTGTGTACAGTAGAATTATAATGCATCTGTATATAAGTTACCTGTGTGACAAAGTTAGTCTCTGGTTGTGTGACCGTAGAGTGAAGATACAGGGGTGAGTGAGGGCTCTCGCTGTGAATGACAACCCGCGAGTCTGACCTTGATGTGAGATACAGAGCTGCACTCTCACACAGTGAGGCACGAGGCCCAAGTTGGCCTGATACTGGCTGGCACTCACCTCGTCATCTCGCTGTGTGTACATGTGTGTATATGTGTGTGTGTGTGTGTGTGTGTTTGTGTATTTATGTGTGCTGCTGGCCAGAGAGAGATGGAATACTGTAACCATCATCTGTTGCCATATGAATCATGCTGTAGCCCAGGAGGTGAGACCGTGCCACGGCTCTTCTTTCCATCTGCTCTGCTCTGAGCTGCTGGCTGATCCCAGGGAAGGATGAAGGTGGTCAAGTCAGGGCTTTTCACAGATACTTTCCAAAATTCAATGATATGATGAGAGTTGATAAACTCATCGCCACCAACAGAGGATTTACTAGAATTTGGTACTTGATAAGTTGGTGTTAAAGGGACAGTTCACACAAAAATCCAAAACATATTTTTCCTCTTACCTGTAGTGCTGTTTATCAATCTAGACAGTTTTGGTGTGAGTTGCCGAGTGTTGGAGATATCGGCCGTAGAGATGTCTGTCTTCTCTCAAATGTAATGGAACTAAATGGTACTTGGTTTTTTGGTGCTCAAAGTGCCAACAAATAAATAAATAAATAAATAATACATTTGAAAAACTCAACAGCAATGTCTCTGACTTCCAGAAATCATGACCTAGTTACTCAAAATTTTTTATTCTATTCTATTTTTAGAAGGAATACTCAAATGTCATTTTTGAGCAATTTTGACAGCCCTACACTGCACACAAGGAAGCGTGCATCTACTGCTAGCACACCTAGCACCACTGAGCTAGCTGATGTTACAGCTCAGCCGAGGAGGACGCCATCAATGTTTACACCTCGCACTACCATGAGCCTCTTGTCCATGAGAAGATGTACACTTCCTTCTACATGGATACACTTGACAGGCGCAGTTCGGCAAAAAGAAAATTGTTCCTTCATGAAAGCGCCAAAAAAATACATTTGAAAAACTCTTTAAGAAATCATGACCTGGTGACTTAAGATAATCCAGTCCTTTCTACTGGACTGCACCAACCCATCACCTCGCAGGAGGAAGTGTGCATCTACTCATGGACGAGAGGCTCCTGCTCACGACAGTGCAAGATGTAAACGTCTTCCTCAGCTGAGCTGTAACATTCGCTAGCTCAGTGGTGCTAGATGAAGAAATCTGTTCACAACAAGGTCTGTGAGTTATCATGATTAACAGAGTCCTAACCTCTGGAGAGAGACATTGCTGTTGAGTTTTTCAAATACATTTTGAGCACCACGAGCTGAGTGTCATCTAGTTACATTATATTTGAGAGAAGGCAGACATCTCTACGGCCGATATCTCCAACACTAGACTAATAAAAAGCACAACAGGTAGGAGGAAAAATATGTATTTTTGATTTTGTGGTAAAAGGTCCATTTAAGATGTGGCTTCCACCAGAAAAGAGCGAAAACTACTACAATATATTACATGTATACTTCATCATGACAGAATGACAGTGCTTTGAAACCATTTGGCACCACGCAGTCATTCAACTACAAATAGCTTCAAAGTCACCAACATTTAAATTGACCTTTACAAGATGTGAGAACAAGTAGGAGAACACAAATAAATGCCCAAGACAAACTGATTCATCATCTACTTTTTTATTGATGTTTGAAGCAGAAGAAAAACAAACAAAACCAAATCAAAGACAAATCCCACAGTGAACAGACTGTACCTGCTGGTCCTCTGCTGTTATGATTGGCCGTGGACGCCTACGTTCCAGGTGAGAAGCGGATTGGTGACTCAGGGCCAGACGGTTCAACTGGTTTGGTTTGTTGATTTTGGGAGTTTTTCTGATGCTGTGAGAGAGACGCTCCCTGTTGCCTGCATGGTGATGTATTGCTGCCCTTCAGGGAAGGCAGTAGGTTGTATAGTTATCTCCTGATTGGGCAAAATCACTACCCTGAAACCACACAACCTACTACCTCACCCCGTTCGAACATCAGAAGGGTCGTACAGGTTGGCGAGCACTGGTGTGCTGAAGAGCATTAAAGTAGCGTGACGAAAAGACACTGAGTACATAAAAACATCTTATCACATTTTAAAGACTAACACATTTTATTTCTAGAGAAATTTGTAACACAAAAAACACTGAAAATGGTTAAAGAAAATATTTTATTTACCAAAAAAATGAAACCATGAAAATCACGAGACAGAAAACTACCTACAGCAACAACCCTAAATGACCTACAACGCTGCAAATGAGTTCTTAGCTGTCAGTAGGTAAACATGCACACTCCAGTGTCGATCCAGATCCAAAAGCTCCAACATTGGCATCTGATGACATTACAGCCACTTCAGGAAAGACAGTAAGTTGTATAGTTATCTGACAGGAAGGGTATGACCCTAAAACTATACAACCTACTACCTCACCCCAAAGGACAGTCTTTAAAAACAAAGTCATTTCAGGTCCCCGTTCATGCAGGTAATCCGCTTTGACACACCTCGATGAATGCAAAACAGCAGTTATGATTCACTGAAACACAAACACACATGCCACTCTCCTCTGGGATGCCTCACCGGTGTGACCAGAGTCTGTGTGTGTTCAGAACACAACGTGACAACCTGGTCACCCGGTTCATGGCTCCAGCTCAGGGGGGAATTCAAATGATCCAACAAGGTGCATATGTCCCAAACAAATTTTATGGCCAAGGTTTTTCCATATTCAAATGTGACCAGCAAATAACTTAAGGGGTACTGTACACTCAAAATAATGGATGATAGTTTAACCTCAAACTATTACACACAATGTTACATTCAAAAAATACTGTCTCAAGAGGTCAAGTGATGATTAGAAAGACAAAAACTATATTTTTCTACCCTACATTATCTTTAATCTTTGCTTTTTTATTGTGAACCGTATGAAAGTTTTCCTCTACAAGCCTTTATATTACAATATGTGAATGAAAATCCCTCTTTGGTTGAACTGCTTGCAACTTGTTGCAACAAAATGCCAATGAGGTTGCAAGTAGAAAATGCTTTAAAGGAACAGTGTGTAAGATTTAAGGGGATTTAGAGGCAGTTAGCGGTGAGGACTGCCGATAACTTCTCCTGGTTATAATTCCTTAAGCATTCACTCTTTAGAAGGTTTTTACCGGGAGCTGAATTTTCCACAGAGGTCTCTTCCTCTCCTAAACAAACCGACCTGAGGTCTTGTTCATAGGATCCATACTAAAAGTGTATGTGTGGACAACAGCAGGAAATGGCGTGCAGCAAAAAATATTTCTGCCCACGCCTGACAGTGCGCAATTTCCTTTTCTAAATCCCAAATCAACTTGGAATTGTCTGCACATGGATCAGCTTTATATTATGCCCTCTAAACGCCCACATTCAACTATAAATGATGTATGCAAAGCCCCTCGTGAATGCTGATGCATAGAAATGAGCCTGCTGATGAGTGTCTTTACGGGTGAATCATGGCAACAACTGAGTGTCAGTGCAGTGTTTATATGTGTACAGCATTTAGACTGATTGTTTCACACCGTGCCAAAATGATTGTGACAGTCAGTGTATCCCCGACCCTGGGATATTATTATTTATCTATCTATTTAAGTTTGTTATAATAATTGTGTGAGAGCCATCACTGGCGATATTTCTAGACTTTACTAATTTACATAATCTATACGTGCAGGTGGTGAAGATGTATGTAAGGTGACTGGAGAGGGAGTGTGTATGGCAACACTGTGACGTCCCAAGTGCATAGTCATGTTCACCTCAGTGATTTTTTACATACAAACACTATATGAAAACTAAAGTCGTACTTGGTGACATGTGCTAACAGTATTGGAAGATATTATTGAAAACTGTTGACGCTCTGTTTTGCAATTATCTAATGCTATTTGATGTGCGCTCCACAGCTGACCACGGCCGTCAGCAGCACACAGTCTACCCCTCTCCTCTGCGCTCTGGATTTGGGAATGTGATGGTGAGACCGAGCTGATGAAATATTGAGCTGAGAGGTGCTTATGGAAAAAGTATGGCTCATGAGCATGAGCAAAAATAAAGTGGGTGGATTAAATGTTTATGATAAAGCGGATCTAAAAGTACCGTGTGATATGAGGCGAATTTAAACGTGTGAGAGACATTATTATACAATTCCTCGCACATTTAATTTCTACAATCTGGCGTCAATTCACCACCTCACCATCTGCGTCTCCAAAAGTGTTTTTTTCCGTTGCTGTCATTGCAGAGGGGCTGCGAACTCAGAAATGGGAATGGCCTTATCTAGAGCCAGTGTTTGTCTGTTCTTGGCCACTGTAGAAACATGGCAGTGCAACACGCTGATCTCCGTAGTCGGGGACCTGCTCCCTATGTAGAAATAAATGGCTTCTTCTAAGGTAACAAAAACACAACAATTCTTTTTTTCCAGTGATTATACAATAAAGAAAACACACTTATTATATTTTATTTCTGCCAATATGTCCCCCTAAATCCAACACACTGGACCTTTAAAGAGTCACACATCAAAACGATTGGGAACCACTGTCCTAAAGTTAAGCATGACAGCTCCCAACATAGAATACATTGCAATAAACTGTAAATACTGATTCCACCATGCCTTCCCTTTCTTTCCTCAGTACTGATTTTGTGCTTCAGAGAGGAGAGTGTTAACAATAGTGACCAGTGTTGACAGTGGGCGAGCTCATGCTAGCTCATATCCTGGCCCACATGTGCGCAGCAGAGGGCCGCAGCTGCTGCTGTTTTTAATGTTTCTCACCTGGCTCTGTAGCGATTTCAGCAACATGTCAGGTAGCCTTCATCTGAAAATCCCCGAGCGAAAATCTGCTACTTCTGCAACAAAGGAAATGGAGAAATACTTCAACACAGTGACTTTTACATTTGCCTTCTGTAGGATCAATCGCAAACATCCCAGCGGCTGACAGCATTTACAAGAGTGTTTAAGATTCTCGGGTGAAAACATATTGTCTGAGTTTGCTCACAATTTGTGTATGCGGTTATGTGTATTTACAACATGCTCGTATGGAATTTTGTATGGCTCATAGCTCTGTGAGGGAAACCACAACATCCTGCATGTTTAACTGTCACACAATCTGCTGTAACAGAGTCATATCGGGGTAATCTTTGCTGGCATGTACCTCCACGGTAATATTATTCTGTCTGTGAAGGCACAAGTGTACAGCACAGCATAATACAGAACGATATGTCTTGAGCTGAGAGGCCCCATGGTGTCTGCTCAGTGGTGAGTCTGAGGCTCTTTGCATTATTCAACACTGCCATACTTACACCATAGCTCTGGATGAGTGGAGTGTAAGTATGCGCAAGCACACACCCTTAAAGGGTAACAGACACACACGAGGAGCACACAGACACTTTGCAGACAGAGGGAAGGATACAATATGGCACCTACACATGTGCATGTACACACATACACTAACGACAGAGGGACTTAAAGGGACAGTTCACCCAAAAATGAAACATACATATAGTTTGTCTTAACCGTAGTTCTATTAGTAAGTCTGGATTGTTTTGGTGTGAGTTGCCAAGTGTTGGAGATATCGGCCATAGAGGTGTCTGCCTTCTCTTCAATGTAATAAAGCTAGATGGCACTCAGCTTGTGGTGCTCAAAGTGCCAGAAAATACATTTAAAAAACTCAACAGTGATATCTCTTTACGAAATGATGACCCAGTTACTCCAGATAATCCACAGACCTTGTTGTGAGCAGTTTCAACAGTGGTTCCCAACTGGTCCAGCCACAGGGTAAAGATTTCTCCTTAGTCATTAGTTCAGCATCCACACAGTTGAATATATTCAGCATCACACTTGAATTGGCCATGTTGTTGAGCTAATTTGCCGTCTCTCTCATGTACCTGGCAGTTAATCACCCACTCTACAGCAGAAAATGGCACTTCATAATAAAAGCTAACCAGCGAACCACTGCTATAAAACTACACCTACCCACTGCACTGCATCACCATGCAGAGGGAAGCGTGCATCTACTCATATACGAGAGGCTGGTTGGTGGGTGTAGTTCGGTAGACAGAAAATAGCTCCTACATGAAACTGCTCACAACAATGATGTGGATTATCTTGAATAACCGGGTCATGAATTCCTGGAAAGAGACATTGCTGTTGAGTTTTTCAAATGTATTTTTTTGTTGCTTTGAGCACCACAAGCCGAGTGCCATTTAGTTCCATTATATTTAAGAGAAGGCAGACATCTCTACAGCTGATATCTCCAACACCTGGCAACTCACATCAAAACAATTACGACTGATTAATACCACTACAGGTAAAGGGGAAAATACATATTATTGGTTTTGAGGTGAACTGTCCCTTTAATTAGCTTATTATGGATTTAAGCTCAAGCTAATTATGTTCAGTAAGAAAACAAAGAAACTAATTTACTGTTTGCATTGTGAGGCTAAAAGAATGGAAGCATCTGATTACTGTTTTACAGAAAACTTCAATCACAGATGAAGCTGCACATTAAAGAACTTCATCATATTCAAATCAGCAGTGTTTCAGCTTCACTCCTGATTTTAAATGCTTGAAAAGTAACTACATGTAGAAAACTGTCTGCTAATCGTAGCTCATATCTCCATTCATACCACAGTCTATTCTCATTGTGAAGCCCTGCGAAACGCTCAGCGGTGTGGGAGCCAGACTTCATAAGGTAAGGTCAGGGCACGGTGTCCTGTCAGTCTGCTGACTGGACATACTTCAATCTAATATAGTAGATGGCTCTGGGGTCCTGACCAACAGAGTGCATGTCCAGGAAAGCTATTGCTTTCAAGTGAAGCCAGTTGCCATCATCCAGTGACAGGATAATATTCACACTCACACCCACACACACACATACACACGTACCGCGGAGGACCAATATGCAACGCAAGCAGGCGTACACCCAGAGACATGTAGCCTTGTGCACACTTGTTTAAGGCTCTTTACACAGTTACGTAATACAATCTAAAAACACCTCCTTTACTAAGAGCTCGTCCACCTGAAAATTCAGCCTTCTTAAAAGTGTGCAAACTCAGCAAGCACTCCTTCACTTGAAAGCACAGCATCTGTAACTGATACTCTGCTTCGGCCTTGCACCTCCATTAGCTGTTTAGAAGGGCTGGGGTGCAAAGTCCTGCTTTCCACACCTCATCGTCTCATAATGTCACGACAACACGTCCTCTCCTCGCGCTGCGGGACATGCACACATGAATGCATAAACAAATACACACACGAGGACGCAGTTTCGAATACACACGTTCACACAAACATGGAAAAATAGCCTTTGGAGGGGGAAAAAAAGCAAAACATGATATTCATTTACCTCATCACATTTTCACACAGCGTTTTCACACAGCGACGGCACACACTGCTTAAAAAGCCACTTTAATTCAATCACACTTCAGTCTAAGTGCTACAGTGCCCATCAATCAATACTGAAGCTGACTTTCACTGCAGCGATAGTAAGATAGAGTGCTGTAACCTTGTAAACTGATCTGGTGGTTTGTGGTCAGTCAGTGCGGCGGGTAATTCGGAAAAATTAGCCGGACATTTACACAATATGTGTTCACAATCTTTATCATTTTCTATCAATTTCTACTCATTCACCAGGATTTTATTAAAGACAATATGGCTCAGTAATTTGTTTGGTGTATGCAGCCCAACTCGTCCATGTTCTTTATTCTTGACCTGTGTTTTAGTGTTGTGGACTTTTACACATTTAACATTTTTTTAATTTAATCTTTATTTAACCACAAAACAGATCAGTACATCACATTTTTTAAGAAAGTTCTGGCCACAATGGCTCCACTATTTACGTTTTGTGCCTTCTAGTCAAGTGGAAGACTCCTAAATTGAGCGTTGTGTCAAATCTCAGTACCTTTTAGTTTAACAGAAATGGGCCTGTAGCAGTGTACTCATAAATATCAATTTATAGATGCTTGATTCTGAATATTTAAAGCGGTTTTAAAACTTGTTATCCACAGTATTGATACACTAGTACAACCTGCTCTTTCTTGCTCTATATCATTGTTGATATTTACTGCAGTCATTGTAGTGTCCTCTGCTACTAACCAGGAAAAGATGAGTCATTGTTGTCATATTATATTTATTTTTTATAAAAAAAAAAAAAAAAAAAAAATTCCGCCCTTAATGTCAATTTTTTTCCCACATGGTATCGGACATCAACACTTTTCAAGGTATTGTATGGAAGTTAGAAATTCCAGTATCGTGACTGTAAGAGCCCCTTAAGCACATATTTATATTTGGCAAAAATTTCTGTGTTGATATGACACATCATATATGTCGCTATTATTTAAGTTTACACAACATTTTCTGTATATTTTAAATAGTGTATAGCAGCAGGCTATACTGAGGGTATGTTTATATTAGGGCTGTCAAAATAACGCGCCAATTTTGATTAATCAATTACAGAAAAAATAACGCATTCAAAAATTTACGCCGATTAATCGCTTTCCATGGTGCCCTTTGACCTGATGCGTCATTGAAGGCCACAGTGGCTTTGTCACATGATGGAGGCAGACAAGACGACGCTGCTTGGTCTCGCGAATGCAACATTAACATTTAAAAAACAGCCAGATGGAACTGTTGATAGGAGCACCGCTCTCTGCAATTTCTACAGTAAGTAATTTTCGTACTATCAGAGTACTTCAAGCCCGAAATATCACCGCAACGCAAAACATTTAGCAGTGAACCCAGAGGTCCGAGCTAGCGCAGCCTCTGATGCTAGCGCTAGCAGCCAGCCTCGTCAAGCCACACTAGACCAGGCGTTCAGATGCAAACTGAGCAAGTCTACCTGTGACAGACTCACTAACTCCCTTACAAAATGGACTGCAATAGATGGCAGACTAGTTTCGGTGGTAGAGGACTGGGGGGCAATTGTGTCTAAAATCCAGCAGCTTTACTACGACACATCTACCAAAATTCATTTGAATTGACATTTTTAAAATACTTTAACAGCAAAAGCTGATGAATGCAATTAATGTAGATTAATCAATAAAAGAGCATGTAATTAATTAGATTCATTTTTTAACTCCTTGGCAGCCCTAGTTTATAGTTATTTATTTGTTAGAATACAGGCACAAGTTATTTTCACCAGGTATGGTGCTGTAAGGCAGATAAGTGGGCATGACAAAACGAGATTGTGGATAACGTTGTGCATAAAGACAACGTGAGGTTCATGCTGGTTTGGATCGTAGTAATTTCAAGTCAAAACCGAGACACCTCACAAACTAAGTGGCCTAGGAACTTTGGAATGTTGAAGCAGCCACTTCAATGACAACCCTTAAGTGCCAAAATGGGCTCTCTAGCGCCACCTAGGCACACTAAAATGGCCGCTGCAGCCCATAGGAATGTCGTAGAAAGATCAAACCAAAACTGGCCTGTTTGTCTCATCCAGACCTACAAATCATGCACTGACACCCCTGACCTAAATCCATCAGGAAGTGAGCTATTTGCCCTTTCAAAGTATCATGTCGTTTTTCAAAAATTCTCTTTCTCAAAAAGTATTTCCTCCTACACCGTTTATCGTATCGGCTTCAAACTCGCACACATGACAGCTCAACCCATGCTGAACATAACTTCTGAACCACTCTGTCATTACTTGAATGGTTTGGATTTTATAAGCGCTCAAGGTGACGTGACACAAAACCTCATGACAATCTTGGAAAGAAAAGATGAGGGCCAACACATCTTTAACTTGTAACTAAGATCGCATTTTTGACTCCACAAACATAAAAACTATATGTCTGCGTTCGGGACGAGTGTATCTCTCTGCTGGTATGATCAGATTGACGATTGGACCCACGATTTGGGAATTCAAGGGAGGAGTTTGAGAGATTTTAATCCCATTTTAAAGTGCTTTGGCTGTCATCTTGTCTCTCTCTCAACTGCATGCAGTCATTAATCAGCATAACAATGGCTTCACTCTGACAGACATAAGCCTGTGTGTGTGTGTGTGTGTGTGTGTGTGTGTGGTAACAATCTTTAATGGACAGATTACAGCAGCATTGATCAAACTGACCAGCTCATGTGGTTCATTCCTACAACTTCCTAAATAAATGCCTGATAGCAAAAACATGTAAATACAAGATTTCCAGGTCAAACTCTTTCGCCTCATTTAGAATTTGAATCAAATCTGTAGCTAAAACTGTGCTGCAGCAGTACACGATCAAATACATGTAGTCCTGCTCAGTTTCTCCACTGAAATGAACTAGTATATATTTGTGTCTGCCTGCTGTTACTTATATCCTCACAGCAGCCAGTACACATCAATCAAGCTTTCACTAGGTCACATGATTTCAAATGAATATGGATGTGTCGTTTGATCATCACACATGTCAAAGTTTCATTAGGTCACATGGCTTATGTCTACAACTTTCAAAATATAAGCTCACACCACCTTCATAAGAACCCTTTACTTTTTAAAAATGAGCTTGAAAATGAGCGTATTCGTTTGTTGTGCACCCAAGCTCTTCAAAAGGCCAAGAAGGGTTAAATTACTTTAAAACTGACCTTAAAAGTATTTCCATTTATTTTCATCAATATCATTTCTCTGAACCCAACATTTTAGTTAATACATCAGTTGAAAATTAAATACATATTGTAACGTACTGTAATATAAAGTCCCTCTATTGCCAAATATGACCTTGCGTTCTCGTGACATTGCTTGTTTTATCGACATTTCGACTCTTATGAATAATTCGCACTGCCTACTTGAGGTGGAGGCTGAAACAACAATACTCCGAGGTCCCGCCCAACGCTGCTAGCAGCTTTATTTATTATTATTATAGAAACATGTTTATATTCCTCAAGGTATTGTAAGGCAGCTTGAATTAAATAGAGCTACAACGACTAGTCGATACATTGCTTAGTCAATCAGAAACAACAAAAAAATATTTTACATATTTTTTATAATCGGTTCATCATTTTCAGCACTTATTCAAGCAAAACTGTCAAATCTTTAATGCAAGAATTGGCAGCTTTTCTTTTTCATTTATGATAGTAAATGAAGTGTTTTTGGATTTTGGACAGTTGCTTGGACAAAAGAAGCAAACTGAAGATGTCACTTTGAATTCTGGGAAAATTTGATGAGCACTTTTTTCATATTTTTTTGACATCTTATAAACTAAACAATAATTTGTGACAATAAAATGATAAAACGTCTCCTCACTGTAGCTCACTCTTCATCTTTTAAGCACTTAACTGCACTCTTCTTCAAACTCTTCCTCAGTTCTACCCTCCTCAGCCTGGATGCCTTTTGGCACCACAAGATTATATGAGTGCTCATGCTTGAGTTGCAAATATGTCTGTGTACAGTATTTGCGCTCATTAGTCCTTGTGTTTATACATGTGTGGCTTCCCTTCCATCGGGGATGTGGTCAGGAATAACTAGACTCCTGTGTGCATGTACTTCTCCCTCGTCTGTATACATCTATATGTGCGCCCCTGGTACAAGTGAAGTGGTGTCTGGGCGCAGACAGGAGGAATCCAGATAGACACGGTGGAGCATTTATAAAGGGAAGCATGGCTTCTGTGCCCCCCCACAGCCCCCTCTGGGTAGCACAGCAGGCATGACCCATCTATTTATACCAGGGCCGGGGGGGAGGCAGCGGGAGGAGGGGGGAAGGACAGGAGCGGGGGGAAGAGGAGAGGCTGCATGGGCAGGTCCTGTTACACATGCCAGGGGGGATGGCTGGGGCAAGCCACAGGGGGATTCTGCTCAAAGTCAGACAGGCTAACCTCCCCGTCACCTCTGCATGAGGCCGATTGAGCTAGCAAACCTTGTGCGAGTGTGTGTGAGAAGAGGGGAAGAAGAAGGGTGTGTATGAAGGTGTCTAATTGTAGACAGTGTGTCTATGGGTGTGTGAAGCTACAGGCATGCATCAGTACACGCATACTGTATGCTTTGTGTTTGTGTGATCTACATATGTACATGTGTGACAGAGTGTGTATATACTCGCGCCTATGTGCATAATGTGTGTCTGCCTGTCAGGCTGTGAGATGAACCGGCCCCTGTGACTTACCCCCCTCCCATCCACCCCTCCAGCCCCCAGCACAGCCATAAACATGCCAGGTGAAGAGGGCTGGCTTAGGCAGAGTTAGCTGATCCCAGTGCAGCCCCTTGGCCCCATCTTTAGAGGTAAAAAACGACCCCAATCATTGTAATGACAGGGCACGCAGCAGGGGTCGCCCAGACCACTCAGTCCAAACCTTGCCAGCTGCTTCTCATCTCTCACACACAGTATACAGTCACATGTACATAGAGAAACATACACACACTTGCACGCACGTGTGTGCACACATACACGCTACGGCTGCAGGATGCACAGCAGGGCGCAGGCCTATAGAAAGGTCTACAGGGAAAACTACTTGTTTATGAAGGCTTGGCAGGTGTCTGTTACGATTGCATATCAAAATACAGATGCCTTTTAACAGTTTCCATCATTGTGCTACTTAGTGTGCATGATAGTGAAGCCTATATTAGACTGTAAAGACAAAAAACACTGATGCCTTGTACTACATTAATAGCTTAAACTGATGATTAAAGCAAGAGCACTTACCATATTAATTATTAGATGTTTAAATATAGAATGAATCTTTTGTCTTTGATAAGTGGTATAGGTGCAAAAATGCGTTTTCAGGTGTTCTTTGCCTTCATTTTATCCATTATTTTCTTATATCAGTAGATCTTTGCACATGCTTGAATGGCTCTCCATGCTATAACCACAGGCAGAAAAACAAATCTATGTCTTGATCAAATTTGTACAGTGGAAGCGGCATACAGCCTATGGCTGCTGCAGCAGCGCCGGTCCTACTTTAGGGTTATAAGGTTAATAGCCTGTAGAAGGTTATGATCAAATTGATATTTCACATTAATCAAATTCAAGGACACATAAGCACTAAAACTACCATGAAGTCTATTAGGAGGCGATGCTTTCCTGCCAAAAGCAACAAACTCCAGCTGTTCTGGCTGAATGATTTGGGATATTTTCCCACAATGCACTATGGCTAAACACATCTAATAAAAATACATTGAATATTGTATTTTTTTTTTTTGCTCATGTAAAGATCCAGAGGCTCAGTCTTTGTGACTCCACACTAATGGAAGCTGGTGAAACGTGCATTGCCATGTGGCTGATGATGACCTGTAGGGCCCCCGTCTATTAGGAGAAGTCTTTAGTCCTGACACGTCTGCATGCCCAGCTCTGCTCTGGCCTGCCTGTGGGGCCCCTTTCAGCTTGGGCAGTGCCCCATCGAGCTGCATCTGTCGCCAGCTATATTTAGAGGGTGGGACAAATACCTTTCTCCCTGGATATGAACTTCAGCTGACAGACATCGGGCCGGAGTAGGCAGACAGGGATCTGTGCAGTTTGTAACCTTGAAGAGCTCGTTACCCCCAGGCTACAGCTGGCTGTAGTCAGACTCACTTCAGTGGTTAGCAGTTACAGCTAAAAGCTAAGGCTGTAAATACAGCACAGTTAACCACAGTTAGCATTGAAAAGCTTGATTTGGCAGCAGTTATTACCGCCAGTGCCTATAGTTCCAGGACTGCTGCCAACACGAAGGAGAAAATATAGCAATGTACTCTGATAAAGAGATTTAATACTTCTCCCTCTGTGAGTTATAAAAGAATAATGAATGAATTTCTGTGGATTTGAATCCCCTTCAAATACTCCTACATTTCTGCCTATAAGCATTTGTGTGTGTGGCAGTGCCAGCGCGGCAGCCAGTGTGTGATATGTGACCATGTTGCATGGCCATCTGCTCTATATAACCATAAACAAACGCAGGCAGGCCAGCTTCACAGTATCATTTCCAAGAGGTCTAGGCCGGGTAAATGTATTCATGCTTTGGTCTCTGGGTAGATGCTGTAGAGATATGCCCCAGAAACAGACCACAGTTATGCAATAGCATTCATAATTCATTCCACAAACACAATATGGAGGCCACTCTGTCCCATATGCAAACACATGGCCAGATTAAGGACTGGGGAGCCAAAGGGGACAGAGTGCATTCTGAACTGTTAGCAAAAGCCATTGACTGTGTGTCTGTCTCAATGAGAGCTTGTCAGTGACAGGCCTAAATAGGCCAGGGCTTACTGCTGGAGGGACCTCTGCTATATTTTGTACCTAGAGTCTAAATCAGATACATGCCAGCAAAGATACACACTGATACAGTGAGAGACTTTATACAGCATCGCTCCGAGCCATAAACCGATATGGTACACAGATATACACTCCTGTGCTGTTTTCCTGTGTGTTCTGTCAATATGTTCTGCCCCACTGACGACAAGGTTTTCTGTGCATACACATATAACATACACATGTTGCTGCTTTTACATTCCTCAGAGGTCCAGTGTGTAGGATTTAGGGGGATATATTGGCAGGAATGGAATAT
The DNA here is from genome assembly GCF_041903045.1 of Epinephelus lanceolatus. Taxonomy (NCBI): domain Eukaryota; kingdom Metazoa; phylum Chordata; class Actinopteri; order Perciformes; family Serranidae; genus Epinephelus; species Epinephelus lanceolatus. Next base: position 10,173,872 of record NC_135738.1, read on the forward strand.
AATATAATATGTTTATTTTCTTTAGGGTACAATCACCTGTGTTTTTGTTACCTTAGCATGAGCTGTTTATAGCTACATAGGGAGCAGGTCTTTGCCAATGGAGTCTGCCAAGTTGCACTGCCATGTTTCTACAGTAGCCCAGAACGGACAAACCAAACACTGGCTTTTTCGTGTTTTAGTGTCACCCATTCTGCAACGAGCCAAACGGCATTGGAAAGACACTGATTTTTAACGTGAAACTGCTTTATTCAGTGATTTTACTGGTTTAAATCAGTTTATTTTGGAGAGGAAGAGACCTCTGCGGACAATACGGCTCGCTGTAAAACCCTCCTGAAAAATGAAAACTGAAGGCATACATGTTGACGTCTTCTACATTCTTTAAAGGTCTAGTGTGGAGGATTTAGGGGGATATATTTGCAGAGATTGAATATAATATACATTCTTCTATAGTGTATGATCATCTGAAAATAAGAATTGCTGTGTTTTTGTTACCTAAGAATGAGCCATTTATAGCTACATAAGGAGCAGGTCCTTGTCCACAGAGTCTGCTGAGTTACACCACCATGTTTCTACAGTAGCCCAGAACGGACACCGAATTTAGCAGCCCCTCTACTACAAGCCAAACAGCATTGAAAAACTCTGAACTCTTTTAACATGAAACTGCTTTATTCATTGTTTTTACCTGTTTAAATCACCTGGCCTGTTTGTTTTGGAGAGGAAGAGACCTCTGCGGTCAATTCGGCTCCCTCTAAAAACCTCCTGAATAATAAAAACTTAAGGAATCCTAACAAGAAGTTTGCTTGGCGCAATCTGCAATCCTAGTTGCTAGATTCCACTGAATCCTACACACTGGAAGTTGACACACTGGTCAGCTTACCTGTTAATTTACAAAAAATAGTTAACAAATCGTGTGTGTGTCCCTGTTTAGGATGCTTCCATGAGCTAAGTTTAGTGACAGCAAGCAAGAAAAAATACTTTAAAAGTGAGAAAAATAGGAACTGTTTAATACGTAGAGACAAATCCCATTACCTGTGAGTGTGGTGGGTTATGTAATAAGTATGCAACAGATGAATGTTGGGTTTTTAAACTGAAACAGTCCCAAAAGTAAAGTGGGCTTCATCTCTCATGTTGAGATAACGCTTTCATTTTTATGGAAGCCAAAAGACAAAAATCACAAATGACAAAAGCAACTCCTGACACATCAATTTGTCAGTTAAGCAACGGGCTGATCAAAAGAAAAGCAGCAGCAGACACCTACTGAAGGCTTGATATAGTATCTGTGGTCTTGGGATCAGATGAGAGGAGGATTTTAATAACATCTGCACATGTAATCAAATGCCTGGCACATACAGGATTCCAGAGCCGCAGGCAGCTAGCTATAGTAGCTAGAGGTTGTAGGGTGGGGCCCGGGGTTACTGAGTGCATATGATACATGCACAGTTTAAGGTTGAAGCTCCAGCTAACATTGTGCTACGGTTAGGGTGGAGGCAGGTACATAAGCAGAGATTAAAGCTGCACTCGGGATCTGTAGCACCATAAGCGGGCAGGTTGTGTTACTGTGGGGGCCTGGCTGCTGGGGACTCTGGAGGAGAAAGAGGGAGGACTGATGGAGGGTGGAAGGGGGTCATGCAGCTGTGGGCCCTGCCAGCACATTTGCCCCAATGGAAAAGAACCGTTTGTGGCGTCCACCCAAGGTCAGCCCTTTGAGAGGAAGAGCTGGGAAGGGTCCAGAGCGGAGGCTGCTTGTTTGCATGCAGTCAGTCGGCAACAATTAAAAACCCCTCTCCATCAGTAAACGACATATGAAGTGTTCTATCAGTCCACATTTGGAGCAACTCTTTCCTCCAACTCCTGCCACTCCTCTCTGTTTATTTTAATTCGCTCCTCGACCCAGCATCCAGTTGCACCCACTTTTTCTCCCCCACTTTGCTCTGTCCCTCTCATCCTGCTACCTGACTACTTTGGCAGCGATACACAAAATGGCGGCGGGGAGCTGAGAGCTGGAAGGCAGAGAGTGGAAGCCATTTTCTAACAGATCCAGGCCCCAGCACAGAAAGAGTCAAGACTTCCTATGCCTAGTGGACAATTAAGATTACACCCGAGTGTTTTTCTGTGCATGTGCACTAAAGATTATGTTTGTTTTTGTTTTTTTAAATCGACTGCGCTAACAAGCCATTGGGACCACTTGGCCTTTCAAATGGGATAAAGGCACAATACACAGCCATTATGATTTAATCTAATGCAGGCTCACATTGTAATACGTCTCAGGAAGAGAAAGAAAATAAATGTAGGCAGAGCGGTTCATGCCACGCATATGACAAATGAAACTTACGCAGCATCTAATTACAGCCTTCATCTCATTAAATGAAATGCAAGACAATACAACCGCATTACAATACATCATTAAATAACAACATATTCAATTTACAATACATTATGGTACTTACAATGCTGCTGCGATCGCCAGTCTGTCTGTACGTGATTTCACTTGTTGGCCAAATTGTTTGTGCCTGTGGCTGGAGTCAAAACCCATCTCACTGCCTACAAGAGAGACACAGAGACAGACAGAGAGTGAGGATTGTAGAGTCGGAGGCAGCGACAATTTACAGAGAGGAAGAGAAAACAATGGAGAGAAGCAGAAACAGAGAGAGTGATCGGTTGGAGAAGCCAGCAGCAGCCACAGCAGCCAGCAGCAGCCACAGCAGCAGCAGAGGGCTGTAGGGGCTCCTCTCTGTAGCCTGTTTACTAATAAGCTCGCCCCACAGTCTTGCCTGGCCAAGGAAACTCATTAGTGGAACATGTAACACACCGCACCCTCTCTGCTGGCCTGTGCACCGGCCAACTCTCACTGCCGCATGCTCGCCCAACACCAACACACGAGCTCCACCGTGGCCTTGGCCTTGCCCACTAGCACCCACTCGCTGCATACGTGCACACACACTTTGGCATGCTGCATTACCGAAAGCCCACAGTGTCATGTGCGTGGGTGAAGTGGTGCGTTATGCGTGTACTTGTGAGCATAATAAGCGATTTTCTGCACATGCAGCACAGTATGTTCACGTTCACACATGAGGGCATGTGCAGACTGCGCGGCGTTAATGTACGAGGCAGCTTTTGACATGTGCACGCGCTATCCTGCGCGTACGTGGGCGTGCAATGCCGGGTACCATCGTGTGGAGGTGAAATGGGACAAAGGAAAAACAGAGGTATTTAGTCATCATTAGTCAAATCTCAGATTGCGTGAGGGTTGTCCTCTAGCAGACCAAGGAGGACACTGCCAATTAAAGGCCTCCGCTCAGTGTGGTGGCGGCTGCTGAAGGGTGATAATTCTGTACAAGGACGCTAATTGCAGCGCAGGACACGGCCTTGCCGGGGAAGGGTCTTTTATATATTGTTTCTAACGTTTGTAATTACAGTGCAGTGCCTTGGACCGCCGCCAGCACATGTTTATGGGCTCATGAGTAACCCAACTCCTCCAGCCCATGGAGGGAGATTCATGCCCGAGCTGTGCACTCACTGCACTCTGTGTGCAAGTGTGTGTGTGTGTTGTTTGTGTGTATATGCATGTTGATGACTCATGAAGCCTGGGCGAGTATGTGCAGAGGGGATAGTCTACAGTATATTAGTCTCTGCCACATGGACGGCTGCAGGAAAACACAATACTGTATACTATATGCATTCTTTAAACTGATCTCTGTTACAAAATATTTTCTTTTGTTAATTTAAACGGACATTTTGAAGCTCTCTGTTAGAAAGGATGACTTGTGTAGTCTTTGATTCTGAACCCTGAAGTTTTTGGTCACTCTACCATTACACAGCAGTGTAAACAAGGAAACCTGAATACATAAACATGAGCGGAGTGCAGAGTTACACGGCAGAAATCAGCACCACAGCTGTAGAAACTGCAGTCAGGTCAGTAAAAGACATATCAAAGCACATGGATACTCAATATCAATTTTTCTGTCCCAGAATAGGCAACACAAAGATAGCCCAAGCCACTGGATTCGTATTTATCGCCAAACACAGCCAACATAATTCAGCTCGGCTCTGACGAACAGTAAGAAAGTGATGAAGTGGAGGTGAGGTGAGGGAAGGGATTTACAGTATTTTGATAGTCTGAGAGTTGCAGGCGAGGCCTTTCAACACTTCCAACTCTACCTCCAAGTGGAACAATTTTGCCGATTCTGCACTTTTTCGCTGACTAAATTGCCTTGGCGACAGCGGAGGCCAAAAGCTGAAGAAATATATGAGCGCTGGAAAAGAAAAGTTGAGTGGGCGCAGCTCAGCGTTATCTGGAATATCGCTTTGCCTGGCAGGTACATAAAACAAGGATCTATCCCGACAATGTGTGCAGAGAGACACTCACACGTGACGCTGTAGACTAGAGTCTCTCAAACACACACTGAACACACTGAGTGGCCAGAGGCAAAGAAAGCATTGAGTTTTTATTTGAATGATTCTATATATTCCATCTGCTTTAATGATATGAATCGCTCTGCCTTGAAGGAAGTTGTTTTAAGAGCGTGTAAGAAAATCGCCCTTGTGTAAATAAATTGTGGAAAATAAAAACCCACAACACTTTGACATCAGCCAAAGGGCCCATGATGTAAAGGTGAAAGTTGCACAGGTCTCATTTCAGAACGTCTGGAGGAAAAGAGGGGGAGGAACAGGGGGAGGAAAATCTACATCATCTGTCACCCCCCGAAACTCTCCCCCAGTCCAATATTATGTCATTATGACTGTGCTCACCGTCTCTGCGGACTTGCTGTGGTTTTGTGGATAAATTACATGTGACACTCCCAGCTGACATCCTGATTAACACAGGGAGAATAAAATGGCCCCCAATCCTCAGTAGTCAACGGGGTAATGGACTAATGGCTTCCATGTATGGCGAGAGAAACCAGGAAAAGCAGGTTTTAGAGACTTTGGTGTGTGTGTGCACGAGTGTGACATGTGTGTGAGTGCATCAGCATATGGGTGTGTAATTACTTGGCTTGCTGAGCCTTGACATTTGTGCTTTTGTGCAATAATTTTGGAACTTGCAACCCTGGAAATGTACCGTATGTGTGTGTGTGTGTGTGTGTGTGTGTGTGTGCGTATCGGGGTCTCGGGCCTCTTTGTCCAGCCTCTCTCTTCTCTTTTCAGGCCTGGCCTACTTCCTACTGTACTGTAGTGCTTATGCTGTGTGAGTGCGCCACAGCCTGTAGTGGCCACTGTAGATCCACTCATCTGCTCTCCCACATTCACAGTACAGTAGGGCAACAGGGAGACTGGCCAGCTCCTACCACAGAGACTCGATCTGACTACACCGTCGCTCACCTCGGGGAGATTTGAACCGCTTCTTCCTCTGACTGACAACTGCTAAATAAAAGCCCGAAGCAGACGTTACTGTGACTGACACAAGCACTGTAAAATCTAAGCGACTGTCTCACAGGTTTTTTTTTTTTTTGCAGAATGCACTGTGACCTCTGAAGTGTGAGGCTGCCAAAGTGGGAAATTCAAATCCACAAGCAGTGACCTGCTGGTGCTAACCTGCTGCACAGCGCTTTGCACCACTGCTTTGAATGTGTCAGTGTGAATACTGGACCTAAATCTGAGTCGACATATCCAATATGAACAGATTTTCAACCTGCATAATGTCACGTCGAATTTTATTTTATGCATCCTTCATTTCCTGAGTAAGTAAATGCAGGGAGCATCTATGCACTTTAACTTGAAAACTGAAGAACTAGAAAATGCGTCTGCTTCTGCTGCGGCAAGATTTCCACAATAAATAGTACATTTCTGGCCTCGTAGGTCATGTAAAAATAATGTCCAGTGATCAGAAAAAGCTCATTCTTTAACTTGAAAATATCAATAAAATATCTAAAAAATTAAATTTAAATATATCAGATATTTAACAATGAACACACGCCGTATCATTGTCCTGTGATTCAAACTATAAAGAATAAAATTCAATTTAATTGTTAAAGACATCAAAATCCCCTCACAGGACTACACATATGCATTTTTAGCCCAGGCAGCCCAGGCAGCACTGCATGTCAATCAAATCCCTGAGCCTGACAGTCCTCCACAGAGCTCAGACATACAATATAACTTTAATTACACCGGGGTTTTCAGTTTTATTGTACTTAAAACAGCACACTGATACCCGTTTTAGCGGGAGAAATAAAAGAGGCTCCATAATTATGGCAGAAAAAATATATTTACAGTGAGTGCTCACTTGGCCCCCATTCACCACTCCAATCTGGATTTCATATTAGCCAGGAGGAAATTGGATGGAATTCACAACATCACAGCAAGCTCATAAATGAAACAAAATCACATAATCTTAAATACCAATTTATCCACTTAACAAATGAAGCAGTGTATTGGTGGCTTATTGCTGTGTTGTACTGGTAAATGACTCATTTTCGCTGTGTGTTGCACTAGTGTGAATACACTGAGCACTGGCACATGATCTAAACCACATACTCAACACTTCAAAACGTATCTGGCAGGATTACTCAGATCTGGAGATGTACAGTAGTCTTTACAGTGCTGCTACACCACATGACCATTAAAAGCTATGACAGGAAACATCTCATTCAAAGAGTCATCTACAGATCAAAACCATCTTTCAAGTACACAACTAAACGATAATATTAGAGTGCTGAATTGTATTGTTCTCGTCTGTTCATCCTGTGTGTTAATGTTCTGTGAAATAAGATATCTAATATTAGGTAAGTCAGATGTGGCAAAATGTCAGGATGGCAGTTTGTGAGATGAGGTTGCTCTTTTTTCTTATCTGCACTGACACAGCTTTTATGCTTGTAACAGTGTGATGAATAATGCTAATTTTGGAGCAGTTGGGATCGTACGAAATTAAATTACTAAAGTAAAAATGCATTGGCATACTTTTTTCTACACTAGTCTAAAGGCATAACTAGATATGTGTTAGAAAAAAAACTAAACACTGGGAATTGTGGTTTTAAATAAATAAATACATAAAAAAAGGTTTATGGTGCCCCTTTAGAAGTTATAATAAGAAGAATAATAATGAGACACCTGTTAGATTTGTGGTTTTGCTATCACAGATGAAAAAAGGTCAACCATTTTTTAATAATCTGAATATTATTAGAAAAAAAAACATCAATATTTTCAAATCAATAGCGATTTACAAAAATCACCAGCAAGCGATCGATTAAAAAAAGTGGAGGACACATGCACGAGCGCGCACATGCGTACATGCATTCTCTCTCTCTCTCTCACACACACACACACACACACACACACTGAGCAAAATATGCTGATGCTGTGTATTCATGCAGCATTATTGTATCCTCTACACTAAAACATTCATCGTATCATACACTCTTACTTTTATTTCACGCTTTATATTTTCCTCTATATATTAGACACATGCTATATAAAGTATAGAAAGTATTCCCCCTTCCTTCTTCGGACAAAACTTTTAAAATTCTTAAAGAGTTAATTCTATACGGAAAAAATAAGGGAGTACATTATTTTGCAGCATTAAATCCTTTCCTCTCTTTATATACTACATAATATTTTAAAGTGAAACACACGTCCAGTAACAAATTAAAAAAGCACACAGAGGTTGAGCATAAATGAAAAATAGTTTATGTATTTTTTTTAAAGTCTAAATTACATATAAAACTAACTACTTGCAAATATTATATACACTGTAGAACAGTAATTCTACACAATATATAATCCATTTCCAGAGTGCTCATTTAGGCTCTTTTTTTTTAGTTCATACCTACATGCATTAAAAAGTTATTAAGTATTGTCAGTTAAAAGCTTCTAGCATCTTTAAAAAAAACAAACTTACACTACTTTGCAGTGAGTAGTATATAATTGCGGAAAATACTGTTTTAAAACGCATTTAGTGAAAAAAAAAAAAAATAAAGAATTTCACATTCAAGTTCAAGGCCACAGATATGTTCAAGTTTGGGAACTTGTTGTTCTAGCTGTGGCCTGTTTTTCCTTTAGCTCCTCTTTTGCAGTGTATTCATTAAACATTCGCACTCGTGTATTTGAAATATATGTATTCAAAAAAATGTTTGAAAATATGTGAAATATATTGACTGATTATGTCTATTAAAAAGGCATGTTTGGTTGTTATATAGGTTTAGAAGAATTTACCCTTTCATAGAGGTGTTTCATAAAGCCGAAGAACACACACTTTAAAAGTGAAAACTGACGAGTGTAAAAATGTGTTCACTGTCGAACCACAAGTATTAATATCTGACAGTGTACACAAAGAAGATTATTAAATTAAACACACGAATATGTTCGTTTGGTTGTGTTCTTGTATTTGCATGTGTGTGTGTGTGTGTGTGTGTGTGTCCCATCCAGCCTTGCGGTGTTTGCTGTGTAGCTGCAGTAAAGCTGAAGTTTGCCTCAGTGCACAGAATGCCTCATTGTGGCCTGCACCAGGCTATTGGGTTGGTCAGGTATACTTTTACAGAGAGCGAAAATACTGCAAACCCTCACCACCCTGCCATCTGCCTCTCAACATGCAACCTTCCCCTGGACTCCTGCCATCCACTGCCAAAAAGGCCTCAGGGGTAGAGTAGTGTGATACTCTGCCAGCCAAAAACCATGTGTCCACTGCTAGTTAAGTAGAGCTTATATCCATATGAATGAACATAATCACCTATGTATGGAAAAAGCTGTACCTGAATCACCTGAAAGCTCTGAGAAACATCGGGTCGACTTTGCCCTTCAAAAAGTGTCCTTTCACATAAAGCCTGATGAGCATCTGAGCAGACATGAGGAAACCAAAGCACGAAGAATTAAAGACTTTTGTGAATCAGCTGCTAATAAATGTCAGGTTTTAAAAAATGAAATTCCAAAACAGTGATTATTATGTGTACGGTTGGTTCCCCTTGCAGGCAATACTACAAATTAAATGTTATGAATAGACCTGGGGATTGTAAATTGCCTTATAAATGTCTCATTCACTAATGAAACCTGCATTTTCCATTCATTTGACAAAATTAACTACCAAGGATCTGAAAAAGAGCCAAAGAAGCCAAATTAAATTAATGTTTGATCCAAAGTAACTTATCTGAAGTGAAATTCGTCACCTCACAGTCATTTTGTGGGATTGTTCTGTGACGCATACACAGATTTATTGCTCAGGTTTTTTTCCTCCTTCAAAGGAAAACAAGGGGATGTTTTCATACGCATCAATATAATAAAACAAGCATTTCGACAGGAGTCTTTGTACACATTTGCCACAAAATATTACTATGCAAATCATAAATCCTGTGTTAAAAGAAGCGCAGATGCACAGATAATTCAGGAAACGATGCGATCAATATTAAAATTAGGTGTGGAAAGGCAAATATCCTGCAAATAGCGAAGCGACGGACTATTTTATATTTATTCTCTTTTCTGTCTCCTAAAACGAAATACAAGCTCGGCAAATGCTGCCCGCAAAACTTCAAATTCGGAGAAATGCAGGGTGTTCTCGTTGAAATTTAGCTGACAATCGAGCTTTTGAGAACATTAAAGCAATCAAAACGATCAGTACACCACGTACTTCTCTTTATACAGTACATACTAAGCCCGGACCACATCACTCATATGAAATACCTCCACAACCGTGGCCTTCCGCTCATCCACTGATTACCACGACGTGGGATTATCCTGGCAGCAATCACAGTGCTATCAATGACTTCTGTTTTTGCATTACTAAATTACACCTCAGTTCTATGGAGGGCAGGGAAAAGTATTATTAAAGTTAAAGGAATGGCGGTGTCGCTCGTATATGTGCTATTGTATATGTTCCCAAACTACATGAGCATGTAGGATTTTACAGTCAGACGTATTAATGCGCACTCAATAAAAAGAAACTTTGTGCACAAATGTTTATTTGCACAGTGTGCCTGTTAAACATCGAAAGCCTTAGATGTAAACACACGAATAAACTTGCATCGAAACCATGCAAGCACACACACATTAAATCAGATATTACTCACCGATTTTTCAGAGCAAAGATGGTAAATGTCCGGACAGGATGCGAAATTTGGCAGCTCTTCCCGCTTTTGATCCACATCTCTGTCAAGAAGAGGAGAAAGCCATAAGCTCCCGTTCGGTGGTTCTTGCTAGACCCAGCGATTTCCCTCAGACTGTCTCTTTTCACAGCCGTGCCTCAGCCCCTGCTCCAACCTGAGCCCCAGCCTCAATCTCAGCTACAGCCTCACTCCCTCTTCCAGCCACACAGTCTGAGCCCCAAGCTCAGGGCTGCACGGCTCGCCTGCCACTGGCTGGGTCCAGGCCTGGTGAGAGGCCTGAAACAATAGGAGGCCATGAGGCTGTCTGCAAGGCTCCAGCTAAGCCCGTCTGCTAGTTAACAAGTCTTTGAATGAGGAATGTTAGCAAACAGACAAACAGCATGTCTGATGCATGCAAATAGCACAACCAGTCCAGTCACAGCCTTGGCTGGGCACATGAATAATTCAGCAGTCTATATGCTGCTCTCCCACATTACTCCCTCCCTCTTCCCGAATGAAATGCCTTCACTAGAATAAGTGTGGCAAAGTATTCAAACCTCTGCTTTACCAGCAGCCTTGCTCGCGAAAATCAGTTTTTATACCATACAACAACATGTAATAATATCGCGAAGTCGCCCTGTAGAAACACGACATGCAGGCCTACTTCTGACATTTCGCTGCAACAATTTGAAATTTCGCAATTACTACATTTTTTTCTCTTATTGCCTTTTAATGTCTTTTGTTTGCAGTTGGCACCTGTCCCAGAAAGAGATCCGGCTCAGCACACCACTCATTCTCCTGTTAGGAGAGCAAGTCGGTGTGAAAGAGAGAGAACAAGGGGGGAGCGAGAGACAGACACACACACACAGAGGGAGTGAGAGGACATGGGAAGGAAATAGAAGGAGAGACAGAGAGTAAAGACGAAGGAGGTGAGGTACTTCACAGCAGTCATTGATGAAGGACATGTCTTTTTAAACACAGATGTGTACCGTGCTCAGATACTGGTCACACTCTCTGCTTGACATCCACAGTGGTCATCCAGACCACAAGCCCACCCCGAGTAGGTTACCCGTCAGAAATGGCGCCCCGACACTCCAGGTGGAACAAGGCCCATCACATGGCGAAACACCACCTTGACGAATTTCCATCCAAAAAGGGAGAAACTAAATAAATACTACTAGAAACCCATCAGCGGAGGAAAAAAATATCAAGACGCGGCACATTTTTAGGAAACAAAATACAAAAGAATGGAAAAAACAGCGGCCAAATCCAAAGTGGTGCAAAAATCAATGCGCCAAAAGTGCGAAAAGGCCCCTAAAAGCAACTTGTTGCCAGGTTTTGCAGAGCTGCTGTGCAGCTAGTTGGAGGCAGAGGGTTAAAATCCAGCTAGTAGTGAGTGAAAAAAAAAGCTCCGTCTATGGAAGGGCGGGCTGTGGGGAGGCCCTGACTGTAGAAATAGCAGCAGACTTTTTTTTTTTTCCCCTCGCAGAGCTTAAGTCTCCCCCTTGCGTGTGGCTGGAGCAGAAAGAGGGGAGCAGGCGAAACAGAGAGAGAAAAAGAAGTGAGGTAGAGAGAGAGAGAGAGAGAGAGAGGAAGAGAGGAGGAGACAGCGAGCGCACAGTGAAGGGGAGAAATGCTCCGCTGATGATGAAATAGGAGGTGCGGCGGAGCGCGCGAACCAGTCACTTTTTCATCACATGTCCAACACGGCAAGGAACTGTATTTGCACCGGAGACAGGGGGGAGAAGGAGGGAGGGAGCATAAGATGGGTGGGAGACGGAGACACAGAAGGAAAGAGAGAGAGAGAGGGAGAGTGGGAGGGTGGAAAGCACTAAATGTGGGAGGGGTGGAGGAGGAAGAATGACACAGAAATCCACTCCTCCAGCAGTGCGCAGACGCAGTGCACACACTTACACGCCATACTGGGATACACTATACAGTACCTCAGCTACTATATCAACTAGTGAAAAGAAAAGCGAAGAAAAAGAGAATCCACAGTCATTCACAACGGACCGCTCTGCTGAAGGATCCTTGAAATATGCAACACTTTTGAGAGCCGGTTGAATTATTAACCTTATCTCTTACTGTAGTGGGGGCTCTTGTCGCTGCAACAGTCTTGGGAGCACACTCTGAAAAGGAGCACACACTCACGGAGTGCATTAACTCTTTAGCATGCCACAATGACTGGCGTGAATGCACAGAATAGACCAGTCGCACACACACACACACACACACACACACACACTCACATACACACAGGAAAAAGATAAGCTTCCCCAGTGTTTATTTCAGTAACATGTGGCAAAGAACGCTGGGCTAGGACCCTCCTCCTTGCCCCGGCTCTGTCACAAAGCGAGCTGAACGCTGCAGCTGAACCCTTGCAGCTATTTTGGCACAAAGTCAAAAGGCTGATAAGCATTTTTGGGTGAGACTTCGCTGCTTTTCCTCGAGGAAAAACAGCTGCCACTTGCCTGGTAAAATGCATTCAACAGTTCGGAGGAAATTTCGAGAACCCCCCCCCACCTCACCCCACCTCACCCCACCCCACCCCACCCCAGAGATGCCGATTCCTCCTGTTTAAAATAGAGGAGGGATAAAACAGAAAATAAGATGGTCTAAACAGTTTGTCCTAACCGAATCCGTGCACTGATTCACACGAAGCGAGCCAGAGAGTTAACCAGAGGGAGAGACCCAAACAGCATGGCTGTTTCCACCATCTTAGATTGTATTGATTATTCTTTGCTGTAACGTCTGTCTCTCTCACACACGCTAGCTCTCTTTCTCTCCCTTTCTGTCCCTCCCTCCCTCCCTCTTTCTGCCTCTGTTCTGCCACCTTCTCTACTCGGTGATCAGCATTTGGCTTTTTCCATTTGTGGCAGATTACTGTAACGCTATTGTACAACAACTTCCTGCCTCTTTTGGCTCTGGTTCTAAAAACTGCAAAAGCAGAGCTCGTGGCTTCAACTTTTTCCCCTCGGCCTTGAACTACAGGAGCTCTATAAGGAAAGAAAAGGAGGAAGGAGATATGTAAAGTGTGTCTGTTACTGAGGAACTATTCTGATTGCATTTCTGCCTTATAAACTGCTGAGAGTTAAAGAGGGCAAGAGGGGACTACATGCCTAGCAGAGACAATGAGAGAGAAAAAAGGTGGGGGTGAAACTTTTCTTACTTTTACTCTGTGAAAACTTTCTGTTGGTTTTGGAGGGCACTGCGTTATTAGTGGGGCTCAAGCTCACGCAGATTTGTCTAACATGGCTGCTACTGCTTCAGGCTGCACAGTTTGTGAGGGCTGCTTTCATAGCACGGCCACCACCCCGTTCCTCGCCGGCTCTCTTCCTCACTACAGCAGCACAGAGGCTGGATTCTCCACACAAACTATCCTCCCGTCTGCACTTCTCCTCACTCCACAGGTTTCAGTAAAAACACAGGTGGATGTGCAGACAGAAAATGCGAGTGTTATTTACTCTTACTTTGTGCAGAGAGGGCTGAACTGCAATTTACTGGCTCTCCGTGCCCCGTCCCTAAATGAGATACGAGCTCGGTTCAGGCATCTACACTGGCACGAGCTATAGAATCCTATTAGAAGGAGTGCAGCTGTACGTCACATCTCGCCATGCGTTTGGACCAATTGAGAAACCCATGACTTCATTATGGTCTCGATGTATAAAGCTGTAATGTGCATATGTTGAGAGACTGTATTGGATCATAAATCAGGACATGTTAGAGCTCTGAGCATTAGCTGTTTTAGAGTGGCACACACTTTGTGTTTTTATGCTTAGTGTGCAAAACTGCACTTTGCATGGCATAAAGTTCATTCGAGGATACAGCTCTGGTGTTGGGTCACCTCCCAGCTCTCAGCACTGTGCTGCTCGACACTGTGCCTCTGTTGCATTTTGAAATTATTGATCATATTTTAATTTCGCAGTCATAATTAACAACATTTTAACAACTGTTGCAGACTTTCTAACAGATTATAATAAACCTGTTTCTTAAGAAATGCACTGTGCAGACCTTTGTTCTTTTTACGTCTTTTTACACTTCTATTTTTTTCTGATTAAATTATTAAATAAAACCAACCTTTTTAGAATCTTAACCCTGACGCAAAATTGTCACAGCTCTTTGATTTACGTACATTAAAGCAGAGAGAAGCAACAGCTTTTCATGTGGAGTGCATGGCTGCAACATCTGTGTGATTCAGAATCAGTCAATCAGGCCAATTGATGACACGATGTGAAACAAAATGGCAGACGGCGCCATGTTATGGACTCTGCCCGACACCATTTGACGAACATTTTAGAGACAAAAATGTGCTCTGTAAAGTGCTAATTTTTTTGGTTGATTTTGTATTAAGCATCTACTACTACTACATCGACTACTGAACTTTGTAACATTAAAATTTCTCTGTTTTGTATCTTATAAAAACACACACAAAAAAGACAATATTACACAGTGGAATGAAGGTGTCTAAAATCATCAAAATTAAAGGGCAATATAAATGTTGTGCATTTGTATCCAGCTTCTGTAAAATAATACTTTTTAGATTTATTATCCCAAATTGATCATTTAGGTGTCAGGGCCTTGAGTGAACTCACAGCCTCACACTGATTCAGCCTCACACAGAATGAATGCTGCAGTCACGAACACGTCGAACACACATTTAAGTGTCAGTCATGGGCAAACACTTGAACTTTACAAAATAAAAGTTCAGATAAAGGGACAGGACGAGGACACACAATAAAAGATGCTTTTTTTCTAGAGCTTTCTTTCTGTGTCTGCAGGAAACAGTGAGGAGAGCTGGGGGAACATGAAATTGCAGTGGGCAGGGGATCTGCAAAGACAAACAATATTTGCACTTAGTCATTTACAAACATCAAGGAGGCATTAGGAGGTTGGGGGGGGGGGCGGTTCTGCGCTTGGTCAGCAACCACCACTGCGTCAACACACTAGACATGATATGTGGCACATAAAACACATATATATTCTAATGGACTTATTCAAGTGGGATGAAAGCTAACCACAAAAGTGTGCCTACACTACACTACGAGGGAAGACTTTATACTCTCCAGGAGCAGGAGCAGAGTCTATGAGGTGGTCTTGCTTAAGCCCCGCACGTGTCTAAACAACTTCTCTATTACACCCGAGACCTTTGAGGGCACTCCCCATCGAGCCGGGAACAAAGGCCATGACCCCTAGGTCAAAAGCGTTACACGGGAGGCCAAGCGGGCCCATTGAATGCTGCACTGCTGTTTGCTTTAAGAAGGTAAAGATTACTAACACATTAACTAATGCCGATTAGGGGGTTATCCCTCATGGGACTGAGGTCCCAGGGCAGCACATCACGTCTTATTAACACAACCCGGCCTTTGACCCCAGCAGTCACCTCAGGCAGCCGACTGTGACCACCACTTTGTGCTCTCTGTCTGACACGCAGACGAGGAAAGAGGAGTATCACAGCAAGGTGCAGCACAGCTTGAAAAAATAATTGTTGTCTGGACAAACATGAATAAATGATCGCTCCTGGCCATGACAAATTTGATTTGCATTAGCAGGATGTGCATCATCTGTGGATCTGAAAATAATCTGAGTAATAATTTCAATGAGAGGAACTTCCTAATTAAACAGGATCAATCAAAAAAAAACAACAACAACAAAAAAAAAAAAAGATTTCAAGGCCTCAGACTTTAAAGCATGTGTTCTGCTCAAGTTCATAAAATGGGAGCATGTGCAATAAAGTTCTCATCACAAAATGGTGGACACAAGGCATGCGCAGTATTGATGTTCCAGATGATCATATGATGAAAAGCAAGAACGGGACAATTTCATCACAAACTCTCTCTGTTGTGCTGCTCAAACATTATTTTGCACCAGCAGAGAGGTAAAAGTGAAATTTCGTGCAGAGCTGACTTTAACACTCCCTGTCGAGGTAAAGCGAGCCAATAATGCTTCATAATGAGACATGATTGACGCTCGCCATCAACGAAATTACTGCTTGAAATCAGATCAATTGCGATTGTCTCTCCTTTAAATAAATACTGTGGGAATATCAATTTAATAGAACCAGACGAAAATATGGAGTGGTTGGTTTTTTTCTGGAGTGTTTTCTTAAAGGTCAAGTCCATGTCTGTGCAGGGAATATACACATTTAATTTAATTATAAAACTTTGTTCAATAAGTTGACTGGTGATGTAAAAAATGTACTTTTTAAAGATAAACTTCTTTTTTTAACAGTTGAGCAGTTTTTCGACAGTAATCAATTTAATTGATTTGTTTTAAAAAATATTTAAAAAGAAAACATGTATGCATTACGGCATTATTTAATTTAGTTTATCTTATAAAATATATTCCTTTTTAATTTGCTAAGGGTTTAAAAAGCTGATTGAGACAACAAACTGCAGTGTGTTTGCTCTCTGTAGGTGCTGCCTTTAATATAATAAAAAGAATTTGACTAAAGCCAGTGTTAAATAATAATTTATTACGAGTATATGACGAGGAAGGAATTATGCAAAAATGTTAAATATTTGTGTTTAATTAACATTTGAAAAATACATACTCTTTTCTTTTTCTTTATGTTTGCTTTGCTGTAAGGTTTAAGAGGGAATTTATGATCAAAGAACAAAAATATCAAGCATACAGATTTTGTTTTGGCAAATATTCAACCACGTATGAAATGTACGGGTTTAATGTATAAAATCCGTCCACCTTTATAGTCTTAATTTAATTTGTTTCTGAAAAAAAAAAACAAAAAAAACAAACAAACACCATAGCACATTTAGTCTAATAAAGCTATATTTCTCTGTTCCCTGGGCAGAGATACACTTTTAATTTTGAAATTTGCACTTTACAAAAAGGTATTCATATTGAGTGTCTAAAGTTTGCTGTTATGTGAATACAGCACTACATTAACACATGTTCATTTCCGAAAGATAATCATCTGGGTAAATTACATGTTTGCATCTGTAATATAATGTTTAGTATTCTGATTTGGATTTAAATAAATGCAGTTTGTTATAATGATTATAAATCTAATAACTGAAGGCAACACTTCCCCCCCTAAAGGAACAGATCACATTTTAATACACTGCATATTTTAAAACTGATTGCTTGTAATTGCATGAATTATTGCATTTGTTTTGTGTAATTTTATTGGAATTTAGCTCAATTGACTTTGCCTGAAATATTTCACAACGTGTCCTGCTGCTGTACTCCTCTGTTCTCCAAACGCAAAGCAAAGCATTGATTTTTTGTACACCAGTTAGCTTTTAATCAGCTGCCTGCAACAAATCGAAAAATACAAAATCAGACGAAATCTTAACTCATGGGTGTTTTGCATAATTTCAAAAACATTTCCTAAACAAACTACATTTGCAGAAAGATCATGCGCACCGCATGGTTTCATCTGAGCAGTATAAAAAGGCATTTTCTAGCAGGAATGAACTCACCTTGCTGTTTCTCACAGGGTTCAGAAAGGAGAAGAAGAGGAGGAAAGGAGACACAGAGGGGAAAAAGAGCAAGAGAGACTTTCTCCTGGGAACAAGCTGGAAATTATGGACCTATTCGATATCAGACCTCAGAGTGGACAACCTATCCAAAGAGGGACGCGCCCTAACTGTAACTAACAACTACTTCTGGCAGCCCTTCAACAGCCAAACATATTGTCCTGGATCAGGGCAGCCTTCGTATGGTAGCATCGAAATGGGGCAGTTTATAAGCAAGAAATCCACCAAACTACAGCATCAATAATTAATAACAATTATTGATGCTGTAGTTTAATAACAATGCATTAAATGTAAATGAATGTGTTTTTTTTAACAAGATACAGATTAAGCTGTAAACTATGGTACATTCAAGATTGTTTAAACATGTTAAGGTGATACACACGATTGGAAAAAGACAGATTAAAGTAAGTTTTCCACACGTTGAGACATCTGAAACAAAACGGGGGCGATCCTGACAGTTAGTGCACATCTATTTATTTAATTATTAAACATTCTTCATGCTTTTCATTATGTATTACAACTTTTTTTTCATTTTGTGATATAACAAGAATAAATCCTGATATTCAGATTTAATTGTCAGAGTTTAAAATCTGTTTTCTCAGTTCAAACTATATGACAAAACTACATTTTAACAGAGGTTAGCACAACCATATTGTACATTAACATATGAGATGAGACTGGTTATAATATATAAAGATAATTAATTTGTCTTCATATTAACTGAAAAACTCAAATTAACAGAGTTACTATTAATCAGTTGTAATACTAATGTTATTATGGTCACTGGGAGATAATACATAATTTAAAGCAACATAAATAATGAGCATTAAGTGGTGTTTCCTATACTTCTCTCTACAAACACTGATCTACCACACTGCGTTAACGGAGCTACTGGGACAAATTCTCAAAAGTCAATGAGGCGCAATAATAAAAAAGCAAATTCTCCTTCTCTGTCCACCTGACCAGCCTGCACCGGGCTTCATACCTGAGTTCTCCCTTTGCAGTTTCCCCCCCGAGGGCTGCTAATACCTACTTTAAACATCCTTGGCCATTTCATTTTATTCTTCCTCCACACACAGAGCCAGGAGTGAACAGGGCCTGGCATTTCAGGGGCCACGTCACAACGCCTGTGTCTGCGCCGCAGGGCTGCAAGGAGTCCAACAGCCGTGCCATACGCGCTCAGCGGCTCCCTGCCTCGACAAACACTGTTTTGTTATCTCACGCACCCTCTCTAGCATCCTTGCTCTACTGAGAACAGCAAAACATGCACCTAATGTGCTTTATCCGTTTCATAAACACGCTCTCGTCCAGGTGCGTCCTCCGACACTGCAGCCCGTGGATCACTTCACAGCACTTTCTGTTCTGATCACTGTAAAGTTACAAAATACACCAATAGATCCAGTTCCCACTCAAGCAATGCAAATTAATGAGCTTGATAACTGCTTCAAACTTTCTGCACAGTAAAACAAAAAAAATCCGTGGCATGCTTTAAAAGGGGGCCACAGCACTGATATTGATTTAAAAGTGACAAAGATTAAAACACTGATTAGGTACAGTAAATCCCACTTTAAGCTGACAGACTGTAATTGATGTGCATAATGTTATTAGCGGAATGATATTTATCTACAACAGCGCTTCATAGCACAGCTGCATAAACAGAGCTTTTATTACTCTGTAGGCTATTCCTGCAAATTTAGTGGCTCTTTCAATTCAAGTAAAATATTATTTCTACGAAGAGCAAAACATGTGGCACCATATTGGTTTTCTTTTTAAATGCGAGGCCACTGTACGTGTCTAAAACTGTACATTGCACTTATTTTTTTATTATATTTTTAACTTCAGCCCTGTATTTTGCTTTGTGTGGTTGTCCGTGTTTTAGAGTATGTAGGCATTAAAAGTAACGGCTGTAAAGACACACTACGGTAAATATGAGCCCTTATGGTGCAGCACATAGAGGCTGTTACTGCTTTTTGGGATAATAACTAGACAACTTGTCTTTAAGGGGACAAAACAGTTTGTAGAGATACAGCGAGCTGTTGTATTAGTTTATATTTGTGCACATCCGACGAGCAAGTGCAGGCACTGATGAGCTTGGTCATATGAGGACATGCACATTCCACACTGGGGTTGTTTAAGTAAATCTGAATCTTTAGGGTATAAAAGCATTTTTTGTTTTCCTGTGTGTTTCATACAAAAGTTTTCTCCACAGTACAGCTGTTCCCGCAGGGTATTCTAGATACAATATGTTGCTGGGTACAGAAAATGAATATTTAGTGTAATTTATCTTCATATTTTAAGGCGTCTGCTCTCTTTCTTATGTAAATGTGAAATAACTTTTTGCCTGTGAATGGTTTAAGTTGTCCATATTTCATATAAAGCCATTCAAGTTACCTGGAGGCATGGAGAGAATCAAATATCAAAATATTTTTGGCCTGACGTGTAGACTGTCGGTGTTTTCACACAATATTTACACGATGAGGTTTTTGATAATCGTCAGTAATGTCGAGTTAATGATGATGAAGTGGTATAAAGTTATGAAGTGGGTAAAGGCAAATATTATAATGGCTAGAAAAATTATATCGTTTATTGTTGCGCAGCCTTTAAATCCAGGAAACGACAACATTTTCAATATTATGATATCCAAAATCTAACATGATATCTTATATATAGACGAGATACATTGCCCAGCCATAACTATTATCATTATATATCATTATTTCTCATGTTATTATAATATTTTCGTGGGAAGAAGCTGCCTTGTTCGTCATGATTATGGCTACACACACCCAGAGTTAACTCTGCAGTTCACTGGTGCTCCCTTCATTCTTCCTTCCTCCCTGTGTGTATATCATATGCACTCCTCAAGCTAAATTGCACTGACTGGATGATGTGTAATAACCCTCTCATCTGCCCATCACCATCATCGTCACCACCAGGGTAAAGGTGTGGACAGCACGTGGGAAGCTGCGATATGACGGCCCCTGACCTCTCACACCAGCTTAGAGAGGCAGAGGGTCACGCAGAGGACATGGCGGTGGAGGGAGAAGTCAATCTTATCCTTCCGTTCCGCCACAGGCCTGTGTGCAGCGACAGCAAGATGAGCTACAGGGCTTTCCAAAATCCACACTCGTTTGGCTGGGAGCAAGGCATCAGGGCCGTGTGTATTTCAAAGGAAACGCTGAGGAAAGCGTTTTTGTGGCAGCAACCGTGCACTTGACAGTGCGTATTAGCCTGCCTCTGTGTCTTTGCTCCGTCCCCACCCTTACTCAATATCCCTCAACACCAATATCTGTCATCTTTAGTAGCCAAAGTGGCATGCAGCCCATTTGTCTCACAACGGTGGAGAACTCTCCCTTGTCTCATCTTGATACGGTTCTCGTGCATACGTGTATTTTTTTGTCATCGTCCCCTACACGTTACGAGCACGTCCAGCTCTAGGCAGCTTAGGGGCCGAGAGGTTAAAAGGCAGGAGGCACCGAAATGAGAGGGAGAGAAAAGCATCGGCTCTCGGACTGCTGTCAATCGAGCCCGTGCCTCTGTAATGGGGGTTGATAACCTGGCACAGAACCAACCACTAATGCCCCTTAAATGTCAGAGACTGCAGCAGAAAGGAAGGGAGACTGCAAAAACGAGAGCACATTCATATTTCATATTATGGCAGATGCTATAATGCGTTGATGCCTCACACTGAGTGCACACAAGGACACCAGGAGAAAGAAAAAGAGAAGGCGGACATGAAAAAGGGGAAATGAAAAAGGGGAAAAAAAGGAGGCTTTGCAGTGGTGATGGAAGCAGCCCCATCTGATGGTTGTCTCTATTCGACAAAGTTGAGAGTGGATCTGTCTCACTCACTCTCTCCCTCTCTCTCTCTCTGCAGACGAAAATCTGGCAGGGTGGGGGTCGGGGGGGACGGGGTTGAGTCTGGTGTTGGGGGTGGGGTTGGATTGCTGGAGAGAGTGATCTTTTTTTCCAGCGGGGTGAAAGGCGGACGGTCATGTGTGCAGAGCTCATGACAAAAGGCCCTTTTATGTGCAGCGTATGCAGATAGAGGAGGCTCCTTTGTGCACAGATGGAGATCCCATGCCTGGGTCTGCCTGCGGCGGAGAGGGAAGGGAGGGAGGAGAGGAGAGAAGAGTGTTGGTGAAGGGAAGGGAGGGGTGTCTCTGGCACTGAGTGCCATCACTGTGTCTGGTGGGGGGAGGGGGCACGGAAAAGGAGAACCAAGCCGCCCTGGTCCTGCCAGGTTCATACATTAGGGAGGAGGGGCCACGAGGCTTGCTGAGCGGATATCAAAACTGGTAACCCCATAGTGGGATCACAGAGAGAGTCGCATCTACTGTCTAACAAGTGGGCTGGGGTCAAATATTATTTGCAAATAATCCGTAGTGTTTGTTTTAACTAGCATATATAGTGCCA
The DNA here is from genome assembly GCF_041903045.1 of Epinephelus lanceolatus. Classification (NCBI taxonomy): domain Eukaryota; kingdom Metazoa; phylum Chordata; class Actinopteri; order Perciformes; family Serranidae; genus Epinephelus; species Epinephelus lanceolatus. Next base: position 10,195,791 of record NC_135738.1, read on the forward strand.
GAGAATTTAGATAATTGCAGGAAATCATGTCAAACTTATCTGATACTGAGGATTATTGGGTTAGAGAAGCTTAACCTACTTTTTACTGCCAAATATCACATGCTAACAGGTTAAACTAAAAAGCATAAGCATCATCCAGCCATCACTGTGCTTTTTCAAAAGTATTTTTATGGCTTTTTTTTACCTTCATTAGAAAGGACAGGATGAGCTTGAAAGGGGAAATTAGAGAGGACACCATGCAGCAATGGGCCACACATCAGAATCAAACCCACAGCCGCTACGCCTTTGCACATGGGGTGCCCGCTCTATCAGGTGAGCTACTGGGCGCCCCACCACTGCGCTTTTGACCAGATAAAAATGTAGCACAGCCAGTCCTGATGTGAATGATCAAGGTGAAAGCGTGACACCCAATGTCAAGTTCAGCTTCAAATTTACTCCCTGATACTGTAGATGACTCTGCCACTGTCTGCTACACTATTATCTCTGTGCCGGCGCTTCGACCCTCGTGCAGTCTCTGTTATGCCTGTAATCCATCAATCTCAGGATAAGACAGTCAGCTAAATATTGAAAGCGTCTCCTCTATCCTGGTGCCACCTTTCCCCCTGAGAGACGAGGTGACTCCCACTGACATCCCGTCTGCTGAGAAGACGTCACATCCTTTAAGCGGCCTCCTCCCACTGACCAGGACATCTTAACACTACAGCCAGACAGATTCCTATCCTGCCAGAGCACCAAGTCATATGGCCCTTTTCACCAGTGGACAGATGGACAACACCCCCTCACACACACACTGACAGTCATGTTAACCCCTTCACATGAGGCTGAAGCTGCTGATACACTTGCACTGAGCTGAGACTTGTCAACGTTACAGAGATCTGCCTGGAGACGAATTAACTAACATGCTTGAAAGCTAATGAGTTAATGTTATAAAGCCAGTGAGGTCATTATCTCATTATAATAAGCTCGCTAGCTTAAGATGGTGCTTGGACAGTTGCCTTTAAATGAAACTCATGAGTTTGTGGTTTTTGACATTGGTGGTCAATTAAAAGAGGTTTAAGACAGTGGCGTAAGGTTGTTATGAGAGACCATTGTAAACACAACTAGCAATTGTGTCTTCACATAACCAATTAGAGAGTTGGCATTAGACGGTTTCAATATACATATTATCCAGCACTCATTATTGTATATCTGACAAAAATGCAAAAGAAAATAAGAAATTATTCATTTAATTAAATATTGACTTTATAGTTTTTATAGTTTCCATACAATAAGCATATCATTTTGTTATAGATTGCTACTACTTTACACACAAAAAAGACATGACAGAGATAATGTGACCTTTTCAAGGATATATATGGCAGATGGCACAATTTTTAATTTAACACGAGTTATTGAATGTTGTTGTAAGAGTTATTGTAAGAAACTGTTCTCTGCCGCTCCCTCTATGGGCCCCACCAGCCCACAGGCCCCAGTGCATCTGCATTTACGCCCCTGCTTCAAGGTCAAACTCATGAGATCATTATGCCAGGTCAAGGAACACAAAAACAGCAGAGGACAAATGATGTGGGCCTTCAAGCTGCGGCAATTCTGCAATGTCAGTAATTAACTTTTTGGGATCACCATCCAACTAGACATCCAACTTGGCAACTAGATTTTACAGCCGCAATGTTTCCACTTTCCAAAACAGTTTTCTTGACATACACCTGATTATGAACCTCTGTGTAAATAAATGAGCTGTACTAAATAATGAATCTTAAACAGTGCGTTTCTTCAAACTGCAACAGAACTGGACTGCACACAAACCTATGTACAAAATAAAGAGAGAGAGAAAGCAACCATACGGTTCATCTAATTATATATTTTTTTTAGATTTGTACACCATGCTTCCTTCGGGGAACACTGCAGTTATTTTAGCTGGCGGAGAAAATTGTAGCTGCAGGTTGTGTGATTCTTTTGGAGCCAGAAAAACATTTAGCCAAACAAAAAACAAAAAATTGTTAAGTACAAGGAGAACTCCCTGAACAGCACTTTTTTTTATTATTACATTTTGAACAATAGGCTACATCAATTGTACAGTCAGAGCCACCAGCAGCCATATTGAGATAGCTTTGTCCCTGTCATTAACTGTGTTTAGCTGGTTAACATAACCTGGGAAATATGGTGGTTACTACATGTTTTCTTCTTGGTACAATAAATAAATAGGGGAGGGGGAGGTAGGGAGGGCTACATGTACTTAGACTAGTAGTTCAGCTACACTGATATGTGCATGACTCAAATAGTTAATTCTTTTTTTGAAATTTTGTGTGGTTAACTACAAACTATTTTGGGCACTAAACACTTAATTTCCTGCAACCTGTTGATTTTTTTTAAGCACCAGTTAGTGCATTTTCTGCATCGACTTATGGTGTAAAGGTTTTTAATTTTGTTGAAATAAAAGTCCACTGCTACTTTCATGTTTTTACTGAGAGGGAACAATTGCACATGTTCAAAATAATAATGATAATAATAAAAAGCAAGCATTATAATATATTGGTCTACATGTGGTAAGTCCACAACAGTAGTCCTATTTAAGGATTAGCTTAATGCTAATTAGCTAAGCTACCAGTAAGCTACCAACAATCGTTAGCCCTCTAGCTAACTAACACTGACCTAAATATTATGTTAAGAAGTTGTTGCCAGTGTTGCTAATGGTGTGCTCATTTTGCCTGTTGTCAAAGTAAAAAAAAAACAAACAAAAAAAAAAAAACCCACTTAGCTTTAATGTTATTGCTAGCCTTTTTATCATCAAGGAATATTCTAGACATTAACATTTAATCACTTGACTCTTGCTATGTAAAAAGGTTGCTAGTAGTTTTTTCCTGAGAAAATTAATGCTCAGTTCTGCAGCTTCAGGCTTTTTTTTTTCAGCCAGTTTTTCGTACGCTAAAATTAGCCAAACTGTCATAAACGATAAAGGAGCTAACGCAAGCTAACTGTAGGCAAACATTAGTTTACCTGCCCAACAGGTATTAATGACATGGAGGTCAGCCAAAGTAAATGTTTGGTGAACAAAGTCAAATATTTAGCAAACCAAGGAGACAAGATTGTAGACCTACGGAGCCACTGAAGTCCTGAAAGTGATACATTTTAATCTTGTGCATACACGTTAATTATCCTGTGTAAACAGTGTTAATTATCACTATCATTATCACAATTATCACTAATTATTTAGGATAGTTAGCCTTTTATCTTGTGCGCACACTGCAGGCCTATTATCTTGTGCGCACAAGATAAAAAAAATTCACCTTACCGGCCTTAAGGGGCTCCGTATAAACCAATCAAACAGAGCTTAAACACCAGTGAATAATGGCGTTAAATTCAACAGGTGGCCAAAGCAGTTTCCAAAGTGATTCCCACATTGCGTTGTTATGCCAGCTATGTAAATTAGCAGTATTTTGCTAACCTGTTAGCCACAACATGCTAGCCGTGACAACATATCACAATAGCTAAATTGCTGGGAGTTTGTTTTCAGGCACTTCTACCACCTAGTGGTCAAAAAACAATAATTCAGCCTTACAAGCTTTCAAACAATATCTAACCATGGTAGTCACATTTTTATCAAGCAACGTTTTATGACTTTATCTGTAATGCTCTTGATGAAGTTTCCATATTTGTCGGCAGGTGTAGACCATTATACACTCCTATATCTGTCTTACAATACAGTACAAGTTTTTTTTATTTTTTGCTTGAGAGATTTTTTGTTAGTATATACCCTCACAAACTACTACCAGTAATTCATGTAGTAAAATATCTGGAAAAAGCCATATTGTAAAGTTTGAAGCATTACAGAGAGAGTTAAGACTCAGATTTTAACTCAACAACCTGACGCTGGACTTGAATGTGCATTTTATGCCTTGTTAGTTAGCATCTCTACTACCCTGTCTCCCTTTCTCACTTAGACACTCACACACACAAGCAAGCAAAACTGATGGCGAGCCCAACAAGGTAGGCTTAGGCTAATTAAAGTGATTAGGTGTTTTTGTCTGAGTACTGTCTTGGTTTGCTGGCTCTGGCCTAACCCATGTCCGCCCCGCCTGCAGTCTGCCTGCCAGGAGGCCAGGAATGAAAAGCTGGCACTTACCCTTCTCTCCTCTATCTGATCCCCTGTTGCTACCCTAGATGCCAACAAAGGTATTTCTGCCCCTAATCAACAGACAGGGAGAGGGGGGGAGATATGCAGGCATGCTTGTCTGTGATAGAAATAAAGCAACAGGGCTTAAATTCACAACAGTATGAAGCATTAGGCTACTTTTCTAACATTAAATTGCATCATTTTGAGCCAAATCAGTGCTTTAAAATCTGTTATTAAACTATCTTCTACATTTAATCGTCACCTCATGGCTTAAGTGCCCTCTCTGAGTGAAATCGATATATGATGACATCTCCTGGACATATTTGATTAGACTTTTTCCTCACAGAAAGCAGGTAGATAGTGCTGATACATTGCACTTCAGTAAATCTAGACTGGTGACACACTATAGGGAAATTTTGGGGAAAAAGACTGTGTGAAACAAACAAAGAGGAGGGGATGATGAAGAGGAAAACTCTTTGGCATGTTCGATATCCTCTTGTCTCAATTGACCTGTAAAATCTTCGAGACTGGAACAAATGCAAATAGCGCTGACTTGCTCTCACCAAAAAATCCTGAAGGCTTTTCAAATGAACTCACTCTCACAATGGTGGGGTGCCCAGAGCAGGGTGAATATACGGTCTGGGCTCTGAATGGCACAATGTGTGAGAGCCAAACAGGGAGCTGTGAAGTGAAGGCTCAGGACCCTCCAGGCTGCCTGCCTCTGTTGAGCTGAGCCTCGGCTGCTTCAGAGCAGTACAAAGCTGACCACCACCGCTACAGTCCTCTGCCTGGCAATGCCCGGTTAACACTGCAATACAGGCCTCAGCTCAACACTAAATTCAAAATGGAAATCTACAAAAGAAACTACAAATACTAACATTTTAATGTGGACATAGCCATGATCATGGCACAAATCTGAAAACTTTAAAATGTAGGGTGCATTATCAGGCTACAGTGAGATCTCAAAGAAGCATTACGAGGCAGAATAAATGATTTTTCTGATTTTCCACATGTTATCTGTCTCATGTGCGACTGTGTGGATATAGTAACAATTTCAGCAAATATGGCAAAAATGTATTTTTATGAAAGTTTCCAACTACAGCTTCAATGCAATAAAAAAAGAGCAAGTGTTGCAGTGCAATCTGTACTGGACAAATTACTGAACTTAAACTGTATAAAGAACTACTTAGTTTATCTTAAAAATATAAAGGTTTAGTTGCCACCTCCTTTAACCGTTGTCTTGTTGGTTCACAGCAAATCTGACATCTAAGACGTAAATATCTTAATTCCCCATTAGACATTGATATTAGGTTGAATTTAGGTTGTGATGTCAACTTCAATGTCAGGACAACATCTAATACCAATGTCAATTTGACGAAGGATACTGACGACAGATAATGTTGATATTTGAACACATTTCAAAGAATATTGACATCCGTCAGGAGACGGCATGGAGGACAAAAACCAACGTTTGCTAACGTCATAATGTAAACATCCACACGACATTGGCGTCATTGAAAATATCTTCCTGAGAATCTGTAAACCGCTTCTCGATAAATAGTCTTCAACCCAGCACAAATGAACTGACTCATATCTTATGTACTTGACGTCAGGTGACGACCAGTAGTTCCTATCCACGGTTCCATGGTGCATCACTTCCAAATATTTGTGACAACTGTGTTGCCAAGGTGTTTTTTTCCTCTCCTAAATACTAATTGTAACTACTGCTGTTTCAAAGTGTATGTTTTGTTTATCCCTTCCCTTTTTTGAATTGTTTGTTGCTTTTTTCCCCTCTCTATTATTTGTCTCAACTGGACGTTACTTTATCTTGTCTCTATGTTGTACACAGATTGCTGCCTTTGTAATGTGGATATTATCTGTCCTTAAAAACCCAATAAAGAGACTTTTAAAATATCATCAAACCTATTTTTATTCCAACTAAAATTGAACATCTGTCAGACATCAGACTCCAACATCTATCTGACGTCCGGTGCTAGCTGGGTTGCATCAGCAAATATCAATCATTAGCCATGCAACACGTTGCTCTTAAGCAAGCCACTGAAGCTCCTTTCGGCTTTCTAATATCTAGATATACTAAATAAAAACAGGAGATTTTAATGCTTCTGTTCTTTGAAGTTTGTGTAATAATAAGTAAAAGTTTTTTTCCTTTTAGTTATGGCACAAAATTCAAGAAACATGGATTGATTCCCTTCTCTGTTTCATCAGTATAAAGTGCACCTGTCGCCACTGTACTGTTTTCTGCTGTTTTTATTCTGGTACTTTTCTGCCACAGCACAACAGAAGAATGGTTTTACTGCACAATCTTGAAAATAATGATAAAAACAATTGGTATTTTATAAGCGTTCATGTTAGTGAACAGTGCTGGAGTCATTAGGAAGCTGCTTCTCCAAATCTAAATCTATAAAGTTAAAACTGAATAAAAATGTAATTACCGTAAATTATTTTTTTGATTATAAAAGCTGAGCAAACAAACTTGTGAAATGCATTTCTTATAAGCATCTCTTGTTTCTCTCTGGTTATTGTGAGTATCGATGCTACAGCATATTTACATTCGTCAAATCTCTGCGACTGATACAGTAAAAGTGAGACATTTAGTCAAATTAGTTCACACCAACTTTTTAAAATCTGTATCTGGTTATTATTTAAAAGTAGTTTTAAAAAACAGAGAGATCTGTTTGTTGCTGTACAGTTGGTTGAAACAGCACTTCACTGTACAGCCGCAGCTCCATGTCCATGACTGAGGAATGTTTTGGTAATATCTCTTTAAGAGAAGGCTGAGCCTACAGCTGTGAGAGCTCTCTGCTTTGTTGCTCCTCTTATTTCTACTTTCAAACTTCATTTTCAGCCCTTGCAAAGATATTCAGAGCCGCACTCTGGACGTTGGCAGGCGATTTCACCAGCGGCCAAACTTCCCAGCGTGCCTTGCGGCGGGGCTGGCTTTGTTCGCAAAGTTAACTGTGAAGTTGCTCTGCTCGACATGAGATACAGTACAGACCCGGCTTCACTCTTACCCGTGCAGGATTACATGAGAAACTTAATATATTGTCAGGAGGATGAAGTTTTCACATGCATACGGATATTTACAGCTCTTAATTTTGCACCGTCTTTCATTACACCACTGAATATTCCTTCAAGAATCTCTTACAACTTTTGATGCATGACTATAATTTGAAAGCTGCGGTTGAAACTGACTTCCAAACAGTGGTTATAAGTGACACATCATAATGTTTTATATCAAATGTTTTCTTTTATCATCTCTCAAAATACTTGAATTGAACCACTGAATTAAAGACATGTCTTCACTCACACTGCCCTCAGTCCACTTTCTCTAACAGATGCATCATCAAAAGCTACTTAATAGCCCAAAATGGGACCTATTTTCTATGATGCACAACTAAATTACATTTAATCCTAACGCCACGGAAAGAGTTCCAACTCTTTGCTCCGCAGTGGATAGTACATCTCCACTGGATGACATGCAAGGGACAGCACAGGCTGCCTGCAGCATCTGGTGGACACCTGTAAGACTGCAAGTCACTGGAGTGAATAAGAGAGGCCTTTGTGATTCTGCTAAATCACCAAAAATCTGGGCCAGAGTATACTGACCCTCAGTGCTCCAGCCAGCTCCACAGCCTTCAGCACAGCGGCCATGTGGGGGATTTAATCTGAGCGTTCGATCACAGAATCAAAGGCAACATAAATAACAATGAACAGTCGGCGAACGGCAATAAAAATATCAGCACCAATCTGGTCAGCCAGACGAGGCCGGGTTCTTAGGGTGGGCAGGAAATCACTCTCTGCCAACATTTTCGGTTGTTTCCAAGGTCACTGACAAAGCAAGAACAAGCCAGGGCACTTTGTGTTTAATCTTTTTCAGAGTAGTTCAAGTGCGATCTGCAACTTCTTGGAATGAAGTATAAAGGGAGATTGATTCAGAGCTGCCTCTGCGTTTTACTCAGGTCTTAAAAACGTTTACACAGTCAAGCGTCTTTCATATGTGTTCAGTTAGAGACGTGTTACACAGCAGATTTGTAACGCAGACACACATATAAACAGTGGACACATTAAAGTAACATCTGTGAAATATAATGCAGTCAAACTGAATATATCTGCAATAATTGATCATGTTTTTTAACTTGAGGCCATAGTTTGTGTGTTTTTGCCTTTCATTGCATTATATTGTAATTTTATACCATTGTTATTATTATACCAATACAGTGCCTCTGTTATTTTGTCCACTGTAATCCAATCTTTAAATCACACAAGTAAATTACCAAAGAGTTGAAAAGCTCTACAATAATGTACATTACAAAAACTAGCATGGATTGTATGATGTTATATTCTACAGATGTTCACCTCGTTGTGTTCACCTTTTGTACATATAGAATACTCACAGTGATTGGTTGATTCAGGGCCTTTGTTCTCTCCTCATTCATTGATCTGTTGGGCAAACAGACAGAAACGACACTGTCAGTACAGTACAGTTTTAAAAATGTACAACTGCACCTGGTGACAAAACCTTCAGCTCTCAGAGACAAAGAAAATGGTTCAACATGTGTTTTAGCTCGAGCACTTCAGACCTGTATCCAGTGCGTGCCGTTAGCTCTTTCATTTATGAGAGCTAATCACTACAAGTGAACCAGATCACAAAGGGACAGTCACTGACACCAGAGCAATTACGCTGTACAGGTCTAATCCCTTACACAGCACTTAGGACAGTTTTAAAGGCCACCAGGGCACACTGAGGAGCTCCCTTAACTCTTAGGCTGCAGTTTGGTCCATTTTACAGCCACTGGGGCACAGGCCTGATTGTTAAGACCAGGGAAAGTAATCCCTGGAGTCAGGCCACTAAACCTGCTCTGTCCCTGTAACCATGGCAGCAGACAGGTAGTGTCTGGGTCACAGGGCAAACATGGCCGGGCTTCAGCACTGGCTGCCGGTTAATAAAAAACTAGCCTGGTGTGAAGACGCACATACAGGCGAACGCACATGTGCATTTACACAAATGCACGTGTGTGTGTGTGTATATGCACACACACACACACACACACACACACACACACACACACACACACACAGAGGTTCAGGTGAAAGTTGACCTGAGAACTGATACGACCACAGAGCGGTGCTGGGTTTCAGTTAATCAACAGTGGCACTGGATATTCAAGATGGCTAAAACACTATCACCACGTACTAAACACAATGACTCACACTGACAGGTGAAAGGTAAAAGAAATTTTTACGCAGCTAAATCTTTAAACAGTAACATGCAGGGTCTGAATTTAACATTTTTTACCTCCTGCCATTGTGACAGAAATAACTCAGAAATTATATCTGCCACTTTTAGAATCCATGCACTACATGAAAACATTTAGATCCCTTAAATATGATTTAATGTTAAGAATGCTGCCACAGGGGTGTCGGTGACATAGTGGATAGAGCAGGCGCCCCATGTACAAGGCTGTTGCCGTAGCGGCCGGGTTCGACTCCAGCCTGTGGCCCTTTCCTGCCTTTCTCTCTCTCTCTCTCTCTTTCACACTTCACTATCCTATCAATTAAAGGCAAAAATGCCCTAAAAAATATCTTTAAAAAAAAGAATGCTGCCATTAAATGTATGATATACACACAGTGGGCCTACATGCATGCTAAATTCACAGTGTTCAAATTACTCCGTATCTTTCAGGGGAAACCTATTTTTCTTTGTAATGTACACATGCAGCACATTCATGAGTGTGCCCGCCTGTGTGCAAAAAATATACAATACCAGGGGTGTCAAACATGCGGCCCGTGGGCCAGAACCGGCCCACCAAAAGGGTCCAATCCAGCCCACTTGATGGCTAGACTAAGAGGTTCCAGGTTTCAAGAGCGAGTTAAATAATCTGTTGCCTGCTTAGGTAGAATTCTCCTTCAGAGGCTTTTGCACCCTGACTAGAATACAGCGCTCTGACACAACAATGAATACTTACTGAAACCATGTTTAAAGATACTGAACATTGTGCAAAATATTGTCAATCAGCAGCTTCAGATCAAAAGAATCTGTATCAGGAAATGTGTGGATAAACACTTATTTTTCTTAAGACATCGCAGGCTGTATGTCTGTTTTGAAAAAGCATGAACGTCTACATAATGTACTTGTAATTATTTACACAAAAAAGGGAAAACATTGGAGCTAATGTTACTCATAGGTTATCATGCGATGGTTTTATTGGTCTGGCCCATCTGAGATCAAACTGGGCTGTATGTGGCCCATGAACTAAAATGATTTTGACACCCCTGTACACTACTATCAATACAGTCCAATTCATACAGCAAATATATTTAGCTCGGGCCAACAAAGAAAACATTTTTTAATTGATGCTTATTGGTTAGGGTTTGGTGAACTTTGACTCTTAATCATAATAAATACAATTCTATGGTCAATAGTGTTGCTTCCATATAGCAGTTGCAAGCAACTTTCACATGTGTAGCTCCATCCAATCTCATGCTAGCCTTAAACATGTGTTTCTGTTGTGTGTTTTACATGACTGTCTGATGATGATTTTACCTGCCATTGCCAACAATTTACCCGCGTCAGGCAGGTGGCTGGTGCTAATTTCAGACCCTGGTAACATGTTTAGAAAGCAGTTAATTGCTTTGCATTTAGTCTCAGATATGTAAAAATGTTTAATCCCTATATTTCCATGTCACCAGAGGAGCAGATGGAACAGGACACTTATGGTAAAACACATCTTTTAAAAAAGAGATTTTTTTTGACAACACATGCCGCTATCCCAGGCCCCAAAACGCAGTCATATGAAGTAAGGGTAGTTGGTGATGACGCGCTAGGTACAAGAAGAACCGTCCAGTTGATTATTCCTCTTCACAAAATGCCCAAACGATGGCCTGGTCCGTCTTGCCCTTTTGAAAGAAACACATGATCTCCCCTGGCCTTTTCTCCATTTACCAGCTCTCCCTCTCTCTTTTCAGTTGCTATGAGACACTCCAGCTGAAGCCAAGGCTTCCACAATTCATTACTGGAGGAACAAAAGCCAAAGCACTGGACAAAGCAGGGCAGACCAACTCAAACCAGCTCCCACTTAACACACACATCACACCTCTGAGTGCTCTGCTGACATACAGATGGCCAATTCAAGACCTCTTCTTTTTCCTTTTTTATTTATTTTTTTTACAATGCCAGGAGGGTAGACGATGAAAACGCTCAACGTACACAGTAAGAAGTCAACAGGTTGAAGATTTGACACATTTAGAGATCAGTTAAGGTTTCCTATATTCTTCACAAGGTGTTCATATCGGCATCAAAAGCGATTTCAAGCAGTGTTTCCACCCGGATAGCGAATATAACGTTTAATATGTTATGTTATTAACGCAGCTTTTTTGAATTTTGTGCCACAGACTGAATAGGCTACAATGCACCATCAGTGCAACATCACCTGTCTCTGGCTTTCCACCAGCTCTGCCTCGCCAAATCATGAAACATCTCTTTTCCCCTCCAACCAATCAGATCTCAATCTCCGGCTGTTCTCATGCAAAGAAAGAGAGGGGAAGGCCAATGAGAAATAGCCCTCCTCCTTCCCCTCGTATCCTACACACACGACAATCACCGTCTGAGAAATGCCAACGGACGGGCAATCAGTCATTGTAATTAGGCTGGCTGCCATTACCAAGCCTTCATAATTCAGGCTGGAGCTGGAGGACATAGGTAGTGAGAGCCCAGCTGCCGGCTGCCACAGCCCACCCCTGGCTCACCCAAACCTCAACACAGGCCATTCCCTCTCCCCTCTCCTCTCCCTCTGATGGGGGGACCAGCAGAATTATAACGGGGGCTGGCTGACTGCAAAGTTAAAAACTCCCCCCCCTCTCCATCTCCCTCCCTTCCTCCTTGTCTACGTCCCAAAACCGCTCCCACTCACACTTTCTTTTCACTGCACTGCAGAGTTTTGTTCTCCAAACTGCATGAGTGCGACAGCAGATACCTTGAGCTGAGAAAACAGCCTTTAAAAAGAGGAAGGGTCTTAATCTAAACACATAAAACGTCTCTATAAAAAGTGGGCTAGTGTCATTTTCCCCCGTACAATTTTATTTGAAGGTTAAATCCTGCAGATGGGTATTGTCCACGCTGTTTCTAGGTGTAGGGAACACTGGATTTACAGTACAGACATGGCTAGCTCTTTTCTCCTTGGAATTCACAGCTAAACAGGAAGCTATGGCAGTATTCTGCTGAGATTTATTTTATTTGCTTAAAGGCTGCGGTTCGGTTGACTCAGAAACTGACTTTGCCTGTTGTATAGGACCTGAAGTTTTCTTGGCAGTGAAATGAAGAACTGCAAGTTCAGCCAAAATAGACAATAAAGCAGAAAGGAGAAACATGCCAAATTGCTGGGGCAATTCAGTCCAGAGGCTCATTTTTCCAAAATGATTCACACTGGAAAGAAAAGCATTTCCCTGTCCTTAGATGAACTTAGTGTGCTCTCTGTCGGCTTTTACAAGGAAGCAGTGGGGGATGGAGGGGAAACGTGTGCGCACTCAATCACACGCGTACGTGCGTGGTGTGCGCACACGTACACATGACCACACAGCCGTTGCTGCAGATTCTTTGCTCGCTGTGGAATTAGGTCATGCACATAAAAGCAGCAAAACACAGACACACATATAAACATGCACTACTTTAAAAAGACATTTTCAAAGTCACGGGGGAAAACCACATACATGGAATCTTTGCAAGAATAACCCAAACAAGAGCAGCCGAGCAGGGTGAGTGCCATCGTACATGTACTGTACTCTATACTGTACGCTCACAGCTTGCGCCATAACTACGGGACAAACTGTGTTTTCTAGCATGTGCTCGGTTTTCAGTGCAGCAGCAGCACGGTTGAGGAATGAGGGAGGACTAAAGGCAAGTTTTGCATCAGTCAGCAGTGTCCTGAGGCTGGTTTATTGGCTTGTCTGGCTCAGCTGCTTGACAGTGTTCACCTGCTCCCTCTTCCCACTGCAGGATGACAGTCAACAGTCTGCTGCAGCACAGCGAGAACAGGAAGCTTAAACTGAGTCGTCATTATTTGTTCATCACTGACGAAGGCTGCCTTTGAAAAGCAGATGCTGTAAATCAATACACAGAAAGCTGTAGCCTCGTACTGAGAAATGTCACAAAACATAAGCACAAATTTCTGAGGGGTTTTAGCATGTGCATTGTCCCCCCACTTTAAACCTTTTACCTTGACATAATTAAATATGTTTACAGACTAAACTGATGCAGAAAAAGCAGAAATTGATACACAAAAACAATCACCAGAATAGAGAAACTTTTTGGCGAAGGATCCCCAAACCCTCAGCTTTGTATGTCTCCCCAAAACACTGAAACGAAACCTACGTCTTTGCCACAAAATAATAAAACCTTTTTACAACGAAATGACACGGCTTAAAAAATGTATCCTGCTTCCGTATTCCAGCATAACATCTAATATCTAAAGCTTGTGACGGAGAAGTGCGGCTCGCTTTGTAAATATCCACTCATTAAGTCTCATGGTTAAATTAGATCTCGCGCTAAGCAAACATTAAGCATTAGGTTATATAGAAAAGATAAAAGCCCTTTGTATGGTTACGCCAGGAGCTTTTATGCACTCATAACTATGCTGCTACTAATGACAGTAAATATTTGTGCAGCTGCTTTGCAGTGCATCAGCGATATGCGACAGATATAATATTAGATCAAAAGAACGATCAGTGAAAAAAGTAGAAGCACATCGAGGACCGATGCATTCGACACAACCTGCTGCGTGGAAGTTATCACGTTGTTAGTTATTTCGCTGTCAGGCTAAACCATTAGCGTCTCACTGTCAGTGCAGAGACCATGCTTACTCATCAGATTATGCTCAAAAATCTTTAACAGCAGCTGTAATATAATTATGATTCATCCTCCACACAGCTATTAACTGATGAGCTCTACAGGCAATAAAGAAGTGAAAAACAGAGAGCAGAAACATTAAGAGATATGCACACACACACACACACACATCTGGACAGAGGTATGAATGTGTTTGTTCGACGGTGGGGAGGTTGGAAGTGAGAATAAGCAGGCCACGTTGTGTTATATAACCTCACGTTGCTGCAGACAACACAATATCCTTGATTTACACAAAATAGGTAAATACATAAAGATCTGGAGAGCGATCAGTCACACCTCTTTAGAGTTAATTTTAAAAAGGTAACATGAAGAGTGAGCGTTGATGGCTGCCAAAATTGTTTTTGGCAGTGAGGGTTCTATACGAGCGCATGACACAAAGCAGGAGTTTATTTCAGCTTTTTAAAAAGAGGGTTTTCTAAATGTTGCGCCAGACGTCCTGCAACTGCAAATAAAGAAAAGCAGCATTTCCTCTCAAGGAACGGCAAGTGAGGCTGAAGCTGAACTGCATGAGCTGCTGAAGGGTCTCTGAGCGAGGCACTCAATCTGTGACCTTTGACCACGGTGGAGGGAATAAGCAAAGAAAATGTCCTTATGAGGAACAACAGGAGCTTTTTACCATCAGTTATAATGTGTGGTTTTACAGAAGTGTTTGAGTTTGGTGTCCAGTGTTTGTAAGAAACTACGACTCTGACAAACACTCCTCACTCATCCTCAAATATCTGACATAAAAGATGCTGTCGTGATGATATTAAAAATTTCCAGTCCACAGACACTGTGAAATCCACGCAGCCTGGTTACGGACACTTGTCAGCGACAGGTCATTACATTACAGTAGACTGATTTCACTGCTGGTGAGATGCAGGGCTTCTTTTTGCCTCCTCGACTAGAGCCACAGAAACAACAACTGACATCTGATACAGAACAATTCAAGCTGCAGAGAAGTTACAATTTCATTTTACAACTCCACAACTCATGTCTGATTTTTTTTTGTACCCAAGACACCTTGTAAATATGTGTACTATATTTCAGATTTTATTAAACCACCTGATCCCCTGTAGATAAAGCATCTTGCGGCACAAATGTATTACTGGAACATGCATTTAAGTAACTTTAATGTGTACTGCGTGCTGTATTTTGACAATTATCACCAACATGTTTTATGTTTTAAATAATTTCTTACCGGGAGCTCTCCCTCTATAGGTCCATCTGACCCAGTAGTCTCATTTAAATTCTGTAAGATATGTGTCTAGTCTTTGGACCAGACCTCTCAGAGGGAGTTTAAAACTTTTAAAGCTCACACAAACTGCTCAGCTGAAATACTGAACTGATATTTTCTGTGCTTCCTCGACTCTGCAGCATCTCTCATTGTAGTATTTTCAATATCACCGCAAAACTTTTACAAGATTTTTTAAGAGCAACCAAACGTGTGCTGCATGAATGTCATCCCTCTGTGCTTTAGTTTTGTCAGTGTTTGCACTCACCAGCTGCATAAATAAAACTGCTCTGAGTGACACATTTAACTAAAGCTTTATGGGTTTTTTTGTTTGTTTGTTTCTTTTTTAATTTCCTTCCCATGACAGTGAACCTGAAACCACATGACACCCACGACAAGTGTGCAAATACAGGAAATAAACTAAAAAGAGGAGAACCACAACAGGAACAACGTTTAAACCACAGTGCTGGTGCAAAATCTAGTTTAAAATACTAGAATAAAATTAGAAAATGTCATGTAATAGTTATAATAATGATCATTTAAAATTGTTTTTGGAGTGCAACAGAGGGCTTTAACTGGAAAGTAATTTTAATACTTGAAAAAAAAAGTACCTTAAAGAGAAAGTCAGTGTTACGTCTGTGCACAAAGGACACACAAGTCCCACTTTAAATATTTCATTAATATTTGTGATGCTTTTTTCCACACTCAGCTCCTGTTGTGTATTTTTTTTGCCTACGTTATTTATTTATTTTTATTTTATTTTTTAAGATTTTCTGACTAAGTCAAAACATGTCAAACACACGCTGCAGGACAAAGAAAGCTTGCAGTGGACTCACCATAATAAGGCACCATGTGCTTGTTGCTTGTCAGCTGCAAGTCTCCTCCTAGCGCGTCCACAGTGCAACAGGCATGAGTGGAAACCGTGAAAAAAAAAAAGCGGCACATTGAGGCATTCTCTCCGGCTGCTGCTGCTGCTGCTGCTGCAGCTGCTGCTGCTGCAGCTGCGTGTTGTTTTGGTGCTTCACAAATAGTCACGAGGAAGAGGGCAGTTTACAAAGTGTGCGTGTCACCGCCGCTCTTCGTGGAACTCAAATAGCCCAGAAAAGTGATCCTCAGCCGAGTTATAATCTACGAGGTGGTCTGACGACTGTCGTGAGGACAGGATTATACACATCCCCGGCGAAAGCTTTTCATCTGTTTCATCCGCTGCGCAGGCTGTCCCCAATATCTCCGCACGGCTGCATGGCGAATCTGACTCACTCCACTGTGCGTTACAGGCTGGACTGCGAGTTATTATCACAGCCAACAGGGGATTGACTAGTACCGTTTGTGGGAAGCAAAATATTTATTTGGCCTCGCTTGGTCTTTGATAATTGTTGCTGTGTAGGATTCAAGTCCTGCAGTGGCTTTACTGGTGGGAGAACAATGAGTGCAGAGTTGGAGGTTCATATCGTGGAGTCATTGTGCCCACACAGTGCGTGTCATATGATTTGATATGCATTCTGGCTGCAGGACGAATGAAAGTTAATATTTGGCGCCAGGGGACTGATCAATACCACACATCTGCTGCTGTGGCGAAGACGTTAGGAGCTGACCTACTGTACAGTGCGTGCTTTATGAGCAGATCTGTGTGAGGAGGGCACCGAGTTCATTTGCTCTGACATGTAGGGTTAATCCAGGTTAACTGTCATTATCATCACACTGAATATAGCACTCAAAATGTATGACATACCGTTAAGATAAAATGTACAAATATATGTTAATACACACTTGGTTTTCATAACAGGAATTCAAAATTCAAACATGAAATAAAAGTTTTTACTTATACAAAATCACCTCATGAACTAATGCACTTGATCCATTTAACTTCAGTCTTTGTCAATGCAAAGTGCAGGCACATGGAAACATAATTATTGTGGCCACCAATTCTCTGCTTTAAATCATTATATTTTCAGATTTTCAGATATTTTGGGAGATAAATCATGTCAGAAATACCGGAACGATCCTTTTTTTTTTTTTTTCATCAGATTTGGGAAGACGTATTTTGTTTCCTAAAGGAATTTTTGGAATAAACACATTCTTATTTGTATCTTAAGCAGTCAGGAACCAAGTATTATACATGCAGTGTGCAGTTAAAGCTACAGTTGATTTTTTTTTTTTTAAATAACTTATACTGAAGCTGTCACTATATCCCTACAGTGCAACATGAGACATATAATCTGGGGAAAAAACATTATTCGTCTTCCTCCGCCTTATAAAGGCATTTGCAAGAATCAACCATGCCTGAACGACAACAATCAATCAGGACCGAGGAGTCCCTTACACAGCTGTCAATCATGTCAGTCACTGCTGGTGAACAGCTGTTAAACTGTCAAACTAGGCGGCGGTGATCAAATATAAATCAAGATTCTGTTAAGCCCACTTCAGATCGATGATTCGCGACAAGACAAAACCATTTTAGAGTGCTGCATAAAAAAAAAGTTGCAGTGGTGTGAAGTGACCGGTCTGAGCTCGACTCAAGCCAGCTGATGGCGTCACCTGCAACTCCGCTGATCAAATTGCTGGTAGCTGGTTTAAGAACGTAAGGCTGATCACCTGTTGCAGCAGCCGATGAGCTTGTAGTTAAGTCAGCTGGTCAAGTCAAAATGGCTGTTTTAGCATTAATACAGTCAATCTAATGCTCATTTTGTTTCTGTTGTCTCACCGTTTCATCACTACTATGAATACAACTGTAGCCAGTATCTCACTATCACTATCCTCATTCATATTTTAAGAAGCTACAAATTATATTCAGCCACAAAATAAGCCTGAAAAGCTGAGAGGAGGTACAGAGAGCTGTTGCATAGAGATGATACACTGACATATCTAGTTGCATTGGTGTGAACTGGCGGGTTTTTAGAACAACTCGTCTCGTTGCCAATTTTTGGTCTAAACTGGGCTTAAGTGCATTGGCCGGTTCTGAGAAGTGTTTTCGGAAACATATTGTAGTGTACTGTTTAGCTGTAAAATGAGAAAGTTGCTGACCTGGCCACTATATTGGATATAGTCCACTGAGGCAGGATGCACCGCCCACCAGCTGGAGCAAACCCATTTCACATCTAAACAGTGCAGTAAAATATGTTTCTGAATATATTAGAGACAACAAATAGGCTCTGCAGTGACAGAAGCTTGATTCATATTTGATCACCGCTGTCGAGTTTGACAGTCTGAAGTGCTTTAAGGTCATTAAAAGCACTACAAGACAATGAAGTAGGCAGAGGAATATGTTTTAAACAGATGATCTCATTTAGTGCTGTTTGAATATAGAGATTACATAAAGGTTTTTTTTTTTTTTTTTTGGTAAAAGTTACCCACTACATCTTGAACTCAGTCAGGGTTCGTTGCTCCGACATCCGTCAGACAGGATGGCCCCAGGGATGTTATAATGGTGACTCGAGCTCTCACTCAGAATAACTTTCACTGCATCTTAAGTCACACCTGTTGCATGAATTTGCATGAAACACCAGCCCTGACAGACAGTAAACACAGGCCGTGCTGACTTTTCATCCTGAGCACAAACAACTCTTACCCAGCAACATGTTTTGCTCTAAAGCCAGGCCACTTAGGCGGCTTGATAGCATCTATTAATACGAACAGCAGCTCTCACATTAAGGTGACTCATGTTTCTGTGAGGCCGCGCTGAAAATTTATGGTCATTTTGATCCTAGTGCACTGCGGTGGCCCAAGCAACACAACCCTGCTGAACCCATGCTGCATAGAGACAAGTGTAATGAGATTAGCCGTGCATGAGTGTGACCGTCGTTTGTGACGTTTCCTGTGCGTGCACAACTCTCAGGGCTCTGCAGTTCAAGTGACAAAATCACCGCGGTTAGGAGAGTGAGGATTACTGGGCGGGGTGATGGGGTTCACAGAGCGGCGAGCTCAGGGCAACAGCTAGGCACTGCGAGGTTGTGCCAAAGGAAATGACATAAAATGTTAAGGATTTCTGGCTGTTTCCACAAAGAACTTCCTGTCTCTATGATATTTGTTGAGTCCTGTTTTAATGCACTGGGACAAATGGTTCAGCCTTTAGGCCATGTTGTAATCCCCAGTGGTTTTTCTTTCTTTTTTTTCCAGTATCTACAAATCTTAAAGATTGTATCTTAACTGACCGTATTAACCATGGATTGCATTGTTCTGATGTTTGCATAATCTACTTCTTCTTTCCTGCATGTCCTGGAATGCCACATAAAGGGCATAAACTCGTTGCCCTCACTGAAGATCATTAATATGGGCATATGACTACAGCCAGCGTGCCAACTTGTTATGAACGCTGGGGTGTGTCCACCATTTACGCAAAATGCTGCATGTTATGTGGCTGCATTCTGATCTATTGGAGTGTTTGAATCTATGGAAGCAGGGTGGGGATTTCTGGCTTGTCTTCATCAGGGTCATGACGCGCTTCAGATTGTGGCTATGAATGACTATAGACAACTATAATCAAGGTTGTGTTTTTTTATTAAATCCAGAATATGTTAATTTGCTGACATTTGCAAATAGCTTATCTTTCCTTTGAAATTACAAATAATAAGTATAACAGCATTTTATATTGTGTTATCTGTGTATAGTTAATACTAACGCTTAGCAAGCTAACAAATCATCAACACTACTGTGTGGATGTAATGACAGTTTAAGCCAATATGACTAAAAGTTATTTTGTTATGCTAAAAGTTAACAATAGAAGCAGTCAACCCAACCCTTTGTCTCTCTCCCACTGCGATTCCCTACATCAGAGACAAAAATATCAGTTACATAAAATTATCTCAAGAGTAATTCCTAAGCATGACACCAAATGTTGTGCTTTGACTGTGCTAACAAACACTCTGTCACCATGCAAGCTAAGCAACACTGCTACCTTCCCTCAGGCACTTAAATTAAAACAGGTGCAGCCACTGTTTGATGTTACTGTGGCTAGATAGCAACATTAGCTAACCGCTATGGAACAATTTAGACCCAGTTTAGAAAGGAGCCCTGTGGCAGAGTGTAAGAAGAAATTTTGGGCATTTTGGGTGTTGGGGTAGTAGTACCCCTAATACTTTCTCAAAATGTGTTTTATTGGAAATACTGACCCCCAAAATGTTAGAAAAAACATCACATATGTTGGATAGGTGTTCGTAAACCCTCCAGTAATAATCCCATTTTACCCAGACTGTGTCGCACTGAAACGTTAAAACTTTGCTTTTGACTTGGCTGAAACAAATATGTTCCACTAAATCCATGAAGATATACTTTTAATATGTCATACAGGAGGGACCAATAAGAACTATAAAACATTACTATTGCAGTTTCTCCTAGGCTGAGCCCTTTTGTGAGCTAGATTGACTGGACTAATAGAACAACTTTGTTGCATCCTGAAGAAGGCCACAAGCCAAAACACCTTGATCTTGCAATGAAGTTGCTTTGTATACAACAAGTGTTGCTTGAGTGTTGATCTCGTAAGTTTTTTAAGCTTTGTCTCTTATACTGTACAATTGATTTCACCATGTGAATGGTAGCAATAGAAAATAGCAGGTTATGAAAGAAGCACTTCTTTAATTTAGCAAGAACTAATGTCAAGTGTTATTTTCAATAGTCAAAAACTCAGGTATTTAACTTTAGTATTTTACAAAGCATTCAAGGCTGTGTATTTGAAATCAGTGGCACATGCACGGGGGGACCATGCCCTCCCAATACAATTGCTGGGACCCTCACTGGCTCCCCTCGTGAAAATAATCAGAGGGTGATATATCACTGTCTCTTAAAGGGCTGTGGAGCCTCATTATTGAAGCTAAGGTAGCAAAGATAGTGGTATCTTGTGAAACTACACAAGTCAGTAGTTCCCAACTGGTCCAGCCACAGGGTCCACATTTCTTCTTAGTCATGAGTTCAAGGTCCACACAGTTTAATCTATTCAGCATCCTACTTGCGTTTGGCTATGTTGTCGAGCTGGTTTGCTGTCTCTGTTAAGAAGCTGTCCATGAGTCACTCACTCTACAGAAGGAAACTGCACTTTAACATAAAAACTCTGTACCACACATTCACTGTACTTTAAAATAAAGCCTTTTTTTTTTTTTTAACAAACTTGACATGTTTGCGAGTCATTTGCGGTTCATTCAGAATGGACTCGCAACCCACTTTTGGACTGTGACCCACCACTTGGGAACCGCTGACCTAAGGCATCCATTAGTACCATCCATGTTGGCATAGCTTGCCAGTGAGGGGACTAAATAACGCTTCAAATTTAGGCTAAATTTTAGCAAGGGAAGAACTGGCATGGCCATTTTCAAAGGGGTCCCTCAAACTCTCACCTCAAGATATCTCAATGAAAATGGGTTCTATGGGTACCTACGAGTCTCCCCTAAACTTGAGAAGGCTTTTTTTCCTGTAAATGTTTGGTTCCTTACAATCAATGTGCTCCTTCAAATTAAAGCTGTTTATCTGTCTTTATAAGGAAAAGCACAGCCGGTCTATTTGAAGAACGATGAATCGTCTAAGACATATATATAACACATCAAGTGTAAAATATGAAACCAAAGTATTTCAGTATGCAGTTCCTTAGCTCTTTATATTGATATAGTTTTCAACCAGCCTACTGTATGTACTACAACAGCATGAGCAAATCCCTGAAATTCAGTCATGGCATTCCCTTCTGGTGTGCCACCCCAAGATTTTCAGTGTCCCCCCCCCCCCCCCTTTGAAAAATTTCTGGTGGCGCCACTGCTCAGAGCATGCGTTGGCTAAGATACAAGCACGGACAACAGACATTGGCTCCACATGGAAACTCTCTGGAAGCACCACAAGGTTTCGCCCTCAACACCCACCCGTCTGGCTCCTCCAGACACAGACGCGAGGACAAGGACACAACTATGATTCTGCTTGTCAAATCAAATCACTTCTGTTGTCTTGACGTTAAACTGTTCAGAAGAAACTTCTGCTCAGCCTCAATGCTTTGATTAATTACACGTTGACAACTGGATCAGAGCAGTTGTATCTAGCTTTGTTTCATCAGTGGGCATGATTGTTCGGGCCTTTCATACTGCATCATACGGGCATTTCCTGAGGGTATAGGGAGAGGAAAAAGCCACAGTTTATGACTGTGAAGGCATGAGATGACATTGTGTTTGCACAAGACAGACCTCATGCCCGTTATGATCCGTTTGAGTGCTCAAGAAATGCACACTCTTTGGTTTTGGTTATGTCATGTTCTAGTTTTCAGCAGTTGCACAAATAAGTTACTGAAACAAGCTACATTGTAATGTTGGCGATGTTGGGGAAGCTGCTCTGAAATCAGCTTTTTAAGCTACCAAATACTTCACAGTGGAAGAAGTTAAACAACAAAGCTACAGCAAAGCTATCCTGGAAAGAAATCTAGTTTGGTCAACTAAAGTTACTCAGAAAAAGTTGTTCAGAGTAAAATGGTCAAATTGACAATGTGATATGAAATTACAAGTGCTGGTCAATTGAGTTTATTGAAAAAAGTGCCCACTTCAAGGATCCCCAAACCCCCCATTTTATGTATGGCCCCCCTCCAATATGGAATAAAACCTATGCCCTTGCAGGTGGGGGGTATTGCATCAAGCAGGATTACTCAAAAAATAGCCATAATCAATACTTCTGACTAAATGACACCTAACAAGTTTAGTTTGACAAATTCTGCCTGACTAATGCACTTCCTGGGCACGACTTTACAGTGGTCAGAAGGAAAGAAAAGTGGGTGGGGCTGATCCAAGGGAGTTCAGTTAGGCTAAAAAAACAATTGTAATTGCTCCTGGATCAACGTCCAACATGGCGTTCCTGGACCAACCTTGCAATCAACCAATCAGAATCCTCTGACATCATCAGTGTGCTACTCCAGGGTTGGTAAGTTTGCTAACTAGGAAGGCTATGCAAACGAGTGAACTTGCCAATAGACGACAATATCAGCGAGTTAGCTTGCACAATAGGTGGGCTATGCTAATGAGTAAGCTCACCAATAGTCTAGAATATTGTTCACTAACATTAAAAGTAAGAATAATGTCATTTTGCAGTTGCAAAGACTTGCAATGAACACATTTCCCATTCAAAACATTTTTTTTTTTGCAAGATTGCAGGACCATCACTGCCATGTTGATCCAGATCATTTGTTTGTTGATCCAGGACCATTATCATTCTCTTCATCCTGCATTTTTTTTTTTAAAGTTACTCCAAGAACATTATTCCCATATTGATCCTGAATAGAATTGCTAATGTTGCTTAAATTTCTAATGGACTATAAAAACGAGTGAAATGTGTTAATCGCAGGAATTTACAACTGAAAAATTATATTATCCTTAATCCTTGTCAGTGAACAATATTCTAGCCTGTTGGCAAGCAGGCTAACTCACTTATATTGTGGCCTATTGACAAGCTTACAGTACGTAGTTGCATAGCCTACTTAGATAGCCAGCTAATGTGCCTATATTCTAGCCTACTGGCAAGCTTCCTTGTTAGCATAGCCTACCCACTTAGCAAGCTAACTCAATAGTAGCTCATAAGGATTTTTTTCAGTGTTATTGAGGATTTTATACAACTTCACCAACATCAGTTTGAAGAACTAGCTTAGCAGAAGAAGCACCAACCAATTTTGAAAGAAGTGCAGGAGCAGTACGCTGATGATTTCAGAGGGCTGTGATTGGTTGACTGCAATGTTGGTCCAAAAATGCAATGTGGGATGTTGATCCAGGAGCATTGCCTACTTGAGCTCCCCTTGATGTCCCCCCTACCCATCCCCTCAAAAATGTATTTATATGCATATATTATTATTAAATGTATATATTATTATTATTAATTATAGTATTGATTTATACAACAAGAGGTATTGTGATATTTAATATTATTTACTTAATTTATTTTACATATTTTCACGTATATATTGTGCACACAATATTGTGCCACATGCACTAATCAATACTGACTTTGAATGGCACATTTGTTTTTCCTCCCCAGCACAGCTGCTCTGGGTCTCCACCCACTCCAGCACCACACGAGTTAAAAAGCTAAATTCTGATTTTTGATTCAAAGTCACTCCAACAATTGTGCGGCGGACCCTGAATACACACATATGCACCCTGTTTCTATACTTTGCTTCAGACAATGAATCTCTTATGCTGTTTGATCAAGAGTCCAGACACAACATGCTTGCAAATGCAAAAACCACTTGATATTTAGATTAAGGATTACGACTTACTTGTCTCATTGCTTCTTCTAGAATTCAATAGAGTTCGCTGTCATCCATAAGCATGCGAATTCCAGCTTCGGTGTAAAGCGATGAGGTTGCCTGTGGCTGTGCTGAGATGTTTTGCTTGAATGCTCCTTGACCTCGAACTGTCTGGAGACTCTTTGCACACTAAGCCATGCTTATTTGTAAACAGAATGCTTTGCTGAAGTTCTCCACGCTCACCCTTCAGCCTCTGAATAAGGCCACTTTGCACAAAGAGACCATTCTCACTGGTGTTTGGACGCCATTTCTGCTTTCTATACTTTATATTTGTAGTAGAGGACCTCATTTGCTTTGGATGGAGAAAATAGGACTATTTTTTGCATTAATTAGTAAATTAAGCACTAAACATTGTGATTGAATGACTTGAAGTTAATGCTTAGTAGTTTTTCAGACCACCAACCTCACTGACAATACACCCCCTAAAATGCTGCATGAAATCAAACAAGATCGTAAACCAAAACTGGCACCGGACCTCAAACTCTTGGCTGTCACTGACTTTCTCACATTCTCCCTTGTGCTAGTCTGTTAACTTTCAGAGCTACTTCCTTAGGAAAACATGTTCATTAAATTCCCAGCAGGAGTCCCCTACGTGGGCTTCACCCTGTCATTGACAGATGCATGAATGACTCAATATGCGTCTGGATTTGTAACCTGCGAGGGCTTAAGAAAAAGCCTGGGAGACAATGGCAACTGAGGCAAAGCTGGAGAGCCTTCAGTCTAAACAAAATCTCATTGTTCCTGTTTTCCACAGTTAGGGGGTTAGGCATACCCTTGCCCACCCCCCACCCCACAACACTCCCAGAACCTCAGTCCGCTGTCCCACCCCAGTCTCTGTATTGCACCAGCTCTGAGTGTTGTTAGCGGGGCCAGTAATTAAACAGGGCTGCCTCTCAGTTTCTGCAGCTCCATGGGGGGAGTCCCTCCATGAAATGCACTCCTCATTCTGAGTCCAGACGGCAGCTGATGAGGGATTATCTGCTGGCAGAGGCATGGCATACTCCCCACCATAATCTTCAATTAGTTCAGTTCACAGTGATGTGTTGGGTGGACCTGCCCCTACCTTTCCCACGGCTTCTTCATAAACACTGATCCAATGTATTGAAAAATATACAATATAATGCTTTTGGGATTTTCTACAAAGGATGTCAGATCGGAAGGACAACCTATACTCTGTTACACGGGCCAGAATTTGGAGGCAAATCTTGAGCTGGTGTTGGGGTGGAAAGAGTGTTTTACACCAGTTGCCTTTGGCAGAGACTAAAGAACCCCTAACTAGATATCTAATCAAGAACAAAAAGAAAAAGCACATGGAAAAGACATCACCGGCCTCCCAGTCTCAGCTAATATGGCTCAAGTTACGTTGCAGCAGCTACTTTAGACTCTCTGAGGTAAAGCCTTATAACAGGCATGCCTCTCTGTTCCTTTAAGTCTTGGTCCATTTATAGTTTGAACAACTGAGAATACAGAAGACATGTCTCATATTACAAAAAAAAAAGAAAACCCGTTAATTACTTTGACTGAAAGATTTTTCCAAAAGCGCAGGTTGGAGTTTTAGAACACACTCCAGCGACTTGATGAAATACAATACTTAACGCACACACACAGTTCAAGAGCACCACCTTTAGATGCTTAAATACACTGTTAATACATTAGATTATAAGGGAATACAACTAGGATCACATCTAATGTATACATTTGAAACTCATTTGTAGCAATTTAGGATATGTATTTATATTTAAATTATATTCAAGATGAAAATATGAAATTATGGTGCTACTTTCCAACTTAATCAGCAAGTAAAATTATTATCCACTCATGTTATCAGCCAGGCTGATATTTACCAGCAGCAATAGCAGGGTTGGTTTTATTTTCTTGTTTTTATCTCATGAGTCATCATGGCAAAATTTGGCCCTGGAGACACCTACTGCAGTGGGAACTACCACTGAAGAGGTTTTAAGTACTTTGCTAGGCGTCTGTCTGTCTGTCTGGGGACAGGTTTTGTTTATGTGATAGCCTCACAACCGTGCAAGATACAGTCACAAAACTTTACATGTATGTAGTTGAGATCACATCGAAGGCTAAGTTTGAAGTTGGGTGTGGTCTGAGCAAGGGTGCAGGGGTGGACACACACAAAACCTGTACGCTCCTGGCCCGCATTCGTTTTAAAGAATCAGTGTGCAGGATTTAGGGGGATTTAGTGGCATCTAGTGGTAAGGATTGCAAATTGCAACCGGCTGAAACTTCTCCCAGTTAGAATTCCTTCAGTGTTTATTGTTCAGTTCTCCTCTTTTCCAAAACAAACGGACCAGGTGATAAAAAACGGTAAAAACAATGTGGCTCAGAGGTAGAGCAGGTCGTCCACCAATCAAAAGATCAGCGGTTCGATGCCCGGCTCGAAGTATCCTTGAGCAAGATACTGAACCCCAAATTGCTATCGATGGCTGTTCCATCAGTGTGCACGTGTGTTAAAAAAAAATTGAGTAGCAGGTGGCACCTTGTATGGTTGCCTTGGCCACCAGTGTATGAATGTGTGTGAACGGGTGAATATGACTCGTAGTGTAAAAAGCGCTTTGAGTGGTCAGATGACTAGAAAGGTGCTATACAAATGCAGGTCCATCTTATGCTGTTCAGCATGTCACAGACAGGCCGCTAGCCCAGCACCTGCTGATGGGTGCTCACTTTAATGTCTGATAACTTAAGATCCATAAATGGCTTATTCTAAAGTAACGAAAACCCAATGATTCTTATATTCATCTGATTACACCAAAGAAAACATACTTATGATATTATATTCCATTTCTGCCATTTTATCCCTCTAAAATCTGCACACTGGACCTTTAAAACGCAGATCGGCGTCACAGCTGCTGTGATCCCATTGCAAGATGATCTCTCTAGTTGTTAATATCTTTGTACTACAAGTATTTGCAAGACTCAGAGCTCCAAAAACATTTCCATTTTAATAATTTATCTTTCATCAGGCATCTCAGGTTCCGGGGGCGTGCATGTTAAAGTGAAACTGGGTCTGTATTAAATGAACAGCAGTGTTTGGAGAGAAACACAATATTTTGTTGAACTAGTTCTCACTGCTTTAACATTGCTTGAGAATATGTTGGAAAGCACTGGCTCATATACTTAATGTCACTCATAACGCTCTATTGCCAAGAGGGTGTTAAACTGTGAGGCAATATAGTGCCTTTTGGTACATAAAAATAATATGATAGGGATCAGTAGCTCCATCATGTCAGTGCGAAGGTTATCAGATCCACTCATCGGACGGCCGAGTGACAGCCAAAGAGGTTGGACACGGAGATTGTGAAATGAACCCCTCAGCCACTTCTCCCTCTCCTGGTGATCAGCTTGTTTTCCATAGGAAGTCACCAAAAAAAAAACAAAAAAAAAAAAACGTCTGAGATACGTGAGAATCGCCTCATGTATAAAAAGGGCAAATCCCAAAAAAGTCTCAAAAACAAATCAAAGCACCGACTTGTTGTTTACTCCAGCCTTGTATAAACTTTATATTATTCTTATATTATTCTAACTTATCACATACTGTGTCACACTTGCAAAAATTTTTACACAAACTACAACTTAAATGACATTTATTTTTCATAATATTTAATAGCTCCTCCATGCTACAGTGGTATGTTTCTGGAGTGGATCAATAAGCTTCAATACAGACATTTATGGAGCCAGTCGGTAAAGTCTTAACTATCTGTTGGTTTTATTATTACACTATGACTATGCAAACAAAACCACTGCATCACATTTCTACCTGATGGACCTCAGGCTGCATATTTATATTTATATTGAGTCACATCAAAAGTTGGCTTTAATATTAGCTGGTCAGCAGGGGCGTAGCACCAAATTCTGGGCCCTGTGCATAAGTAGTCCTGTGGGCCACTACCCCTTCCCCTCTCAATCTATTCACGCATTTATTTTTCTCTTTCTTTCTTTTGTTTCTGGAACACCTATTTCCCTTTCTTGGATAACAATATGAGTAGCAAGCAGTCACCTACTCGGCTCAAGCTGAGGTTAGAGATGAATCCAAGTGCAGGTGTGGACTAAATCATTTTGTGCCTTTAAGGGGCACAAAATTCTTATTCTTATACAAAGTTCAGTCTTTCAACTGACCTCTCTGACCTTCTTCAGGAGTACACCCCCCCTACTCTCTGCGCTCTTCCTTTGCTGGTCTCCTCACCATCATCGCCTCACGCCTCGCCACCATGGGTGCCAGGGCTTTCAGCTGCACTGCCTTCAGGCTCTGGAGCTCTCTACCTCCACACATCCGACAATTTGACAGCATAACATCCTTCAAAATTGCATTTCAAAAGCATCCTGTTCAAGCTGGCTTATGCACTTCAACACTGACTGTACCCTCTGCCCCCACAGCATCATCTCTGTTGATCTTCAGCAGCCCTGATGGTTGACAATATATGTTTGCTGTAGTTCATAGTATCAGGACAAAATAAGGCACTGTAATATTTCTATTACTACCATAAAAAAGTGTGGCCTAGTGTTCCCAGTAGTCAACAGTATAATACATAGTGTCCTCAGGGTATGCCTGTTCATGTCTGCTGATTATAGATGATGACTCAGAATCTTTCATATGTTTTTATCTTTAATCACGAGAGTGCAATTTAATTAATACCAACTTTGGGATCATTCCAGTGGATATATGGTGCTTATGCAAACTAATTTAGTCTCTATCTTGTTCATCTTCACTTGCAGAGGCAAATAATTTCCAAATATTTACTAGATATCATCGTCATGCACGAAGAAGCAAAAGACATTACAAACCCTAGCTGCTATGTTCCCACTTTACCAATGTAGATTGCAGCTTGTGAAGTGTATCCACATATAGGAGTATTTTTAAATTAAATTTGCACTTTTTTTTTTTTTTTTTTGGACAGAAATGACTCAGACATCTGCAGCAAAGATCCCATACACAGGGCCAGATTCTGTCACGACAACTTAAAAAAACAGAGCACACCTAATAACCATCTCTACAAGCTCCACTGCAGACCATTCAACTGGTGGTTTAGTCTAAGGTGCACGGCAGGTCATGTTACATTATAATAGGAGGCGTAAAAACCGCAGCAACACCCGTAGGGTGAGTCACAATCACGTAGAGAAGGGTCATCTCAGGTGAAGTTGATCACATGTTTTCCTCTGGCACTTCAGGTCTGGCACTTCATCCTATTATTGTTGAGAAAAGCTAGCCCATATGCTGCAAGAAAGTCAGCCTGACGCTGACACAAGGCCAGCAATGCTGTTACACAAACAAGCCATGGTACTCCCCTCAATTTACCTGTGACCTGCTTTTTAAGGACAAGTCTGAAAGGATGAGCGCACACGCTGCCAAGTGTTTTGGTAGATGTCGTATGTGGCTCTTGTTTGTTTTCCCTGGGAGCACAGTGATAGGCTCAGATAGGCTGGCAGACATGCCTTAACAAGATGTGGGGCAGGCCTTGATAACACTCAGATGAGCTGCCTATCTTCAGTCATGGGACTCCATGAACCCGTTCACCCCAGCCAGTGCAAATGAAAAACAGTTGGCTGCAGATTCTAGTATCAAAATATAGCAGGGATCCTGTTTTGTTTCTACAAATACATGCAGCATGAATAAAACTGTGGGTCATGTACATGTACATTTGTGTTTTGCATTCACCGTCGCATTCATTATGTGCATATATTTCTTGGTGTGTCTGCATGTGTCAGCGCACAAGTGATCTTTGCATGTGGCATCTAATGTTTACCTCATGTGGCCTGGCCCTGTCGTTTGTCTGGGCATTACCGCATCTGATCCCTGTCAGTGCTCTTGGATCATCTCCATTCAAGGATTTTATCCCTCCAGCTGACCCAGAGGATCTCTGCCGTTTCAGACTGTCTGTCGGGCCATCCCCACAGCCCTGCTGCGGTTCTCTTACTCAACGCGGCATGTGTTATTCATCACATGTTGTCATGAGCTGTCAAAAGCAGCCATGACAAATGCTGCTTTTCTGTTTATGAAACGATCATGTTGGCCTCACACTTCAAACCGCCATTATCATCCACGGCTGACTGCTCTGCACTTGCAAAATCTCTTTTGTGGGCACGCGGTGCCATAACTCAAAGGCAGGAGGACGTTTCATTTGCAAAGTCAATGAAATACAACATTCTTCACTACATGCCAGCGCTGTAGGAAAAAAAGCTGAGAAAACAACAGCAAAGACATTAGTATAATTAATAGTCGGACTAGTGGATTTATCATGGATCTACATACTCTTTTCCCTTACAGTAAGTGACCTCAATGAACTTACAGCATGAAGCAATCAAAGCTGGTGACTGCACAATACGATTACTGTATATCTCTTACACCCCCCCACTGCTCCCAGAGATGACAAACATGCATTGTCCTTGTCCAGAACAATCACTTCCCTTGTGGTGGAATGCTCAAGGGCCAGGCAAGGTCAAGGATCTTTAAGGACCGAAGTACTGTTAAAAATGCACATATGCGTGGAAAGAGAAAAATGGGTCTCAATCCCAAGAAGGCTATTTATAGAAGCATTTGTATTTTACAGTAAACCCAGTTAAAATCAAGTCTCCTACTTGTGTACCTCTATTTTGTTTTTGCGTCTCCCAAATCTTCAAGCCTGTTCAGACAAAGCCCTCCCTCTGTCACAGAGCTGTGCTGAAGATATTTCGGCTGCTGCATGGAGACAGTTTTGTCCCTCCCTGCATCACTCCTTCTTCCCCTTCACCCCTCCTTCTCCACACAGGCTGAATCAGCACACTACCCCCACCCCTCCGCCCGGTGTCGCTTCGCAATGGCATCACCACAAATTTGCTTTGGTGAGCCGGCCCATGCATCACTGAGACAGAGGGCCGTCTCCCCCAATGACAGAGCCAGAAGGGCCCGGGTGGGCGGGAGGTGAATTTGAAACAGCCGAGATGGCTCAAGTGAAAGAATCACCAACGAGAAAAAAAAAAAAAAAAAAGTTTTGCTCAACTGAGATTTAAGGGGAAACAGGCATTATAAATCAAAAAGAGCTCACGGAGCTTCTCTGTAATGTTGTTTTGGATCTTGTTCTCATTTTAACATTTAAAAGACATCTGTATTCACTTTTGCTGCGTAAAGACCACAGAGTATTTGTCATGATGAAGTACATGGCCAAGAAATAAGTTCTAATCCTGCGTGATAACTACACATGAAGCAAAGGAAGGAGATCAGTGTAAATTGGCACACATGCGAATCTTACTCGCTAAACTTGTATCTGACCCGTGTGATTAGAAGGGAGCTCGAGCAACGGAGTTTACATGTGCAGTGAGTGGCAGAGTCGAGCAGTTTATGGCTCTGGGGTCTGCTCTGTTCAAATGTGCGAATTGGTCTGGACGCAGCAAAGATTGATTGTATACGGGTAGGAAATCTGGTGCGCACTCAGTCTGTATAATTTACTGGGTCACTGGAACCTGATTTCCATCTTTCTCAAAATCTTTGAAGCATTTGGGGAAATGATAATCTCATTAGTAGCAGTATATTTTCTGGTAGTCTGCATGGGGATGCCTGCTGACACATGCAGAAATACCAGATGGAGAAATCTTGAGTAACTTTTTACAACACGAGAGAAGCAAATACAACCAGTGAAAGCAAATATCGTCTCGTTTTCTACTATATTGAAGAATAATTCCAGTTGACGGCAACATGGGTTGTATTTTTTTTTTATAGATTTGGCAATCATTTCAATCAGCTTTGATAACTTGGTACTTATCAACATATTTGCTGAGATCTTGGAAAGTGGTGACATTGCTACTGTAAAGTGTCCACTGAGGCCAAAAAAGAGTGGTGCAAACATGCCACCAGCATAATAATTAAACGTACTTGAAATGTTTACCACTACTTGCTATGTAAAGATATAGTGGAGTAAAGGAGTTCTGAGCAAAGAATGAAGTCACACTACCTTTGTGTTTGTTGTAATCCAAGCTTCTCTGTGCTTTGTTGTGGTGAACCAGTGCAGCTGTGTGCATGTTAGGGCATGGGTGTATCGAACTGGCTAGCTCATAGCCACAGTTCTGCACTGTGCTCATACAGCAGTTACAGTTGATACTGGGTCAGCGGCTTCCTGGCTGAGTAGTACCTTCCCTCCAGTTCTTCCCTGGTTAACATCATTAGCTTTGTCAGCACTGTTGTCATTGTTTAGCACTGTTTATGGAGGTAGCATTGTTAGCCGAGAGCTGCCAGCTCAGCCACCTCAATGTTGAAAGTCCAGGAAGCCAGTGTCCCATATGGTCTAGCGGTTAGGATTCCTGGTTTTCACCCAGGCGGCCCGGGTTCAACTCCCGGTATGGGAACATCTGTTTATGGGGCTTCAGTAGCCAGTTGAGGACTGGAGAGTCACTGGTTTAAGTCCCCATCTGGACCAAAGATGGAGTGTGCACTGGTAGCTGCAGCCATGTGACCTCCTGGACACTGCCAATGTATCACTGAGCAAGGCATCAAACCACTAACTAACCACACTAAAATGAAATCAACCTTTGGAGCCTAACCAACACGCCCCTACAACCTGCACAAGACAATCCCACCTACGTGACGGATATTTGAACCCTGCTACAATGTGACACAGAAGTGAATAAATACGTAGCAAGGATCCACTCCATAATTGATCAGAATCTGAATACCTTCATTGTCGTTATATCATTAAAAGACAGAAGAAATTAGGAGTGCTATTCCTGTAAGGTGCTGCCAGCTAAAAACCACATCCTCCATACATTTAACCATCCAATCAACACAATAATACATACACACAAAAAGGCACCAAACTGGAGAGCGGAGAGCTGCTGCGCAAACACGCGCCACCATCACACAAACGGCCACCGCCATCGCACAAATGAACATAGCTAGCTGAATGCTAGCTTAGCATTTCCTTCAGGGCTTATGTTTCCGGACCAAGAGGCAAAGGGGGCTGATCATAGACTGGACAGAGCTCATACACTCTGAATTTCACACAGAGCCCCTTTAAACAGCAAGAAGGTTACTGGGTTTAACCCTTCATGAATAAGGCTGGTGATATATTCTATATTTGTCAACAAATCTGATGAAAAGACCAAAACCAGCAATGAGGTTCGTCAAACAGGAGTATAAAGTGTATTTGTTGAGGACTCTTTTATTCTGCAGATTCAGTGCACCAGTGAGCGTTTAGGGCAGCAGGATGGTGTATGTGGGATATACTCAAAATAAACTACAATGCCCATGTTTATCATAATGAAGCCATGATGTCATGCAGTGCAACAGTGAGGCTCATTGATGTGCTCTAAATCGTGTAACAAAGGATGTCCGTAGCACAGAGGGAAAAGATATATCAGACTACACAGGTAATACTTATGAGTACTGTGGGATCAATTCATTGTTAGTTTTGGTCTTTTCATGGGAATCGTTAACAATAAGAAAGATATTGAATATAGTATAGAGTCACCACACTTATCCATTAACAGTGGTCGGAGAAATCTGACCGGGGAAAGAAAACACTCTTTGTCTCCAAAGACTGAAGTGCTCTTAAGGCAAAAGTCCTGACAGCTAATGTTCCTAAGGAGGAGTGTGGTGACCAGCAGACTGTGGTTGTGCTAAAGGTCCCTGAAGTAATGCAGGGTACTAACAAAAAACTACGCTGCTCTGCAAGGTTTAAAAAGTTTCCTCCACGCAATCATGGACTTGAATGACATTTCCTCACAGGGGAATAATCAGATCGCTCAGTGCATTTGTGATTATTATTCAGTTTGTCTAAGTAGCGCACACCACTATATATTCCAGATTTTAAACGTCAAGCTGTGCACTATGAGAGGAGACAGCTTTGACGATTCATTCCGGCCGGGATCGGCCTGCGATTGTACAATTAAACAGAGTATTTACATATGTTTGATGTTTAAGTGCTTTGTGTAACATGCTAAAACACAGCCCGGCGCTATAATGCACTTTGACTTGGAGCAGTGGGCACAATGTCTATCTTTGATCAAGCTCTTTTTGAATCTTAATAGGGGTACTGTTACTGTACAGTGATACGCCTGGTGGGACTGGGAGCGTGGGGTGTCCGAGCCAGACACTGTTTCAATCACACGGCAGGGCTGGAATTGGAGGAGATGTGTTCCTCTGAATCTAAAAAGTGGTGTGCAATCAAGAGTCAAGAATCCCCCCCCCCCCCCCCCCACCGATGCTCCTTACACACTCACTTGCACACACACACAATCCAGTTGGCAATCCAATCCACTGTAGTGTTGGCTGTAGTCAGGAAGTGCTAATGAAGTTATTAATGATATTCATGTGTGCGGTGGCGTGCGAGCAGGGACTGGGCCTCCATTGGCCAGCTGGTAGATCTGTCTCAACTTTGGTTGATGGTGATTAATAAAGTGGGGGAGAAAAGAGAGAAAGAAACTTTCACTCTTGTCAAGTAAAAACCAGCAGAAAGATGCTGCAGGCAAAGAGAGTGAAATAAAATTTTAACAATAAGGAAAATGCTCATGAGATTAGGGGTCCTGCACCACACTTGACTACACTCGATGGCTGTTTGGACCGTTACCACTTTTAACTGTTTCCTTTTGTTTAAATGAGTGAAGCCATGATCCGTGTGAACAAAAACTATCAGACACACTCTGCTGTAATACAGGATGACTAACAGATACACAAATAAACTGTTTCACCACCGTTCACATCATAACAGACTGGTTTTTGTCCACAGTGCTAAAACGTTCCGTTATCACAGTGGTAATTTTCAGCCGCGAGTCACTCCTGCAAAGATGGCAGCAATTAAGATGGCGGAGGGACTGGGGGGGACAGTCAGACCCCGGCTCCATGCGGGCCGGATCCACTGGCTCCACTACTGTAGAAAGTAAGTACCTCCTTGCTGTGCTGCCTCAATGCTTGTCCAACGACTCCCTCTGCTGGGTGTCTACACTACTCAGAATCAAGGACCAGCTCGGTTTAATCAGACTTCTACAAGGTTGCATGCATAGAAAGAGTGCAAGTCTAAGATCGGCGCCGCTTTGTTGCATACTTTTCCAGTCCTTTTCTGTTTTAGTCTTGAATCGTTTGTCTTGTAAAGATTAGGAATCACTTAAAAATCAATAGAAAATCAACTTCATGCTTTTTCCCTCGCATGTTTTATTGTGATAGTCGACTGAGGGAGACAGAAAATAGACAAAATGGCACAAGCTCATTGTGGAGCATTTTGTGCTGCATACTTTGTCTCCATCTACTGGGAAGACTCAGCTGTCACTTTGTATTGCAAGTTAATTCCAGTGTCTTTCAGTGGCAGCTCATACTTCAACTCACTGTGGTGTCATAATGTGAATATTTTACTGCAACGAGACACCAGAAAATGAGAATTTGGGTCACTTTAGGTTTTGCTGATGATGTTGGCAATATTTGGGAAGATTACACTTGGCAGTATATTCTTGTGTCAAAACAGGGAAGTGATACTGTGCAGATCCCATCACAAGAAACACTTTCTCGAACAGTGTTTCAGACGCATCACAAATATTATACGTCTAGAGTGGGGGACACATTAGATTATAATGTACTGAGCTGATTCTTTGACATATTGCTCAGATTTATTATACCACACAGAGATGGGCAGTGATTCCCAAAGACATCATCATTCGGATGGCTTCCTGATGACAGCGGTCAAGTCTGAATTTCATACAGGAGTGCCAGGATCCAACCACCCATTAACCACCAATATATCCCTCAATATATTTAATCGCTTGGTTATGACTGATTTATCTGTCCGACAGCATGCGGCGCCAGCACTGTGCACGTTTGGGAGCCATTATTCTGTTCAAGCTAAATGAAGATAAAGGAAAGACAAATTTATTGCCCTAGTGCACCATCGGTCGAGAAAAAGAGGAACTGCATCGTCCACGTTTGCTATCTGCCACTTTCTGTGAGCTCTCTGTGCGTCTGCGTCTCTGCCAAGCGAGCGTTCACTACAAATTCCACTAGATTCCAGTAAGTGGTGTCAGACAGCTTTCCTGGGCTTAACGGGAAATCTGTCTTTGGGGTGCAAGATTATAACCTCTGCAAACCGCTGGTCAATGGAAAAGTCCTAATCCACTCATAGGCCAACCACTCCCGAGTGTAATATTGGCTCCAGGAGATATGGAGGTGGCCGATTTGACCGAAGACAAATAAATTCTGTGAAGAATAAAATAAATACTCAGAAGAACAGCATGTGGGGAACGGAAGAACATTTCAGTCTCTGTTTTCTTACAGTCACTTTTGGTTATGTTACGACTGAATTCGTAGACCAGAGAATGCTGCTGTGAAGATGTGATGTGGGCCCACTCTGTCCCCTCTGATTAGCCTGAAATCACTCCAAACTCCTAAACACTGAAGCATTTACTTCTGCTCATTATCTAATTACAAATTACAGTGTGATCTGGTAATTCTTTAGAGTCACTGTAACATCTTCCACATAAATAGCTTTTACAGGAGCATGACACTGCCATTCCACTCTGACAACAGCCTCTCATCAGAAGCTGATAATGACTTTTACTCTCGCGCTTGGCCTAATTGTTATAGTCAAAACAAAGGAGACGTTCTTTGAATTCTCAAGGGAACGCATGTAGTAAAAAAAGTGTTGCACCGCAGCAAAATAAAACCAAATGGGAAGCCTTTCATGTCTCTGCAGCCTTAGTTTACAACGGGGTTTACGCTGTGACTGAAAATATCATTGTCATGCTGGTGGCGGCTGAGGTAATGGCTCCGGCCTCAGTGTGGAGGATGGCTCCCCTTCTGTGTCTGCCAGCCGTTGTTGTCATCTTCGCCCAAAACTCTGTCACCAGACAAAAGGAACTGAAGACGATGCTAAGGAGACGTGCAGGGGCAGAAAGTAGGATCCCTTCAGAGCGACCACAGTCCAAGCCCAATGGAACATTAAAGTGCCCTTTGACCTCTGCTGTCAAACAACCCAGAATGCTCTCTGTTTGCAGTTTCAGTGGAGTCGAGCCTGCCAGCAGGGAGCTCACAGTTTGGCAACACTGCCTGTCACTCTTCTGTCTCCACGGAAATGTCTTCTTCCTCTATGCGCCGAGGGGAAGCTTGAGGGCAGACACCCAGACCGACAGACAGACAAACCGCAGGCAGCCCAGCGCTGTGGAGTTGAAATAGCAGTCACTTCTCACAGGAAGTCATTGCTCACTGGGATGCTTCGCTGCTCAGACACAACAAAGTGGGCTTTTACAGACCAAAACACACAGGAAGAAAAGTGTGGGGTTAACCGGAGGCCAGGAGCAGGATGAGAGTTGAAATAGAGTTTGTGTTGACTGTGCATGCAAATTGTGTGGGATTCATGTCCTTAGAGAAGCTTGGAAAGAGATGAAGCTGAAGTAAACAATCTTAATAGACAAATAGCCTCAGATAGTGTAGTCATACGGAGTTCATTTCTATTTTGGAAAGAAAATAGCTCATACAAGTCTTTGTGCGGTTTGGTTGCCCTTTGCAACATATGAGCTTGCAAACTGATAGCCGGTACGCTGTCAGTATCTTTACACCGATGTCACCAAGATGACGTCAAGTACGTTTATTGTTCTTGACAATTTAAGCGATTCTGACTGCGACCCTCCTGACCCGGGACAATTTAACTGTCTTTCTAGCATTTCCTCTCCTCTGGCTGCCTCCTTATCCACTGTCCGGCCTCTAAGCACTACAAGAACCTCCCTGACCCAATTTAGATGTCAGATTACTGTTGTGGAGTCAAACAGGCAAACAAGCAGTGTGTGTGGCTGTGTAACGGATCCATCCAAACATTCCACTGTGTAAGTGAGGCCCAGCGAGGCTAAGTGCGTAGCTGACACAACAAAGGGAACCTGTGTTTGTCAAGCAGCCTGAAGCCAGGCCCAACCCGAGGCTGCCGGGGAAGCCAGGGACACTCTGAACCCACCTGAAGCAGGACGTCCAGCTCTGAGACATGACGCTGACATATACACACAGATAACAAATCCAGAACGTATTCACATGTTAGGGAGGGATTACTAGCTTTGACTTGCTTTTATGTCTTTTATGTTGTAACTCCTTGTCACTAAGGGATATCCAGTTGGGATTAATAAATGATGTGCTCAGTGACGTATTCTCGAATAATGAAAAGAGGCTAAGAAAAGTATCTTTTACTGAGAGTAGAGAAAAGGGGGCTAATGACATCTGAGGTAAAACAAAACTGCATTGCGGATAATAAAATATGAGTATAACGAGAATTACGTTCTGTATAATGTATCTAAAAAGCTTTAATCTTCATGTGCCCATTTGAGATCTGGCGTTTAACCATTTGATGCTGAAACTGGACAATATGTCAGCCTGGAAGCAGAACACTGGACTTGTCCAATGTGTCATCATATAGAATATAAGCTCCTTTTTTGCTATTGATCTTTTAGCTTGGATACACTGCATCACTGTATTTTGCTTGGTGATACCACAACAGAAGAAGACTGAGATGGCCATTAACATTTAAAGGAATACTTCACCCTCCAACTGACCATTTGCACATGTTGAATTTGTAAGGAAAACTGTTTTTCTCACACGCCTCCAGTGAACAGAGAATAAAAAAGCCAAGATAATTCTTGATCACTTTAAGTAGAAGGGGGTTGCGTTTAACAACAGCAAAACCATATTAAAATATCTTCCCAAACAGACAGCCCTTTCCTTCAGGGAACTGAAGTAAAAATGAAACTTATGTATGCTCTGTTCAAAGCCAGACTCCATTGACAAAAACAGTCATTTTACTTACTGAACATGGGAGCTGTTGGTCTACTGCTGCCTCAGTTAGTAGTCCATTTGTGTTACTATGTGACTTTAGTGAGTCTGAAGCAGCCCTTTAAAATACCAGTAGTCACACACACAGTGTTAGGTAAGGGTTACTTTCAAAGTAATCAAAGTACGTTACTGCGTTACATTTTTTTTTTTTTAAAAAAGTAACCAGTTACTTTACTGCGTTACTCCCTGAGTAAAGTAACTCAATTACTTTAAAAGTACTTCCAACATTACTCCCTGAGAAAAGTAACTCAAGCACTTTTAAAGTACTTTTGAGTATTCTACATTTCCTATTGGGCAATGGACCACAGGGCGCTAAGCCTACATTTTTTTGTCTCCAAAATTAAAGTTATGGACCACTCGTCTTTCA
Source organism: Epinephelus lanceolatus (assembly GCF_041903045.1). Taxonomy (NCBI): domain Eukaryota; kingdom Metazoa; phylum Chordata; class Actinopteri; order Perciformes; family Serranidae; genus Epinephelus; species Epinephelus lanceolatus. The sequence goes on from NC_135738.1 coordinate 10,235,433, forward strand.
CTGAGATCCAGTTCTCCCATCACAGCCGTCACTTTGACCAGTAGAAACACAGAACGATCTGCTGCCGTAGACAACTGTATGATTTCCTCTAGGGATGTTACCACACAGAGTAAAAGGGGGAAATGATGGTGTGAAACAGCAGAGGCACTTTGTCAACCCACTGAGTTAACGTTACTGTCATTAGCATCAAGCTAGCAAACAATGGTACATCCTCACAGTCGGACATAAAGTAATAACATTAACAAATAGCGGCGGGGCTTTTACTCACCACAACTGCAGAGGCTCCCAGCTTCATTTCAAACAAACTACATTATAGACGGTCCGTTATTTATTAATCCCACTGTGTGTTTATATATTTATTTTTTATCTGCTCCGTTGTCTTTGTAAAGTTAGCATATCGCACGGTCATTTCAAACTCAACACTTGTTTCAAATTAAAAGCTCCTTATAACCTCGGCTGAGAGAATCCATTTTCTAAATAGGCTTTTATTCTGAAACATTTGTCAGAACTTCCTGTGGAAGATAGAGTAGCTTGACAGTTTACGTATGGCGCTTCAAATGTAGCTCCTGCCATCTGCTGACGCTTTTAGGTGACTACAACAACATGTCGGCTGGCACATGAACAGACACAGTGACTCAAATAATAGTAAAAGTGATAAAAATAGGACAAGAATAACCCGATGACATCACACACGCCGTGAAAGACGACTGGGGATAATTGGTGAGTACCAGCGTGTAGCGTGTACCAGGCATAATGCAAGTCCTGAGTCTGAAATATGTCTGTCAGCGAGTCCTGCTCCACTTATTTAGACTCCACCATAGACAACGGCAGCATTTCTCCGACCACGTAGCGAGCCACAAGCTCCGTGGCTTCTTTCAGACTGATAGGTTTAACGTTATTTCCGTTATTAGAACCAAACGACAGCCGTTGCTGTTTCGGAGCTGAAAGACCAGCGTTCTAAAAGTAACGGAAGTAACTCATGTCTTGTACTTAAGTATTTGATTACTCAAACAGCGAATATATACCCAACTCTGGTCACACAATAACACAATCTAACAAACTGATCGAGGCAGCAGTAGACCAGCAGCTCCCATATTCAGCAAAGTAAAATTACTGTTTTTGTCAATAATAATAATGCATGAGTTATACGACTTTGTAAATGGATGCTTTGATATAGTTTTATAGACTACTTTTACTTAAGTTTTTGGATTCTTCGTTCACCATGAAGGCATGCGAGAAAAAAAAACTGTTCACAAATTCGGAGTACCAGGTTGTGAGTAAGTGATATACAAATGGTCATTTGGTTGGCTGATAGCAAAGGCGGTTTCCCTCTTTCGTCTTTTGCTACTAGGTCATTTGCAAGGTTGGCTGTTGGAATACCATATTAACTGAAATGTAGATGTGAATATAATTTCGAAACTGATAAGTAGGACAATTCCTTTCTAGGGCATCAAATACCACTGCTTTATCACGGACCCTTTAGCGTCTATATGAGACACACCTCGCCGTCAAGTAACTCCAATGTAAACCCAAATAACATAGTATAAAAAGCAAGAAAGTATGCATAAGGTGGGAGGAGGGGGAGGTGACTAGGTCAAAGAAAACCATGCATTCATCAAGGAGACTACAATTCATGTCCCGTGTGAAATTACATAATTTATGTACAGCCAGGCACTGACATCATATTTGTCACGTTAGGTTACGTAACAATATTCTTGTTTGAAGTCCAAAACATTATCTTTGTTCTAAACTTAACCAGGTAATTTAGTTGCCTTAATCTCACCATGATTATTTCACAACATTAACCGCCTGTTACAATGTGTTTCAGCTGTGCGTCACATCGAGACGCTAAAGGGTGCCCCGTGTGTTGCTACCAGACGCAAAGGGGTGTGACAAAGCATTTGACAACTTGGGAATAAAAGTGCATGGTTGTTTCTTGACCAAAAAAAAATCTTACCCAAGGTTCACTTACTGTTATGTTTCATAACTCTACATACTACCACTTCTAACACAACAGCAACCTAGTTAATAGCAGACAGTTGCAAACACTGTGCTCACCACAGCAGCTATGGCCATGACTAACATCAAACACAACACTTACCAGCTTATTCCACAGCTTTTAACTGCATCTCATGGTCTTCCTTAGTGGGCAGAAAGTAGGTCAGGGATTTCAGGGATTCAATCTCAGTCACGTATCACCTGTAAACAGATGATTGCTTGTCAATAACTGGTGTTATTGGACGATGCATTATTGCAATAATAGAATACGATGTAAAGAAGAGACACAAATCTTCAGCTATTTTGTGTAACTGGTGAAAGGTACAACAACATAACAAAATGTACCAGCTATTTCATGTGCTTCAAACCTGCAGGGAGAAATATAACCATTGCATAACAGGAAATCTTGGCATGCACCACGATGCGATTTGAAGGATGATTGGTCGAGCTAATTGCTCCCTTATATCAACAGCAAATCTAGCTTGAATATCATTTCACATCAGCCTTCCTGAAAAAGGCAGCACTGTAAGGAAACATTTTTGTGCCATTTCTTTATACCGCAGTCTATCAGGCCGGTATTATTAGGCCTCACTATTCAGCTGCCAAGCCATCAGTGAGCAGGAGTGAACGCCACAGATGGCCTTTACATATTACATACCCAGTGTTTGATGTCAGGATGGTATATGAAAAGACACACTGACAGTGCCAAAACAGGAAAACCGCGTTCTTATATCCAAACATATCAGGCCATTGGTATAGAAACCTCAATCTGCCAAACGCAATGCTGAAGATAAACAGCATGGATGGATTGAGGGGAATGGCATATGCAGAGACGGATCGGATTGAAAATAGCCAAATACTTAAAAAAAAAAAAAAAAAAAAAAAAGTTTGACATTTAGCTGATGCACTTATCCAGCATGATTTATGTTGGGTTCATCAGCAGAATAATGAAATTCTGAGAGAATTAAAAGCAAGCAGCAGCAGAGCCTGCTCTTTCTGAACCTGATCTGACTTTAAAAAATAAATAATTGCACATGTAATGTATGATGTGATTTAAGACAATAAAAGATATTGCTCTTTTAAAAATGCCTTTTGTTCATTTCATAAAGACAGTCTGGAGCTCATTGTTTATCCGCGTTTTTTTATTAACCTCTCTGTGACTGAGCAGAGAGAAAGCGAGGACAACAATCTTCCACTGGCTTCGTGAACTTGGCGCACCAGCTTCTTCCCCAACAGCAGGTTTGTCTTTGTGACTGCCATTGTTAAGGAAATGAAATATTGCACTCTTAATTTCTCTGTGACCCTGACAGGAATGCCAAAATATTATCACATGCTGGAGGAGAAAACTCGAGGCGAAATCTATCAGGTGCATTTCTGAAATTCTAGTTGATTTCTCAATGAACTTGGCCCCTGTTTTCCGAGTGCGACCTGAGGCCAAGCCTTCCCTGGTTTGTGTGCGTCTTCACAAAAGCGAGCCTCAGAGTGTGCTTGAATGGCAAGGGGACGGAAACGAATGCTGTTTGAGCTAGGTGCAGTGCAAACACAGACAGTGCATGGGTCATTGTGTGAGACAGAGCGGAGAACCAACGACCCGCTCGCACTGCAAACACTCCCAGCTGTTCAGAGTGAGGCTTGCATGCGTGTGTGTGCGCGTGTGCACGTTTCCATGCACTTGTGCCCGTCCATAGCTGCGGTCAGATACAAATATGGAGCCACACCTTATGTCAATGCTCTCTGTTTGACTTTCACAGGTATGTAAACTCCAACGCCAAAGCATGCATTTGATGTATCCGCAAAGTTTACCCAAAAGGGGAGGAAAGTTAATACCTAATTCAGTTTTGCAATGTTATCTCATCCATATTCCTGCCTATTGAGGCAAAACATGCTCAGAACATTCACTAATAGCTCTCAGCCAATGAGACCAATATGCGCTGGAATCAATGATGCAAGATGGTTATTTAAAGAACTATAGGCCATGCTGGAGTGCTAAGAGCCCTCTAAATGTCGTAAAACGAACCTCAAACTTACTGTTTTATTTCGTTTATGCTTTATTAATGCCTTTTTTTTCATAGCCGAGCTGCCATTTTGAAAACAAAACAGCAATTATCCAGTTGAATTGTTGCTTCTGGACTTAGGGAACATGTCATGATATCAATATTTCAGATGAAACCCCCGTCCAAAGTGCCAAATTGACGAGGACTCTGCCTGTTCTCAGACCTCTTCTCATATCCTCGGGCTTATTAGAGGCCAACAGAGAGTATTGCTTGTGTTCGCTCCACTGCACACAAGGTCCGGGGCCTTTGCTACAGACACAAGCCATATGTCTGTCAGATTTTATTGTGAATGTAAATGCCTGGGTTCCATTCTCTGACCAAGGAGACCAAATGTGGTCAATGCTTTTTTTTATTTTAACATCAGTCTTTTTTTTTTTTTTTTTTTTTTTTTTTTTGGTTGTTGTTGTTTTGTAGTGATAAACTACATTGTTCCTGTATTTAGTGATCGCTGCCCTCAGCTTTGCTTCCCATCTTCTAATAATTTGGCCTGTAACAGCAACGTACACTATATGTACTCCACTCTTTACTACATGTCCCTTAAACACAATATGCAGGCCCCTTGGTGGACGCCCATTTCTACAGTAGCCCGGATCAGACAAACAAACACTACCTGCTTTATTTGGTGTTTTTACTGATTAAAATCACCAGGTCCATTTGTTTCGGGGAGGAAGAGATCTCTGTGGATAATTTGGCTCCTGCTAAAAACCTCCAGAACAATGCACACTGAAGGAATCCTAACTGGGAGAAGTTTCAGCTGGTTGCAATCTGCAGTCCTCACCACTAGATGCCACTAAATCCCCCTAAATCATACAAACTGGTAATTTAACTTTCAAAGAAAGAAAAAAAATCTACCTATTATAGAAGCAATTTCTTAACTCATGACTCATGACAAGGGAAAGGCTGAGCCGGAAGGTGAAGCTTTCGATATACCGGTCCATCTACGTCCCAACCCTCACCTATGGTCATGAGCTCTGGGTAGTGACAGAAAGAATGAGGTTGTGGATACAAGCAGCTGAAATGAGTTTCCTCTGTGGGGTGGCTGGGCTCAGCCTCAGAGATAGGGTAAAGGCCCATTTATGCTCCCTTTACGTACGAAAATGTATATGTCCGTTTCAAACGATGTTACCATCACTGCCCACATACTTCCATGCATCCTTTACGTTGGCATGGATGTTAACAAATATATCCACCAGGGGGCAGCCCAGCGTCAAAAGTTTATGACAACAACAAACTCAAAAACAAACATGGCGACTGTGGAGGAGATATTGATAATGTACCTCTTGCATAAAAGACAAAAACAGAGGCAGCGTTGTAGGAGGCGGTGGTCGGTGAGGCCGTTAAATACATCGCGACTGGAGGACGGAGAATTCTTTTCTCTAGTACTGCCGATGAGAAATATTGAATTGTTATTTCTTCTTTGTGTCTCACTAGAGCTACGTATCAGGTAGTGACAGCAACACTGCCCCCACGGTTCCCGGTGGTACTGCTCTGTTTGGCCCGTATCCGTAAGCTTTATGGAAACGTGCAGAAATACGGACAAAATGAACGCGGAGCACGGACAGAAGGCTCCGTTCGTATCCGGATCCATATTTAACGTTGAGCATAAATGGGCCTTAAGGAGTTCGGAGTAGAACCACTGTTCTTTCACGTCGAAAGGGGTCAGTTGAGGTGGTTCAGGCATCTGATCAGGATGCCCCCTTGGCATGTCCCACTGGTAGGAGGCCCCGGGGCAGACCCAGAACACGCTGGAGGGATTACATATCTCATCTGGCCTGGGAATGCCTTGGGGTCCCCCAGGAGGAGCTGGAAAGTGTTGCTAGGGAGAGGGACGGCTGGGGTGCTTTGCTTGGCCTGCTGCCCCCGTGATCCCTGCCGGATAAGCAGATGAAAATGGATGGATGTCTGTGTCCTATCTTATCTCAGACCTCATATCTTGTCTTAAGAAATCCTAACTATAACTGTAAAATCAATTCTGCAATCCTCACTCGTCCTGCCATGCCTATATCTTTGACGAGAATGTACCGGTAGGCTACACGAGATGGACAAGCCATGATATCAGCGACAGAAAAAGACGTCCGCTCAAGAGTTAAAAGCACCATGCAAATTTACAACGAATACATTTTTGCTATAAACTCATAATTAATCATCTTGGCAGTCAATATTTACCCATTGATAGATGGTCCCAGTAATCTAAAGTGCCATCAAAGCCTTTTAATCATTATATTTCAGTGTTCAATTTCCCCCATCTTTGTTTTCATTGCCATACAGCCCAAACAATAGTGCTGCTGCCATATTTTTTTTTTGCAGTTATTTGTCTGCTGTTTGAATTTATGCCATCCTAATTTAGGAGTCCTAACTTGTGAAATCAGGACGGTTCTGTAATACTTAAACTCCCATCCTAAGATAAGATAGGATATTGTCCTTAAATGCAGTTTCGAAACAAGCTTCTGTGATATCAAAAATCCTAAACATAATCTTACACTGACATAAAATAGGATTTCAGAGTTAGGAAGTTTCTGCAATGAGACACCTTGAGAATAAGATGGCAGCACTGATGCTATATGATGCTATATTCTCACAGGGATTTAGAGGATGTGCGGTATGTGGCTGTTTATATTATGGTGCGTATCAAACTATAAGTAATCTTGTGTTTTACATATCAAAGTCCGGATGTGGGTATAGCCACTGATGATACTGGGATCTCTGGAAATAATGTAACTTCAGCTCAGTCCCCCCCAGACAGCGACGACTCTCTATTCTGGTTTTTCAGTCTATTGTTTCAGACATTTGGGAAGGAAAGGCTAAAAAGAATAATCAAACATCTTACATATATATTACGTACAAAATCATAAATTCAACAATGGATTACAGATGATGGATGAACTGGCATGAGTTGAAGTATGTGGACATGTTTTTCTGATTGTACTTTATTTTGCTTCCGGCTCATTAGCAAATACTAGCTTGTAAATCTAACGCGTTTGAGCAGAAGATGTAAAGTCAGAAAAACAAACCATAAATTATTTTGTCTCTTGAACTGTCAAATCCAGTAAATATTATGTATATTATATTAGGTCTGTGAAAAATACATACCCAACTACAGTCACATTCATATTCTCAGAAGCCAGGTCTAGACACATGGCACAGTAGCAACAAATCCTAATCTCAGTCCTTCTCAGGCCTCTCCAACTTGAAACTGGACTCTTTTCTTTCCTCTAAGCCATTTCATTCATTTTACTGAGTGTGCTCTTGAATAGAGGCTACAGCTTTGGCGTGGTGTCCCAGACTGTCAGATTTGGGTAAATTGATCCTGCCTCCCTGTTCTGTCTTGCAGCCCTGGTCCGATCAGGAAAACACCCATGACAGTTTGGCTAGCGGCCTCGCTAAGAAGTGAGCCCTATTTAAAATAGCAACATTGCAAATTAGCGTTTGAAGGTTTTAACATGAGAAAAAACACTGCTCTCCCTTTGAGCTTCGCTTCAAACTTTATACAAGCTCCCCAAGTGGTATCGGACACTTGCGAGGCCAACCCTCAGAGAAACCTGCTTTCCATCGGGAGGGCATGGCGCAGCATTTCAGCCCGGGCTAATTAGCCAGTAAGAAGCAGGCTGGGACACATGCAGCCTGGCAGATCTGCTCGAATGCGTGTGCACACACACATGCACACAAATGAGCCACCAAGGCCCTGATATATCAGTGAGCATGGCGAGGAATTAATCAGACCACACCCTGTTTCCCTATCCACAGCTGTGACTGAGCAGGGGAGAGGAAAAGGTCAAACCCATTGGTCAGGATGGGAGCACTGGTGGAGTTGGTTTAACCTCTGACCTCGCAGATCTACAATGACACATCTGACATCCAGGTCGAAAAGGTCACTTTCTCTCAGTGCACCTCTGTGAATCGTCTTCCTCTGTGGCTGCTTCATTAAGTGTTGCTTGTCCTCTGATGAAATCTGAGCTCGGTTAATTGACGGAAGTGTTACGATCAAGAAGAGTAGAGAGTTAGAGGGAGATGGCCAATGGAGGTGGAGAGGGGGACTTTGCGAGTGCATAGCCGTTTCCCCCCTCTTGCCTGGGGCCCAGTGTAGATGTGGTGGACCCAGCCCCAGACGCCACTCCATGGTTTGGCACGCTCTGCATTTCAGCCCTCTCACTGTTTCCAGCTGAACCAGCTCCCATGCAAACACATGGGCAACCGGTGGGTTTTCTTATTTAGTTGTCGGTCAAGAGTACTTAATAATATTCAAAAAGACAGTGCGACATATCATCCCACGCTTGCCAAAATATGATCCCCTTCTTTTTTCTCTCCCCCTCTTTCTTCCCAACATTTTCCCCTCTACAGTTTGGGAAGAGTGCGTTCAGATGAAAAGGAACAGATACACAATGGTGCAATCTTGAAAAAAAAAGTTTGGCTGACAGTTATTAAAGTAATAGAGCAGACTGGGAAGAGGGTAAGTACGGAGCAAGGAGGACAGCGACCGCCTTTCAGGAGACTGTACGAGGAAATATTTCAAATACAATGGCCTGTAATGCAGCATAAAGCACGAGCGGTGATGTGGCGTATGACTTACTCAGATTGATATGTCCTCACTGACCCAAATGCTCTCATCCCTGCCTCAGCTTTTTGAAGTTAAATAAACAGTGTGTCACAAGATCTTCCACATACCACCCAAGTGCTACAGTGTGTGTGAGAGCCTCTGTGTGTGTCCGCAGCGCTTGTGTCTACGGGCGTGATTTGTGAGTCTGAATGCAGCACACTTACTGTATGTGTGGACAGAGAGAGAGACAGATAATGTGTGTTAGCGTGCACAGGAATGTGTGCGCCGTCAACGAGCGAGCGTGGATGTGTGGGACACGTCTGTAATGACAATGGCGGGTGACAAATAACGCTGACGCACACTGTCCCCGGTCTCGATCCTGCTTTAATAAAACAGCGTTGGCTCTTTGAACATTTTAATTAAACTAAACGGGACCATCCCCACCCAGGCCTCAACGATGAGCTATGTACATTTGAAGACAAACAAGACCATCTGTTACGGGGTAGACATCAAATACATGTCTTTTTTATGTCACCCTGGGCCCGCATGTTGACTTTCATTATTTCTAAAATCCATCTGGAATTTTGATGGGCATGTTTTGAAGGAAAAGGCCTTGAAACCACAATGCAAGGATGTCTTGAAACAAAGGTCTCTGCGGTTTTGTCTGTTTCTCGTGGTCAACAACAGCCCGGCAGTCTCTGTGCTCAGATAGCTCATGTCTGTAATTTTAGTTTATGCCATCATTATTACAACACGTTAGCCGTTTTTCATGCAGTTTCTTGGAAATATACTGAATTGATGGTTTATGTGCTCTTTTAAGAAATTGAACTAAGACTATAAAATTTAGAGAGAAGAGAGCTGGGTTCCTTAGATTTTTGATGAGCGGGGCAGAGGAGAAAAGCATCCTGATGAGTGCTGTTTGCTGCAGGAAAAAAATGTCACTTTTCTAGATTACCTGGTGTTGATGAAGAGGAGGTAAAGTGAAAATCTAAGACCAGAGTGGCCGTGTCAAAATGACATTACTTTAATTATATTCTTCACATATCTTTATAGATTTTCACCCTGTTTACTACAAATTTAGTGGAATTTTAATTAAAAAACAGTAAAAGATAATGGTGGTATTATAGTAAACTTTCTGCAGGAGTCCCACAACTAAATTCAAGGGAGCAGCACTAAGTTCTTGGCCCTAAGCATAAGCAGTCTCCGCCCCTCCCCAAACATTTTTTTTCTTCAGTCTCTCAACTGATCCACTTGATTAAGTCAATCTTTATTTGGTTATGGCAGTAATTACTTGGAAATAAAAAACTGCAAACAAAACCAAACCTTCCCCCCCCCACTACAACACCCCTGCTTAAATCTTAAGCCCTTGCATAGTGCCAGACCGAGACATTTAGCACCCCACTGCCCCCCCCCCCCCCCCCCCAAAAAATATGATTTAAACAATAAAATAAAAAATATATATTATTATTATTATTGATATGATTAAAATTAAATTAAGTTATTTATAATTATTATTATTCTTTATTTAGATTTACTGTATTTATTTGGCTACAGACAAGAACAACAGCTCAAGAGCAGTCAACACAAATAAACGGGAAGCTTGCCTAGGGCACCAAATTAGGGAGGTCCGGCACTGTGCAAGGGCCTAATTTTAAGTGAAGTTGTGGGACCTGCAGAAATTCATTTTTGGCCCCCCATCTGGGTGTCAAAGTCACCTATAGGAAGATCCGCCACTGCCCTTGCAGGAAGTAAGTGATTTCAATTCAAAGTGTCAGGAAATAAAATAGGAATAAAATAGGAAATAGTTCGAAAGCTGCCTTTTAGTTTAATTTCTCTGTAACGCACACATAAATGCATTTTTTAAATCTTCATTCAGATTAAAAGTCAGAGCTGCTCTGCAGGGCGCCCACTCTATTTCATTCTTGATTTACAAAGCTCTGTCATGCAGGCGTCCCTCTGCAGAGGAATTTTTCACTGTGTTTAACCAGATCCGTTCAGCAGTGTCTTGTTGCCACCAGAGGGAGTCTTCTTAGTCAAATCATAGCTCCCAGAGGAGTTGACTGTATTCTGAACATCTGCTCAAAATTCTCATCAGTCTGACTCAAGCCCAACTAATGGGAATATTGCTGTTTTGTTTATGTTGTTTTGTTCATGCATTGCACTGTTAATCAAAGTGACTGACAGAACCTCACTGCAACATATTTATCATGACGCCAGTTCATTATTATTAGTCATTATTAGTCATGCAATAGGACTTTTTATTCATGCAGCTGGAAAGCCATTTCTCGTCTGTTTGACTTTATGGGGCTTACTGTTGTGGTGGAGCCCATCCGGGGAGCCCGCGCTGGTGGGGCATTGCCCAGTGTTGCAAGCAACAAGCACCAGCCTTGCCTGGGCCACAGGCCTATAAAAGGCCATTTCACTTCGTCCCTTTTAGTTTTCTGTACAACAACTACACGTGTTGAGCTCGGACTGGAAGCCCGTCCCATTCCCTGCATATCCATGCTGGAGGAGGAGGAGGAGGCGTGGAGCCCTTTTGTTACCTGTATTAGAATACCTGGCTGTTGCAAGTTAGTAACGTGGGCTGAGTTTAAGATGTCTGCAGAGAATAGAAACAGCGAGCGATGTGCAAACAAAACACAATCCACAGGGTTGGCAGGGCAGTAAGTGCACCTATTTTTTTTTCTACCTGCATGGCGCAGCAAATGGGAATCGTTAATTAGACTGTAGGGTGAATGTAAGGACGAATAGGAGGCACTTCCTCCAAGAACTCATTCACCTTTCAAGTCCGACCCTCTCTCAAGTTTCATTTTGGAGTTCTTAGCCACCTTTCAGGTCGTCATCAGCATCTCACCTGTACTGCAGGACCATGGATTTCACACGGTCGAAGATTTCAAAGGCACTTCAGCTTCACGTCGCGGAAAAGAGGCGGTATACGTGCATCTGGAAGGGTTAGGAAACCTGCCAATGTGAACGGAAAAGCCTGACCACTTTATGTTACAGTGCATGGCCTCTGGACAAAGTGGCAACGATCATGCACAAACCCCTCCGAAAGCGGAGTCTCTACGTGTTCCTGTGTTTTGGCATCATATACCTCAGACTTGGGTGAGTTTTCATTACCTGTGGTTACATGCGTAGACTCTTTCCTTCACATGCGCAAACGTGAAAATCAAATTGCGACACTCTTGACTATTAAACTCTTTACAGGAAAGCTGCCCTCTGACCTCACACTCATGTTAAAAAAATATGTTTAGAGCAGCTGTGTTTGAAAAAAAAAAAAAAAAAATTTAAGCATTACATCCAAACGGCTGCACCTGGGGAATGTGTCGTGCGTAAAAGTGGCAGATCAGGTCTCATGCCAACAGGCAATACGATCGATTCGTATTCACTATCAAAGAGCTGTTTACTTCGCCTCGTGAGACTCCTGCTCCAATTGTCGCACAAGATAATTTGAGCCGCTGTCATTGCTCCAGATCCAGCTCACCCCTGCATACCTTCATTAATAGCGGCAGGCTGAGTTGTATTTCCACATTCCATCGGCCAGACGGAGTTTTTACCTGTTTTGCAATACCTCACCTTGATGCATAAACACAGAGGGACTTATCCATTCTTACTCTGCGGCCCTATAACACAGCAGCATGATCACATTAGCACACACACATTATGACGAATTAACTCATGTGGCGATTAATGTTTCTCTACTTATGGAATGCTGAAATAAAAACAGCTCTTATTTTGACGGTGGCCTCCCTGAAACGAAAACTAACTTGCCTTAGGGGCCTAAAGTTAAACAGGTATGCAACAATGCATAACTTAAATGCAGTGGAGGTAAACCTACTAAATTAATATAACTTCCTCCTAATTTCTCCAACACTATTACAGATTATTCTTTAATATATGTAGGCGACGCTTTGTGTGCAATCATATTTGATTTGTGTAGTGACTGTGACCAATTGCGCATGACATAATTAGAAGTTATTAAGTGCATGCAGCGTTAATGCTCATGTACTTATTTTATAGTGTTTTCTGCAGCTACACCGAGCCAAACAAGAAAAGTGTCAGCCCTCCCTGTGAGAACCTCCTGTGGAGTGAAGCGTGTAAATGACTTCAAGTTCCACAGATGCTCATATCACATGACAGTAGCTCCACTCTGTGTGGAGGGAAAGTCACCCATCTCCGTGTTTACTGAGCCCGAGTAGTTAGCTCATTCCTTCCATCCTTTTCTTTTTTCTACTCCGGCTAAATCTTTCATGGTACCCTCTTCATTTACAATAGCCGGAGCCTGCAGGTGTTGAGTGAGAGTCACAACGCTGAGGCGATAAAAGCCTCTCCGCTCACTCAGCTCTGCGTCCAAATCTCCACCAGTATTTTATTTCTCTGCTCAGATCCAATCTGAGCAAGAGGAGTGCTGTTTTTTATACTCCCACCTTTACAATCTGATGAGAGGATTATACAAATAACCGCGGCAGAATATTTAGGGCCATCAGAGCGCACCAGACAGGCAGACAGAGACGAATATTATAGACGCCTATAGGAATATTATAGTGTTACCACAGGAAATAATAAGGTCCCTGAAACTCATATCCGAGCACCGCAAATATGCTTTATTTCATGTTTCTAAGGAAATATTGTAGGAAAAGTTGTTACAAGAGGACATGACGCTGTGTAGGTCCCAAGAATATTATAACTCTGTTATAGGAATGTCATAGGAGGTGAGGAAATGTCTTTTCAGCAGGATCACGAGCTCACATTCAAGCTCACGCTCATACAGGAGTTTTGAGATTATATTATAAGGACTTTATTGTTAATGTGACACCAACTTGTTGATTCGGAGTGACACATCCTGCCAAAGAAATGTGCTGATTTTTTTTTGGAGCTGTGATGATGGTGTGAGGCTCAAGCAGCCAGCTTCTATGTTTGTTTATTTTTTTGGCTGGATGGTGGGGTGGGATGGTGGAGTGTGTGTGTGTGTGTGTGTGTGTGTGTGTGTGTGTGGGGTGGGGGTGTGATGATGAATGAAACCTCCCGAACGTCCAACGGGGATCGGATCAGTGTCACCCTATTGTCCCGTTGTGGCAAAGTGGGCGGATAGCAGTGTCTCTTCCTGCCCAATGGCAGGCACGACTCTCATGAGAGTGGAGAGAGGCACTTTTCTGCCATGCAAAATCCCTAAAACCATCATCATTCCGGCTCGGGAACCCACAGTACTGTGTAACAGCCTCCGCCGCTGAGAGATGACAGAGCCAATCTCAGCGCACACACGGCCCTGGGAGCTTGGAGCTGCGTAGAGCCACCGCACCAAAGACAAGGAGACGCACAGCACCTCTCTTCTTTTTTGATTTTGTGCGAAAGGGACTTAAAACCGGGAATTAAGGGAGTTCTTTTTTTTCATCCTCTCCGCGTCGTCTCACTCAGTCCGAACGTGGCCATTTGCTCAATGTCATCATGATCATCTTCTCGTCGCGCAGTGTACTGCTGTCAGTCTATTATCCACAGATCTTCCTGATCCTGACGAGTGGCAGCTACCTGTAAGTTTGAGCCAATTAACGGGGTCCTTAATTAACTTGAGAGAGAGCGCGCGCTCATCCTCAGCAACACAAAGACGCACGGGTTTGCTTTTCCTACCGGACAGCGGGCTATATTTCCTTTTTCCTAATCATTAAATGCCGGTTCTGACATGAATTTCTTTACTTGCCCGCGTCTGCAGAGTGGAGATTCATTTTAACTTGTTTATACAGTGTCATCAAAGTGTAACGGCGCAGGGAGCAGGCGTAGCAAAAGTGCAACTTAAGCAGTAAATGTGATTTAATTCTTGGATATTTTCACACACTTCCTAATGTTACACACGCGTAAATTCCCCGTAGAGAATATTCAGCAGCGGGGAAACATCGCCGGGAAAATGATCCACGTGGGAATAAACTAATTAGGTGAAAACCTGAACGCGCTAATGTGCCGTGTGCAGGCGGACGAGCACGTCTTGTTGAGTAAGCAGTCATGGTTTGTATGTTGCAAATATTTAGCAAGATCAGAAAACATTTTTTGGTACAACTGCTACATGGATTCATTTTGGCCACAGAGTGGCAGAGATGTTCAAGACAATTGGATGCTGAGATTCTGTCTTTTCTTTGCCCCCGTGACGAGGTTTTAACACAATATGGACACTTTTTACGCACGCAGGCACCGTTAACCTGTCAGAGCGTGTGAAAGATCATCTCCGAGCATGACCTCATCTCTGGTTAATTCTCAGTATTTCGATGTTATCGTTTTGAAGCCACATCTGAGAGTATGTGCCTGCAACATGCACGTGATTGACACTGTAATGCGCTGCGGCTTTGAATTAAACGAGAATTACTCTAGCAGGAGAACACTGGCTTTCTTAAAGCTTCCAAAATAATTACTCACCCATGCTGCCTCGCTCCTTCCTCTGCTGCCCGGAGACCCCAAACCTGATGCTGAAATAGATGTGGTTTTTGGTTTTCTGTTAAAAGTGGGCTACACTACTAAGTATAGGAATGGCTTGCGCATTAAAACTACATACCATTGTTTGTTTGGATTACTGAAGTATGTTTTCTAATGAGCATTAACCACAAAATAGGTTTTGGAGGGGAAACATTTCTATATGGAGTCAGAGTAATGCAGTGCACCTTCCTCAGAGCTACACAGCTAATGTTATGGCTTGTTAAACTGTAAAATTTGTAGAGCTGTGGGTGGCAAATGAGCCTTCAGCGGGAGGATCTGAGCATGTAGAGCGTTTGGGCTGTTGCACACCTCACACTCTGATATCAGGAATTTCACACTCAATGTTCCAATGACAATAATCTGACCGTTTTCACCCTGTTGTGTTAATAGCACACCGGCCTAACCAGTGTGTGACTGCAGGTATAGTTTAAAACAGACGTAAACAGGATTTTATTACGAATTCATCTCAAGCTCTTTTATTTGTAGACAAGGATGTTGATTTTATTTCAACATGGGGTTGACACATATGAAACAAGGGGTTGTGGGTAGTCCACCAGAAAATTCTGAGCATCAAACACTTAATATCCTGCATTCTGGTGAATTTAAATGCACAACTTTGTCACTTTTCTGCATCAGTTTACAGTGTAAATGTCTTTAATTTTGTCAAAATAATAGCCCTCTGCTACTTGTATGTTTTTATAGGAGTGGACAAATGCACATGTTCCTCTAAATATTGAGGGGAACATGTCCCCTGCGTCCCCCCTGAAATTTACACCTATGTTTGTGAATGAGCAGCAAAATATAAAAATCATATTCAGCACTAAAATAAGTTTAATTCCCCTCTCTTGGAAAAAGAACAACATTTATTCACTTGACTTAGTTAAGTTGTGTCTCAGGCATTTTTGTGAGTGCATTCCTCGGTGGAAGATGCATGCCTGGGAGCTTAATAGTGTGTCAGTAAGGTTCAAAGTGTTCCATTTGATGAAGTAGGTGGCTGTGAGCACGCTGTATGCAGTGACGTAGACTCTCTTTAGACTCTCTTAAGGCCAAACTACCCTGTGATGGAGTCTGTGAGCTTTTTTCAGTCATGTTTCTACCAAAGAAATTCATTTATTGTCTGGTCCAACTGGCCGGGGCCTCTGTTTCTCTGACATTTAGATGTTGGATGTTTTGTGTGATGTGTTTTTCTTTCAGTCGCATCACAGATTTTGTGTTTAATGTCACACAGACAGTCAAAAACAAGGTAGAATTATTAGGGATAAGGATATGTGTCAGAGCTGTTGAATCAATCCAACAGTATCAAATTTTGAAAGAACATACTGTATAACCACAGGCATAGATTTCAGGGGGTGGGAGGGATGCCGGGGACATGTCCCTCTCCATATTAAGAGCATGTGCATTTGTCCCTCTCAATAAAAATATAAAATACCAGAGGACTTTTATTTTGACAAATTAGAGATATTTCCACGGTAAATTGGCGCAGAACAATTCACCAGAAGGCAGGAAATTAAGTGTTTGATGCTCAAAAATTCCTAACCCCAAACCACCTGTTTCATATGTGTCCCTCTGAGTCTTGGAACAAAACTTACACCCTTGGATGTAACACTAATATGGCCTCTAAATATCAGAGCTTTATTTAAAGATTCATGCCACCTGTTGCTTCGTAATTAACAAAAACTTCTCTCTCTCAAAGCTGGACGAATGACACCAGTGATCGATCAAACACAACACACTTCTCATTGATTAATACATTAGATACATGACTTTCTGCTGGTGGCCTATCTGACGGTGGATCTGTGACCGTGGGTGAGCTGTCCCCAAGCCGCTGGCATACACACACAGAGTATACGCTAAGCAAACAGAATCGCATTTGTGCACTTTGATGATTTCAGGGATTTAAAAGCTTAGCTGTGGAATTCTCTGTTTGGTGTTGTCTGATGGTTTTGGGTTGCCCGTGGTAGACTGTGATTCTGTGAATTAGCAGGTGAATGACATGAGAAACAGACGAGGGGGGGGGGGGGGGGGGGGGTAGTTAATAGGAGTTTCTGTTTGCCAGACTTGAAAACATCAACATGTTGTTGTGTTAGCCTGAAAAATCAGAGATATAAAAGACTCAGATTTATTTTACTGCCTTTGGATTTACATAAACAAACCAGCTGCATTCACCCGCAACGTTCATTATGCAGGACAGTGAATTTCTCCAGTTGCACATTACTTGTCTTAATGAGCCTGACCTTTTGGTTTGTATGGACGACATGTCATTGTTGCCATGAACGACCGCATATACAGCAGAGGGTCACAGAGGGTCAGAGGAGTTCAAACTTGTTTAACAGCAGAGAGAGAGAGGGTTTGAAAGCAGCAGCAGGCCTGAGTGTTTACTGCGGACACTGAATGCACCTGATGAACTTCTGGTTTTCATTTTGAGTTTCAGATTTTGGAAGTGACGGTTTCAGTTGACTCTGTAGTGATGCTCTTTGTCTCGTTAACATCTTGCTTCTAGAGCTATCCGTTTTTTTTTTTTTCCAGAAACACATATCTTGGCATGTTCAACTGAATTAAAACAATCTTAGTTCAGTTAGCTTTGTGGTAACTTTTAGAGCATGGCTTGGAAAATCAACAGTATACACAATGGCACCCTTCCCCTTTTATATACTGCTGTGCGTTCCCCTGACTGCACTGAGAGGACCAGGAGAATGTGCGCAGTGCTCAGTCTGGTAACAGATACTCGCCTCGCTGCACTTAGGATTTATTTTAACTTTATGTGTTTGAAATTGAGATTTGTGTTTTTCTGCCTTTGTGGACAACCAGCGGAAAGTGAGCATGATTGTACCAGGGCGATTTCTCATCAACGCTCATATCTTCGTTCTTAGTCAGGGGGTCTCCTACCAAGATCACTGTGAACTAGACTCAACAGAAATCACTGTCTGTCCTCACTGTCCCCCCCCACCCCAATCCGTTCCTCCTTTTTGCTCCTCTCACGCTGCCGTCGCTTTTTCGCTGACACACAACTTGCCTGCGTTAGTTTGCCCCGTTTGTGGTGAAGCCCTCGGAGGTCGACGTCATACTTCAAAGCCGGCGTTTGCCTCCGCGCCCGTTTATGGCTCCCTGTGGCTCCCTGTCGCTGACATATTTGAAAAGTATGTATCTACATGGTTTCGAGGGCTATAAACAGAGTCGGCGCTTTGTTTAGCTGTAATCTGTTTTGGCTTTCTCAGTGGTTGCAAAGCCATCTTTAACACATGTTCCGATATTATCACACCGAGTGATCAGATAATGACGTTTCCCTGAGGAGAGAGCTACAAGAGACGTGTGTCGTCTGCTATACAGCACATTGATTCACTGCAAATTAGAGCAACTCGTGTTGAAAACCTTACATATTTTCCATGCAAACCAATCTTAGGATGTGGCTAAAGCTGAAGGACTCGCTCATGAAATTTAGAGGCGACACTTTACACTCTGAATAACTTTCAAACATAATCACACAAATCATAAAGAATAATATTTTGCATGACATTTGTTTAAAATTTGAACCCCACATCTCCATCACAAGACCCTGAGCAAGTGTATACACTGTATTTGCATAAGTCTGGCACCTATTCACGCCACTATGTTACCTTACAATTAGTACAGAAACCTCAACTCATTACTCAAACTACCACCATCCAAACCAATGTGGAATGGCGTTGTCAGTAGTCAAATAAGCATCTTGTTTTCTGTCTCTGTGCGTTTAGCAAGTTTCCCTGTCTGCTTTTTTTATGTTTTATGTTGGATTAAGTTTTCAGGTTTTTGATTTACCTCTAATCCATTAAAGAGCAATACTTTCATGCAGTGCAGCTTTCACTTCACTACGGAACGTGCATCAATCACTGGTTGAATTGAATCCTGTCCTGGACAGTCTCACATAAATGAGTCAGTCTGACCAAGTTCTAACTGAGTCTATGTGTGTGCGTGTCTGTGTGTGCATTGATGGGTGCATATGGATGCGTGTGTGCGCGCGTGGTGGTGTGTTTCTCTTACCTTGGCAGGGCCCTGTCCTCGGTGGTGGCTCTGGGTGCCAACATCATCTGCAACAAGATTCCCGGGCTGGCACCTCGCCAGCGGGCCATCTGCCAGAGCCGCCCGGACGCCATCATTGTTGTGGGCGAAGGCGCCCAGATGGGCATCAATGAGTGTCAGTACCAGTTCCGATATGGACGCTGGAACTGTTCGGCGCTGGGAGAAAGGACAGTCTTCGGTCAGGAGCTGCGAGTAGGTCAGTCTGGGTTCTATCACGAAAGGGAAAGGGCACAGTGTGTGCTTGTGAGCATATGTGTGTGTGTGTGTGTGTTCCTATATGGCTGACCTTGTGAGAACCTTTTGGAGCTTTGGTGGTTGGTGTGAGGATATTTTGTTTTGCAAAATTGCAAGTTTTGTGTGTCTAAGTGTCAAACTGTTTTTTTTTTTTTTCATCGGAACAGATTGAATTTAGGTTTATGTACACTCTACAGGTGGTTTTGAGTTTATTCTTTGATTTAGAGTTAAGTTCTTTGACCCTGCAGGACTCTCTAGATCATGGCATATTATGAAGCAGAGCTTCGCTTCAAACTCTTGGACATGGCTGGGTTTATCCGCCAGGAGTGCAAACGTTGAGGCCCTGTTTCTGTGTGTTAATCAAGTTGTGACAATTTAATTAAACACACCTCTATTGAGGAATAGCACAAAATAAACTTAAAGATCTTCAGATTTTGTCACAAGAAATTGTCACAAAAGTAGGCATTTAAGCTGCTGTATATGTCATTCAGAACAAACAGCTATTTGCTATGTAAAGATATGGTGGAGTAAAGGCATCCTGAGCAGAGAATGAAGTCATGCTTCCTCTGTGTGTGTGTTAAAATACGAGCTTCTCTGTTCTTTGTTGTGGTAGCTGGTCTGGCAGCATGTGCATGTTAGCGCTTATGAGTCCCTGAGTGTGTATCCCACTGGTTAGCTTATTGCTGTCGCTCTGCACTGCACTCCTACGGTGGTTACTAGTGGTATGGTGGTGGAATGGTGTTGTTGTGGAAGCATAACACCGACTGTCTGGGTCCCCGCAGGCTAACACCGTTAGCTCTGTCAGCACTGCTGCTGTTGTTAGCTAAGGTATCCTCGTACAATGGTTTGCACAATATCCTACAAATTAGTGCCCCAAGAATTAAGCTACATTCTTAATGTAAACTTGGAGAGGTTGTGTTAAGGCATGTAAAGTTACTTTGGTCAGGTTTAGGAAGAGAAACATGGTGACGACGTATCTCAAAGTTCACTAAAAGTTCACATGGTTCTGAACACCTGTCTCCTGGAAGTCCTGTGTTTTGTGACCCATCCACCACCCCAACCTGCCTCCTGACTGGATCTCTCCCTTCTTTATTCTTTACTACTGTCAGCTCATTGGTCATGTGATCAAAGCCTTATAAATACATGGATTATACACGAATAACTGGCTCATGATTATGTAGAATATGAAGAATTTTGGTGCATTACTTTTCTTAGGAAAATGTATGAACCATGCCTGAGTTAGAACTGTTCATGCTGTTAGCAGTTAGCTGCTAGCTGCCAGCTTTGCCATAGGCAGTCCCCCCTCAGACTCTGAATCACAGATATGCTCTGAATGTCGCATACAGCTCCTTTAATACAGGACCCATCTTGATTGATATTCTGTCTCACTGACTCAGACAAATTGCAGTCAACCAAAATGCCAAAAAACAATCAACATGCAGTGAACTCTGAACTGTGTCCTACATTTTTCCAGGACTCCTGAAAATGTCACCCTGCGTTACAGTTACATTAATCTAAAATGAAGTACAAGATTTTAGATTAAATGTTGCAGCCGTGAAAAAGACACCTTGGATTTTATTTGAGGAAAAATACTGCTTTAGTGGAATAATCCAACACCAGCATATGACGCTATATGAGACACTGTTGTGCAGCACAGAATCATGTTTTTGTCATTTTGAAGCTGATTAATTCTGTGTGAAGGAAAAGGCGTTTGCTTGAGAATAAGGAATATTATTAATGATAGATGTACACATGTGCGTGTTGTTCACAGCGGATCATTAAATGAATAATTGAACACTGCAACATCAAAATGGATTTAGCTGCCTGTGATCGCTCATTGTCATTTGGTAATGATAATGAAGTCGGCTGTGATAAAACCAGTGACATTCCTCTTGAGGAGGGAACAGAAGTTACGTAATGCGTGTTTCAAGCCATCCTATTGTCTCAGTTTTAAGCAACAGTACAAGAGGAGTATCAAAAATGTGGTACCAACCCCCGACCCTCTGAGCCCCATGAAATATGGCTCTTCACAAGCCAAACCCAAGCTGCACACATCACACAGTCAAAACTCAAACCAGCAACACACAGCCTCTTTGACTCTCTATTGTATAACCATTGGCGTTGGCATTGCTCAAGAGGACTTCATATACTGCTGATTCCAGCCCATCTTAGTTGTCCTCCTCTCAATTGACAATGTTGTATTTCTCCAGCGCGCTCTGGTTTCTGTTGATGTAAGTTCTGCAATGAGACTGTTGGTTAGCAGCATGCCGACTGTTGCTGGCTATGCCAGAGTTATGGAAAAGCTACCGAAAGGCACTGAAGCCCTAATGGGGAAAACGTATGGTTGAAAAATGATATCGCAAATGAGGAGACAACTAATGGTGTTATTGCAGAGAGCGCTTGTCGAACCAAAATAGATGGACACATCTGTTGTTAATCGGGCTAAATTGGTTGTGTCCATGCCTGGCTGTGCACATACATGCAGAAAAAGACCTTAAGCAGACAAACATTTACATTTACGATGCTTTTGTTTGAGAGACTTGGCTCTCCGCAGACTTCTTTTGCATCGCTTTTGTTTTACAGGGACTTTTATATATTTCCTTTCATTTAGAAGATGCTTTGTTGCCATTACGTTGCGGTTGGGCTGTGCATTTAATCCAGTGGCTCTGTTAACAATCACTCCTCTTAAGGAGTAGCTGAATTAGCTCCAGCTCCCTCTCCAAAAGCATTTTTTCTTTGTTGTGAATGTGGCGCTTTCTTTTGTAATGGAGCTCATGTTGTTTTCCTCAACACTCAACATCCCCTTTCCTCCTCCTTTTGCTCTGTTGCTCTCTTCTTTTATGCCCCTTTGAAGGGCGTAGAGATGTAAGAATGATATTAGGCACTGGTTCATCAGAAGCATCTGTGTGTCTACTCTGTATTTTTATGAGATTCATGTTCGTGTTTTTACGTATTATAATGTTTACCTAAAGCACTCCATAGGATAAAAATCTACATTTAGCAATTCTAGTTCTTGTTCTTTAATGGGAATGTGTAAGCACTGTCTCTGTGTATTTGATGCAAAGTTACATGTGTGTGCTCAATCAGGTTGAGCCCATTCAGCTCCACAGTACAAGGGCTCTTTCACTTTTCATCAGTGATGCACCATGGTGGCGTCATCTGAATTTAATGCTCGCTTTGACTCTTCATGTTTGGTTTCCATAGTGGATCTGCACAAATAAATGCTTAATGCGCCCGCGCTGAGCACATGACTGTTGGTGTCCAGTTCTGGTGGGAGAGTGATGACTACTGGGCCTGCCATGATTGTCCGATAATGATGGGACTTGGTGGCCTTCTCTATAAAGTATTCCAACGATGACGTCTTCTTAAAGGCCAGTGTGGAACTTGATTTCGCTCGGGGTTGGTTCCCATGACAGATTTACAAAAATATTGATTTGGGGGTTTTGTGAACAAAAGACTATTTTTCTCGTACTTGATCACCACCGCGAACGCAGGTTCTACAGCATCATCCATGTGTCATTGGCACACTGTAATATCACACAGTAGCTCTGTTGTTAATAGTTTGTAAAAACAGGGGTTCTTCCTCTCCTTCAAGTGAATATATTCATTACTCTACTCCACGGGGGTGAAAACGAGGATAAGTCACATTGTTTGTGCCTCTTGACAGTGTTGGCATATTATGTCGAACCCATGGCTGCACTGAGGTGCACAAAGCAGCTCTTTGTCCGTAAACTGTCCAAACAGAGGCTCGTGCACTGGCTCTGTGATGGTGATGTGACAGTCCTACAGAGGTTCAAGTTTTGTTGCAAAATCAAAAAAATCTGTTGTGATAAAAGCATCAGTAACTGTACAAATCAAGAGTTCAAGTACATGTTTTACATTTTGATGAATTATTCCTGTCCATAAATGCACTGGCAAGTGACAGCTCGAAACAAGAACGCACACCCATTCACACACAAATATTATTGTTTAAAAAATGTGTTTTTGATGAAGTGCGGTCAAAACAGCAAGCCAAAGGTTCAGAGATGAACAATAAATTCACTCACTGACTAGAACATTAGCTGCACAGAAAATAAAGTTGTATTGAATTGAGCTGAAGTGAGTTGAGAAATTCTGGGCATTGTGTCATTGTGGAAGCATGAAATATGACAAATGTCTTCATGGCTTCTTTTCAGCTTGCACAGGTATCTTAATGCTACCTGATCCATGAGCTGTGTTAATAGATGTTACACATTTAAAGGTCCCGTGTGGAGGATTTAGGGGCATGTATTGGCAGAACTGGTATATAATATTTATAACTTTCATTAATTTATAATCACCTACAATTAAGAATCATTGTGTTTTTGTTACCTTAGAATGAGCTCTTTATACAGATTGAGTCCTTTTTAACAGAGTGGCCATGTTGTTTTACAGTAGCCCAGAGCAAACAAATCAAACACTGGCTCTAGATAGGGCCATTTGCATTTTTGCATCAGTCACCGTACACGCTTGGCACACAGGAAAAGTTTATTCTGCAAGCTCACTGCTAGATGCCACCAAATCCTACACACTGGACCTTTAAAGTAGTGAAAACTGATCACTGATCTGATGATTGACTACAACCACCATATGCTGTAGGATTTGACAGTATATTTTGAGGGAGCTAATCACAAAACTCTTGATCACTACATCATTACCATATATTTTTATACTATTGTAAAACTGCAATTAATAGCCCGGGCTATTATTTCCTTAAAACACTGAAATCAATAGGCCTATATTTGGGACAGGCCTTTAATTCCTGTGACTCAAAACTGTTGCTCGGCAAAGATGGGAAATACAATCAGATTGTTTACGTAAACAAGTATGAATATTACTTGTATAAAAATTAGTCTTCAAATAACAAATCAATTATGAATCATTTGATCTAGCTCTGATAGACAGCATCAGAAAGAGAGAGTTACGTTGCTTCTCTTACGCTCAGCGCTTAGAGGAGCGCTGTGGGTACAAGACATATGTTGCACTTCTGTCTTACAGACTTGTTACACAAATAAAACCAGCTTTGTATCAGCCGTCATCCTCTTTGCTTACCAGAAATGACAGGTGAAGTGTGGCAGCTATTCCAGTTGACTTTCTACAATGATCTACCGTGAATCCAGCTTGTTTTAAAGCATTCCCCGAAAGCAGTCTAGTTGTCTGAAGAGTGGCAGTGTCCACTGATGTGCCCAGTTAATAATATTAACTATGTTTCTTTTGTGTGTGTCACAGCAGTGGTAAAGTGATTGAGTATTAATAGAACAATGGTGACATATTGCGACCTTAGTTTTGATTGATTTGTATCATCGTGCAGTAACATACTGATTTTTTATGTGCAGTGCCTTAAAGGGGAGCTACGCCCATTTTCAAAATTCATATATGTTATTCATATGGCCTAAGACAGTCCAAAAATAATAGTTAAAATGAACAACTCCCTCACAAATCCAAAAACTAGAGTGCTAAAACTCAAATTTGTGATGTCATAGGGTGTAAAATCTGGAGCTGCTCCATAGACAATGAATTGGGAAATATGTTATAGATGACACTGAGAGCACCCTGGAGAATGTTCTGAGTACATGGGTACATTTTCTGTTTCAGAACTGAGAACTCTACAATAGAAAACAGCTTATTTGGGTATAAAAAAAAGAAAACAAACATTCTGTGGGTCCATAAAATCAGGTTCCCATTCATTGTCTGTAGAGCATTACAGACTTTGAACCCTATGACATCACAAGATTGAGAGTTCTCTGGTTTCTAGCTTTGAGAGAGAGACAAATATTGATTGAACTATCCAAGGTCATGGAAATAACATATTGGAATTCTCAATTTAGGTGGTGTTCCCCTTTAAATGATGGCTCTAGTAGCCTTTAAAGCATATTTAGAGCGTTCCAATAATTTACAGTCTACCATTACTTGATGTTGAAGCCTTTTTCTCTCAGTATATTCAAAAATTATTCATGTTGTTAGCATGGAGATACAAAATTGTCAAAGTTAAACTCTGTGGCTGTTCTGAAGTTCAACCAAGCTATAACACTGCTGGATACAGGTGTGTAATTGGGTATTGCATCTTTAGGCAGTGGGATAAGGCTCTCCAGTGCTGTAGCTGGGAAGGCTGTTGGTTGGGATCGTTCAGTTTAGCAGTGTCCCACTAGGTCATCGTGGGAGACCACAGAAGCCACAGCTACTGCAGAGCTCCACTGCCAAAAGTGGGCGATTTAGCGTTTTCTCCCAACAC
Source organism: Epinephelus lanceolatus (assembly GCF_041903045.1). NCBI lineage: Eukaryota > Metazoa > Chordata > Actinopteri > Perciformes > Serranidae > Epinephelus > Epinephelus lanceolatus. The sequence continues at coordinate 10,261,018 of NC_135738.1, forward strand.
CTTATTGACAAACTGCCATCGGCTCGCACACGACATTCCCGGTGGTGACGAGTTTCCAGTGTTTGTTGCTGACGATTGAAGATGTTACCATGTTTTCTGACCATGTCTGTATGTATTATGGAATTCTTTAGCATGGCATATGAAATCATGGAATACACCCCTTCAACAAAATGTTCCAATCCCTTCTCCGAATCTGCAAATTCCCACATCATCATAATCAAGTACAGGGGAAAAGCTATTCCCGTTCCGCTCCCATTTAAGTTTTTCATTCAAATCCCCCAAATTATGAACACTAAACCTTTCCCCCCGCTCTGTGATCCAGTCTTAGTTTTGGACTGGAGGGAGGAGATGTCGGCATTTTTTCAAGAACTAAAGATCAGCCGACCGCAAGTCTAATGCATTCTCTCTGTGCTGCCTGCTCTTGGAGGCAGTCTTTCTGTTCTGGAGCTTCTCCATGGTATTACATTCGCTTTCCAAGAGAACGCACATTAATAGTTGGGTTATTGAGCATTACAGAGTCTGAGATATCTCCATTCAGCAGAGGTGATTCCGTTTCAAAGACCAGTCATATGATATTTATTTCTCTCTCCTACTGTAAACAGAAAAAGTGTATTCAGTTCAGAAGATGGCTTCTGCTGGCACCTTCCCTGTTGCCTGACACTCTGCTGAACACAAGACTTGAGGGTAGATGGATTGATGGAAAAATGAAAGCATCCCCAATCTTGTTGCAGCTCTATCCCTCAACAGCTTCTCTGTTTCGCAAAGAGCGTTGGCTCCCTTATTATGCTCTAACTGACAAATTGGAGAACAACACCATAAACTCGCAGTGAGATTTGAAACTGGCAATTTAAGCCCGTCTTTGTTTCCTCTGCAAAAGCAGATGTAGCAGTCCTCTCCCTGTGCCCTGCTATGGTGCTGGCATGAGTTGGTACTTGGAGTCTGTAAAAAATGTGGAATGAATTATCCTGTGCTAACAGAAATGGGTGTTATTGAGTGGCTTGTTGCAGTCTATTAAGAAGTAATAATGAAATTAGAGACAAATCCATCAGCGAGTCAGGAGGAAAGGAGGGGGGGTTCAGGATGAGAATGGCAAACGTGGTCAAGCCTCCAATCATAATCCTTGGCCTGGTTTCTGGATGAATCATTCTATTTTAAATATTTCTGTCAAGACTGATCCCCGGGCTGTGATTTGTTGATGCCGTTTTATTATGCGTATTTAAGTGTGTTCACCCACGCGTGAAGTGCATCGAAAGCCCCATGTGGTTTCTGTTACACATCTCACATAATAAGTTGACGTGTCTTAGATCCAGCCAGTGATCTTTGCCCCATACCTCAACTTTTAAACACAAACAGTACAATATGAGCACACTTTATTTTCCTGTTTCATTTATTGTATTGCACTGTGGTGATTCAGATTTTAATAATCAATTCCACTATTACTGTATATTTGTTTTTTCCTCCCTTAAAGCTGTCGTTATTAACTTTAATGAAAATAACTTTGTGTCATATTTGCTGAAACTGTCACTGTGTTCATGAGGCAGATAGTGCCTCCTCCTCTTCCTCCTGCTTTTAACGGCATTTGCAAGACATCAACTGAGGTGCAGTGACAACAACCAATCAGAGCTGAGGAGTCTCTAACGCAGCTGTAGGGCTGGGTATTGTTACTCACTACCTTTAAGGTATCAACCAAAATAACCCAGTACCAAGTAGTAACAAAACATCTCAAGGTGAACGATACCTGCATTTGATCCTTTGTTGCGCTGTGGGTCTAATCCCAGACCATCTCGACTCCTTGGCGGATCAGCAAACTTTCTGTTGCTAAAGTCACCGGAGCCTCTATCCATAGCGAATGGTTAGTTCATCGTCTGTCCAGTTAGCATAAGCTAACACAGCAGCTGTGGCTAACATCCAACACCGAGCCATTTAACAGTCCCAACAAGCTTTTGGTTGTAGCCATCTCCGGAGCTGTTCTCCTTGGAGGATGGGCAATTCATCGTCTGCCTGGTTAGCACAAGCTAACACAGCAGCAGCGTCTAACATCAAACACTGACACTGAACGCTAAACTCAGGAAACTCCAAGGCACTCTCTTTGGAAAAATTAAAAAGCCTTTATTGTTATGGCTTGGTCATCATAAACCTTTAAAAACTCCGACGTGTTTCAGCATACAAGCCTTCATCAGGGAGTCAAACAGGTTTGCCTTGGAGTTTCCTGAGTTTTGCTATATATGATTGTCCCATCCAAAGAGCACCTCAAGCAAACACTTTGAGTCCTGGAAGCACTCCTCTACAGACAGTTTGTGAAACTGACACTCAACGGCTCGACTTATTAAACCCATTTATAACCATTGTGTAAAATTTGCCATGTGATACTAATAGTAAGTCCTTTGACTGTGTTTGTACAGCCAAGCACACAACTGTTCCCGTGCCGAGCTCACACTCCCGCAGCAGCAACTACAACCCATACTGTCTGTGGTGTGGTGAAGTCGAGTGCGGCATATTTGACAGAGATGGAGGTTCAGTGTGCTGATTCGCCACCAAAACGTTTTTAGTATGGCTATACTAAACGCTACTCCATTGACTCCACATGATGGATATCGAATAAGGTACTCTATTGGTATCAGTTTGACATCAAGGGTACTGGTGTTATATTTTTTTAAGATTACTTTTTTGGCTTTTTGCCTTTATTAGATAGGACACACTAGGTGTGAAGAGGGGGAGAGAGAGAGGGGGGATGGCATGCAGCAAGGGGCCGCAGGCTGGAATCAACCCCGCGGCCACTGTGGCAAGAATATTGCCTTCGTATATGGTAAATAGACCTGCACTTGTATAGCACCTTTCTAGTGTTCTGACCACTCAAAGTGCTTTTAGACTACATGTCACATTCACCCATTCACACACACATTCACATTGGCTGAGGCTACCATTCAAGGTGCTACCTGCTACTCAGTTTTTAACACAGCACTAAGCCACCGGGCACCCCAATATTGTAATTTTCTTAAACGATACCCAGCCATGCGCAGCTGTCAGTCATGTTAGCAAGTGTTTGTGTATGGTCAAACTAGGCCGCGCTGATCAAATATGAATCAAGACTCTGTTACTGAATTGTCAGATGTTGTCAGAAACATATTTTAGTGTACTGTTTAACTGTAAAATAAGAGTCTGAGTCCACCAAACACTTCCCACTGGTGGTGCTTTCACACATTATCTGCCTCATTTAGTGTTGTGTGAATATAGTGACACTTTAAGAAAATATGAAAAAAGTTATTTTACATGAAACTACAGCTTTAATGTTATGTTTTGACCTGACTGAAAAAAAGGCTCATCTACCATCAGACATTCCTTTGGTTGACCGCCTGTAATAGAGATGCCCTTCACTTAAAAGACCTGCTTATGAACACCTTACAGCTCCGTTCAAATTGCAATGCACTTGATGTCGGCGATTAGAGCTTGAAAATGGACACCTTTCAACGGCTACACTCAGCATCAAAGGCCAACACTGGCCCCCTTGTCATAAAACGGCCTGCTCTGGTTACTCTCTGTTTGACTTTCCAGCCAGTTTGTCACCGTCCTGATTCATGCTTTTCATCTGAAAGAGGTTTCTTGTTGTTGCCGGCAGTGAAATATTACAAAAGTTCAATCATTCTGCCTCTGGCCCATTGCACAAGAATAGATGCAACACTTGAGAAGGTGAGCCTTTTGCTGCAGAGGGAATACTGATGTGTATTTTTATTTATCAGTGTTCATATTTAGCTGTTGTTTAAAGAAGACATGCTTAGTTAGAGCTGCAGTCAAGATGTGGTGTCATTAATGTTACTTGAAACAAAAGGTGCAGTTCTGCTCTGTGACCTACATCATACCTCTCTACCCACTGCTTTCTCTTCAGTGTACTCTCTTTTTCTGTTTCGCTCTCTGTCATTTATCTCAGACATGCACTGAGTTGTTGCCATGAGCTGTACGTCATAACTAGAAACTCAGTATGAGAGTAGGGGAACCGGATAAGAAATGTCTGTCTGAGTAGTTCCCAAAACAAATGCAAGTATGATCAAATGCCAAGGCTTAGGCTGAAGAGAGGTGTGTTCATGTCTGTATTTTCCCACCCTTCTTTATAGTATCACCTCCCAGCCAATCGGTCCCTCCCTCCTCCTTCGTTCACCCATCTCCCCTTGGAAGTTTAGAGTGTGGTGAAGGCAGCGGCCGATCCACCTGCCAGGACTGCAGGGCTGCAGGGGCCAAACCAGCGTCTAGTCAGATAAAGGATGTCTAAGTCAGCAGGTTCATTGAAAACCACTTGTGTGGAAAGAACTCCCGGACAGGCACGTACTTGATCGGGAGCTGGAGATGCAGGACTTCTCCGAGCAGAGCTCCCTCTCAGAGGAGGGGAAAGGTCACTTACAGACAGATAGAGCCAGACATAACTCAGGGCTGAGGTTGGTTTTTGTATCCTCAGCTTAAACAGTGGAGGAGGATAAGTGCAAAGAGGATGTGGTTGATACAAGTTTTTGGATTTGGTTTAGTGTTTTACATTCCATGTCCCTTAAAAAAGCTAAATTTGTTGAAGATTGAAGGTTTCGGAGTCTTTTTTATGTTTGGATGCAGCGTGTCGGAGACAATAGATACACAGGATTTGGGTTTTTACAACAGAACATGTTTTTTTTTTACATTGTTATAGTTGATATAACCCTGCATTCTTACATTTAAAAGATCGATGGTGGCTTTGGCTCTCATTTGAGAATCATTGTGGTGTCAATCAAATTTTCCTTAACAGTTCTCTTACTGAAGACAGTTCTTTGGATCACTTTAACTAATGTTATAACAGAAGACAGTGGCCACACAGCAGCTTTAGGCAAAAATGAGTCACAATGATTTTTCACATAGAATCAAGTGGAAGAATTTTATGGAGACTGTAACAACTTCCGAAGCTGTAAGCACAGTAAAGCTTTGCTTATTCTCGCACAGCCTGTTCTTGTGCACTGTTTGAATGTTTACTTTCAATACGATACTTTGAGCCTGTAATTCGTGTATAACCCAAGTGATCTGGAAGGCTGCAATCACATGACCAATGTGGTGACAGGAGTAAAGAAGGAAGTAGTATTAAAACCTACAGTCCATGTAAGGAGGCAGGTTGGGGTTGTGGATGGGTCCAAGAATGCAGAAATTTGCAGGAGACCGGAACTGTGTGAGCTTTGAGTTACTTAAAGGCCCGTCGTCGCCATGTCGTATGCTGTAAAGCCCTGTGAGGCAAATTGTGATTTGTGATATTGGGCTTTATAAATAAAATTGATTGATTGATTGATGTTTCTTTTCCTAAACCTAACCTACGTAGCTTTATGTTATGTACTTAATGTAAAGTTACATACTTAATGTCATTCGTGTAATCAGGGCACTAATTCCTTAGATATTATACTGCTGAATGAGAATACGTTGACTTGCATTAAACACTGTGGCACTGGCCTCAGCAGATGGCATGCAGGCTAAGAGTATGCACAGAGGCATGATTAATGTGTTGCTCGTTGCGATACACTCCAAAACACGAGGGAGTGTGCAAACAGAATATTCTGTGGATTAGCAAGAAGTCCACGAGTGTTACCAGAAGAACGTTACCTGAAAAGTAGGCTGCCCGGAGACAGTAGTAAATGCAGACATACCTCCAAACATTGCATTTGTGCACTGTAATTATTACTTTTGCTTACCGTAAAACTTGGTGTATAAGTCGCACTTTTTTTCCCTTTTTTTTCATCTAAAAAGTTGGGTGCGGGTTATAGACCGGTGCGACCTATAGACCAAGGTAAATACTGACATAGGTAATTTGACCCACAAGATGGCGCTACGTTAGGCTGACCAAACGTCCTCTTTTGCCCAGACATGTCCACTTTTCACGTCCCGTCTGGGGCATCCGGGGGTCTTTTATAAACTGAGGATAATGTCCGGTTTTCCTTGTGTTTGTGTGTGTGTGTGTTAGAGTGCGGCACGGGCAGCATATTTCTGTCCGAACCCGAACCGAACCCGACATTATTTATAACCAAAGCACTGAGTTTGTGTCACACAGTGGTTACAGGCTATTTAACAGGCCGGGCGTGCGCCGTGGGTGCTCAGCTGCGGAGAGGGAGACCTCCGTGTTTTGAGATGGGAGCGGGAGGCCGGAGGTCCGACGCTTCTAGGGAGAGGAGAGGGAGAAATAAAACAAAATAAGATAAAATAGGAAAAACCTGGCTCCCTCTTTTATTTTATTTTCAGCGTTCAATCAAGGCGGAGGCGGGCGGCTGGAGGTCCGAGACTTCCAGCGAGGAGAGAGGTAGAAACAAACAGCCAATGTGTGTCTGTGTGTGTTATGTTCAGGTGTTGTCACGTAAATAACAGTGCCCAAGCAATAAACAGGACAGACAATAGGATTTTATTTATTTTTACACTACATTTTCACTGAAAGCTGACCGATGTTGTTATACCGTAATTTTATTTCCTGAAGAGGTTGTTTGGAAAATTGCAATCTGAAAAGTAACCAAAGCTGCTTAAGAGGTTATTGTGTTTTGAATGTGTTTCAAATTAAAAATAAAGGGAAACAGTGTAGGAATAACTTGTATAACGTTTTTATTAACAAATAGTAATATAAAACCTTGTTTTCCCTGTTTGAGACCTTAAAAAATAGACTGCGACTTATATGCCAGTGCGACTTATATTCCGAGTTTTACGGTACTTCCATGTCAAAATTATTTTATACCACAGTTTTCTGTTGGTCACCACTCTTTCCATGAGACCATTTTTTAGCTCCAGCAGCATCTCTCATGTTCTTTCACACCCTGCGGCAAAAAGCCTCTTCTCTCCCCAGTGTGGTGGGCTGTTTCTCTCCAAGTATTTAAGGCCATTTGATTCTTCCTGTGGTCTCTCAATGAAGAGTTATAGATTTGTATTGACAGGCGAACTTGCTCGGCCAGTTTTCCCTTTGACGCAACCAGGTTGAACTGAAATGCGCAGCACACTAGGTGGCCTCTGCGTGCATCTGTGAAACTCGGAGGTGCATGACCAAGCGCTGTGACTTTCAGAGCCTTTGTACTGGGTGTGAAAGACAAGATGAAGTTAATGGTGGGGACGCTACGGTGAGAGTAAACCTAGCTCAAGAATTACAGCATGATACTAAAGGTTCACCAGTCTCACCTAGCATGTTTCCTATAATCTGTACACTATTGGAAACTCTACCTCTTAACGGTGAGTGGACTGGACATGTGTTGACCGATTGTGATCTGGAACCAAGCGATGCAAGGTAACACTGCAGAAGTTGGGTAACCTGGGTAGTCATGTACACCTGAAGACTTTGCAGAACAAGATGACACAACAAAAGACTGCCCAGCTCTGGCTGAACAACATAAAGTTTATGTGTGGACACGCTAAGAAGAAGAAGGTGGAATATAAAAAAATGACAGAGGCAGCCGTAGTTAATCATTACGATTCTCACAAGGCTTAAAATAGCTATTCATTTGCTTTTCCCCCCACATATCTCAGCATTTCTCCTCTCATATGCTGCACTACAAGCTCCTGGTTTGAGGACAACAAAATACTTGCAGATTATAAATGCATTGGCGGAGCTCCTTCCCCTTCTCGGAATCAGTTGATGGTCATTTGTGGTGAAATCATATCCCCGCAGAATGCAAGTACAACATCACAGTCCAACCTAAGGCTAATAATGAACGGACGAGAAAATCTATTCAAATGACCATGTGGTTCCATTCCTGCTTTGTTTCCTCGTTTTGACAAAGTAAAAGGAAATGCAAGTTGAAATATTAATTTCGACCAGCTGAACTCTTTCAACAAACTCCTTTTAAATCATGTGACGCCATTCTAAAAACAGACGTTCAAGTTAAATATCAACTACAGGATAAACATTCTTTCCTTGAAAGCATATGAGTCAGTCGTATACAGTAACTGTAGCCACCTACATTGTCGACCCAATGCTTCCTCCTGATTTAAAAAGAAAAAAAAAAATAAACTCGACAGATTTTTTCTTGTATTTTGAAGGCGATCATCGTTAAAGAGAGAGGCTCCACAGTTACATTCTTCCTTGAAAAAACTACAACGTTGCCCTGGTTGACATATGAGCTTAGTGCACTTTGGCTACAAGTGTTATACCCAGGACTAGTGTAATAAAGACAGTCAAAAACTCATTCTTCATAACTGGGGGTTTTTCAAGAGCACACAATTGGGTACTTTGACACTGGTGAACTCTCCCAAAATACCATCAATCATCTCACTGCCGCCGAGCTTTTTCCCTTTGTGGGATTAGTTTCTTGTTGGTTGTGCACCCTTCGGACAAATTGTGGTTATCGACTCAGATCTGAAATCATTCAGCTAATTCTGTTATCCCATACAGATAAAGAATATTTGTCATCGTCATAAAAGGATCGAAGCTGCTATCGCACAAAGATCAAATATCTCTGCTGTACCAGCAAAACTGCACATTCACTCCCAGGCAGTCGAGTACTTGATGCTATGCGGATAACAGCGTGGAAATGATGCGTGCATTGTGTTATGGTGGAACGGTGGTGGATAAAAGGCCTATTTTTCAGCCCATCATCATGTGGGTAGCCGTAATCCTCTCAGCCCCTCTCTACGTGAGTCCAGAGAAAACAGAGCAGTCATATATATATATACTGTACGTGTGTGTGTGTGTCCGAATGTGTAGGATGTTTCCCTTGACTTTTATCAGATAGGGGAGTCTGATGTGGTGTTGTTCTACAGTGTGTGGGCCGTGGTCATCAGGCTCGGTAAAGGTCATCTCTTACTCTTTTTCTCCCAATTTCTCGTCTCACATCCCCTGCCCACAACATGTGTCTGTATCTAGGGTGGGGCCTCTCATCCTACGCGACCAAACAGCGCTATCATCGCCAGGCCCCTTGTTCATTCATCAGCTCTGTCTCTGTCTCAGACTGTGTGGGTGTGTCGGGAACTGGGGTCCCTCTCCTCTCCTTTCCCTCACCCCTCTCTCTCTCCTGCCCACCCACTGTCTGTCTGCTGACGTGGCCTGGGGTCGTTCTGGGCCCTGGCCCTCAGGCCCCTGTGTGTGTGTGTGTGTGCATGTGTGTGTCATTCGCCCCTCCCCTCCCCGCGGCGCTGTGTTATCGGTGGGATCTGCGTCTGTCTGTGTCTGCCAGTGCCGCTAGACGCAGGAGGAAACAGGATGCGAGAGGATCAACTGTAATCTCACAGTGCGCTTTGTTCCACACAATCCCAGGCCGATCACTGTATTCTCTACACGCAGGGCCGCCACTGGACATTTACATGTGCCAACAATCACACCGCTACTGGCCCACTAAGGTGAGAGCTCAGACTGAGCGAGAGTTAGTGGGTTTGAGGCAGAGAGACACTGGTAGGTGGAAGAGGATGTGAAGAGACCTGGAGCTTTATTTTGAGGGTTTGATGGATATCAACGAATATGGAAATGTTAGGTCTGGAGGTTTCTTTTGTAATGAGAAAGGAAACATGTCATCAGTGGCATATTTGACTCGCTGATTATAGTGATGATGATAATGATATCTTCAACGATATGATGTGGGATTGATATATATCTCAGTAAATATGTTTCCGTTGAAGATGAAACGAAGTCAAATGGGATCGAAATTGAGGAAAATCCTCAACGTTGTCCTCAAATGAACTCGATGATTACCGTGCACAGCACATAAGAGGCCTACATTTCCAGATCTGAGCAGGTGAGGTCCTGATTCGGCCTCATTATTAGGATGAAAGGGTGGGAAGAAGGATTTGTGCCTGTTTTAGCAAGTCTCGGTATTCAGTCAAAAAGCTTTATCTCCACCTCAGGGAGATCAGGGAAGAAAAAGGATGCTTTTGAGATGTTTTCTGCCAGCCCAATTTTCTATGCCTGGGAGGCAGCTTACTTAGATTCTTAGCATTTAATACCGGCAACGTTAAATACCCTCATAATTGTTTTAGCTTTACTGCTCAAAGCCCTCCTTATTATATGAATCAAACTCGGGACCCTACAGTAAGCGGCTGTGCCAAAGCGTGTCACTTCCCCAGCTCCATGATGTGAGTACACTGAGAATGTGGAGCCTAGTTCTGGTAAAACAATATTATTTTATTGTACAGGAACACGGCTGTGCTAATTCCTCAAGCTGCAAACCTCACGGACCACAACTTTGTCTATAATTTGCTGGGAGCATATGTTCATAGCAACGGTACATAAAGCGGAACGGAAAACAGTAGTAGAGAGCGCATTAGTCAGTTCAGTGATTGGTATACAAAGCAAAGGGGTTTTCCTCCAACTTTCTTCCCCTTCCATGGGGCCCTGGAGACACAGTTCCAGCGCCGGCAAGGCATCGGTTAGAGCTTGTTTTCAGTGTTTTGGGTGTCATAACTTTATTATATAGGTACAGTGTGGAAAATAACTTTTTAACAGAGTGTGTTTAAACTTATACGTACAATTGGTGCTCAAAAATTGCCTTTAAGTATCTCAGATTTCCATTTGATTCCCTCTTTTGCTGCATTTTTTGTGGTGTGTTTCATATTTTGCATTTATCTTGGTGTATAAAGTTTTGTTTTTGCCTTTTAAGATGAAGCATAGGGACTTTCTTGGCTTTTCACTTTGGAGAGTGGAAGTGCGGCAAGGCAGAAAGAGTAGGAGGACCATGTAGAAAATCTTTAACAGGCTTTAGATCAAAGTTAGAATCGACATGCGGCTCCACAAACAGTAATCTGAACTACCTCGTTTATCTCCATGTCCACCTCAAAAATACAGTTGACGGGTAATTGAGGCAAAGTGGTGGTGTTTTTTGGAATTTTTCAACTGCCACGTCTTTTAGATGGGAAAAAAAGCTTCCTTTCCTGTTTGTAACACTTTGTCAGTCAACATCACCGCAAGTGTAAAGACCCCTGGCCACCAGCAGGTGACACTTTTCCCTTTGTTCACTAGTGCCATTTGTCCGTGACAACATGTCCTTGTGCTTAATGGATATGAAGCTCTAAAACTCCGGTGTAACGTCGTGTTGTTGAGATGTAATTTCTTATGCAATCCAGTCCTCCTCTGTCCCCAGGGTGTGAGTGCATGTCCGGGGATGAGGGGGCCTTTAAAAAGCTTTCCCCTTCACTGCTCCACCAACAGGCTTGGCTTGTGTGGAGAGGGCCATTCAACTGCACTGCTGGGCTCTGCCGGTCTGTGTGTGTGTCTGTGTTTGTGCATGTGTGTGTTTTCCTGTTCCTTCGCCAGACCCTGACCAGTATCCAGCCTAAACTACTTCTCTCCAGCTCTTTTCATCTGCTGAATCTCTCCTCCTATCTTCTTACAATATCATGTCCTTCTCACCTTTGCAGTGATTAAGTTGTATCTGTGCTCCAGTGCTCTTATAGCATGCTTCGCTGCAGCTCGCATGGACCGCAGACCTTCTTATGTGCGTGTGCAAACTTAATTGTCGAAATCAGAATCAATCAGTTTTGTGGCCAAGAATGCTGACACAAACAAGGAATTTGACTCTGGTTGTCAGAAGCTTTCTCAGTTCCAGAAACTAAACATGAACATAGATTTGCTGCCCATTTGGTGTCTCACCAGCTAGAAAACAGATCCCTTCAGTTTAGATTTCAGCCTTTCATCCTGTGATGGAGTAGACACACAACAAAAATGACCCCGGGTTGGTTTTTGTACAAAGCAGTGGCCTCCACATCCCCTTCCAAGTCCCTTCAGTATATCTTGTCAGCAGCATAGCCTAACCATGGCCTGTGAGCGGCGAAGAAAGCGAGGCCCGTTGAGGTCAGCTGCAGTGTTACTACATCAGCTAGCCTATACTACACCAGCGCTGCCTGTATAGTGTCGTCGGTTGTAAATCTCCTGTGCTGTGTCATGTGAAATTTGTCTAGCGGTGTGCCTGCCTCCGGCTCTAAACACAGATTGCCGTTTTAGCGGCAAGCCACTACATCCAGAGATTTCTTTTTGTGTCCCAGTTTCAGCAGATGGTCAAAAGACACGACAGGCGCTGCAGCAGGGGCCACTGTCCAAAGTGGTGTGGTCAGTTAATGTGAAGGCCAAGGCGTACTGAGTCAGTAGCCTTCCCTACATCTCTGGTTTTAGTCCCTGACGCATGGATATAAGAGGATACTTTGTTTATGAACGCTTGTACCTGCTCTGAGTCAAGCACGGCTGATAGTCTTCTTCCCTACTTTCTTGGATAGTGTAGCAGACACTTGCCACTAAACTCCATTAGACATCTGGTTTAATATTCCCCCATTCTTCTCTCCTGGATGTTTCCAAGTTCATTGAGGTTTTTCTGGTCACTCCAATTTTCCACTGGCAGCTAGCGAGGCTATCCCAGGGTGGTTCCTCCTGGAGGGCTGTCAGGACTCTGGGGCCAGCCTCTGTAGGGCTTTCAGCTGCTGTTATGGGTGCTTTTTCTCCTTCGCATTTCATCAACCGCATGGCTGTTCAGCAAAGCGGGGCCTTCCTTTCCTGAGGGCACGGGAGTAAAATGATGTTGCACACACAACATCCAACACAAGACAACAGAGCACTGTTGCTGAAATATGGAGTTTCCTGGTTGTGGTTGAATTAATGTATTTGTTTTGTTGAGTGCATTCAGAACCTTTGGGTGTTTGATTTCAGTCACCAAAGTGCGGTGTCTATTCATCATAAGTTTTTACTTAAAATTCTGACCTGAAAATAAGGTTAACCACACTCCAAGCATTACACAGTGCTCTTATTTTTATGAAGTGAATAGTTAGTTTGTATGCTTTTGATTGAAAGAGTTGTCACACCTAATATGACTGAATAGGCATGGGGGAGATTGAAGGCTCCATACACATGGATATTTATACCCAGCGGACATCATATTTTAAAAATCTGATTTCCGATGTCTTCTTTGGTTCATTGCACAAGGAAAAAAGAGGGTCTTGATCGCCACAGTTCCATGGCTTGTGTAATTGGCTTTCATTATGGCCAGGCAGAGCCTTGGCAGTGCCAGACCCACCAGGGGGTGACAACCAGTACAAGCCCCATCATCATCATTTTCCCCATGAGCAGCACAACTCAATGGGCCCAGAAATGGGCATGCATCTATGGCTGAGGGAACCACCCTTTCTCTGGAAACTGCCTTTATCCTGTTTTAAACATTACACTGACGCTCTGTTTGTGCGTCTATGTACAAATGTGTTTTTAACGGTGTATGTGTGTGAGGGTGGAGGGCAGTGTGAGTGTGTTGTGTATTTTTATTATGCGGCCAGCAGCTGAGTATGTGCGTGCATACGTATGCGTGTGAATGCACGTACATTATGGCTGTGCGCCTCCGTGCGTGCATGTGTGTGAGGTGGGGGCAGCACCGCAAGCTGGTGGGGCACAGTTCTGCTGCTAACCAAAGAAGCAAGTGGTTGTGAGTCAGTCCCCACCGGGCAAACCTGTGGCCGTGGTATTAGCGCTGCAGCACCAGTGCCAAGATAGGAAATTAACAGTGGCTTTGGGTGAAAACGTCTGCGAGAGTTCAGAAAATGCCCCTGAGACCAGAATAAGAGGTGCAAAAAATCCCTCTGAAAGAAGAAGAGGAAATGAAATAAAAAACAGCTGCGTATAAGCTGTTTATTTAGTAGTACCTAATGCAAAAAAGCTCCATAAAATTAGGCAGAGGCGAATATAAACCCCAAAAGATAAGTACATTTGACTATTCTGCTTTATGCAAAGCTGTCATGCCAAGGCTAGACTCCAGCTAGCAGCCTTGGCTCTATCTGACCGCACTGTCTGGGCCCATTAAATTAGGTAAAATAAGCAAAGATTTTACGTCTAGTAACTTTTAAAATTGTTAAAAGTTTATTTGGTCAGGCAAAATGACACAGGCCATGCTGGGGCATTTTTGTGTTTTATTTCCTTATAATTTCCACTTTATTGTTGTACTTTGCTGCTGCAGATGTAAACATTTCCTCCATTTGCTCATTTTAGGATATTATTTCTGTTTTTGGTGGACACGGCTGTGGGTGCGTCTGCAGTATCAGTTTATTTATTGAAGGTACTGAATGTTTACAAAGTTTATTTCTGCCTTTAGTGTTTCACCAGATTCCAAACTGTTGCAGCTCTTTTTTTGCACTCAGAAAGTTTTGCGTATTTGTTTAAACTCCATTCATTTGACAACATTTTGTAAATCTGTCACATCTGACATGTTTCAGCATGTAACAGCCACATAGCCTAATCCAGTGCACTGTGATTTCACTGGTTAATATTTCCCAATAATTCGTCATAATTCATCATATATGATCACAGCTCTTTCTAGATGTTACAAGACTTATTTAAATCAGTCTCTGAGAAATCTCGGACCACAGGAAGACTGCTATGTCGTTTGATTTCACACCCAAATCCTCTGCAGTCACATCAAGTCACAATGTCCAGAACACTGGAGTTGCTGTTAAGATGTGACGTAATACAGTGAAGTTTGTTGCCAAACTGATCTGACAAGCTTCTTGGCTGTTCCTCTGAAAGCCATTGAGGAAATGATAAATCATCAAGTAGCTTTTGGCTCTCTGAAATGCAGAAAAAAAATGCTTTTTACCTAGAGAGATTCAAATAATTGCAACTGAGTACATTACACAACATACATCAAAAGACTTACAAAACATTCCTCTCTGCTCTGCGGTTAGCCTTGTTTCTGCTGCTCAGCCCCTTCCAGATTACTGCCAGTTGAAGGGAGACTGGAGTTGTAATAGCCCACAGTCTGTTTTAGACCAGGGCAGGCCTTTTAAGCCAGCCCTCTGCAGCCATTAGGGGAGAAGTAGAGGACTTTGAGATATGCAGAAAGAGAAAGGAATAGTATGGCATGGTTACTGCCACCAACCTTTTGGCTACATGTGTACCAGAGTCCTTTGGCTTTCTTTTCATCTTAAATTCATCATTGATATCCCAAAGAACTGTCATTTGATAACATGCTTTTATGATTAAAAACCTCATTTGTCTTAGTGCTGAGACGATCAATAGCAACTGTCTTGATAACTAATTAATCTTTTAGGTTATATCAAGGAAAAATGTCAATCATTTGCTGTTTTCACCCGATACGGCCCTAAAATAATATCATGATATTTGAGGGGATTTTTGCGATAACGATATTCTTGTTGATATAAAAAAGTAGTAAAAAAAAAAAAAAAAAAGTATTATTCATTTAAGAAGTGATATAGTTTACAGTAACAGTTTCCCTTTGAATATTCAGTAAAATTAAAATTACGGAATTATTTCTTTAGTTTGTGAACAACAACAGTAACTCAGAGTGAGATTCAGATTCTGTATACAATATTTATTTATTTATTTTTTATATATATTTTTGGGGCGTTTTAGCCTTTAATTGATAGGACAGCTTAAGTGTGAAGGGGGGAGAGAGAGGGGGAAGGACATGCAGCAAAGGGCCACAGGCTGGAGTCGAACCCGGGCCACTGCGGCAAGAGCCTTGTACATGGGGCGTCTGCTCTACCACTAAGCCACCGACGCCCCCAGATTCTGTATACAATATTAATAGTTCAACAAAATAAAATCTAACACAAATTACACATTTAAACAGCTCGCAAATATAAAGAAATGTCCCCTGGGATCTATATATATATATCAACAGGTGATTTCCTTCTTTTAGTAAAATCCTAAATGATTGAGTTGGGTTTTTTTCCACCTGGACCTTTATGCTCTGCCATTTCTCTTCTAATCATCACATTGTAACCTGTGACAGGCTGTTATGATACCAGAGCTATGGCACATTCACATATATGGAGTTCTTTGTCGAGCTGCGAGCATCAAGTAGGTTTACATTACCAGAGGTCTATGACAAAATCATTTGACGACACCGACTCCCGTGTGCGCACCGCGAGAGAGAAGAGGGAGAGACGCTGTGCTGCTGCCAGAGGAGCCGCTGAATGAGTTCCCTCTGCAGGGACAGTAATTCGCGGTAACTCACTAAAAGAGTCTGTGAAGTCCGGGGCTGTTCATAAAACATTCAGGAGGCCACAGTTTATTCCACACTGCTGAAGCTGCTCCTCTTTTTGGAACCACCACGGAGTTGGTAATAATTTAGCTTTCAGCCATGCTTGTTGGTTTATCGTGATGAGAGGATATGGCACACCCCTTGTTGCTGCACAAATTTGTTTCCACAAGAGTTAGTTATTGAAATGATCTTAATTTAACAAACTGTAGCCCCTCCGGGATTTCATTGGCAATTTCATGGATTGTTGCAGCCTAAAATGCCGGATTTCATGGCAGCTTTCTTAAAAAATAATAATAACTTACACTAACATTTCCACTAGCGATGCATAATTCAATCTATCTCACCTTGATTCTTTCAGCACATGCAATAGATCTGGATGCAACAGCCTCTCGTTGCATCTTCACAACCAGAAACAAGGAAGTGAGTTTGGTGATGATAAGCAGGGGACTGCTATGATTAGTGAAACTCACAGGGAACTACTACTATTGGTCAAATTCAGGAAAGTTGCGGTGATTAGACAAAATTGCTAGGTTGCACATAATTCAGGATCAGTTGATATTTCATTAATTGTTGCGATTGCGACATCGCAGCATGCTGCAGGGCTGATTCATTAGTATTAGAAATGGCGCCTCTTTTTTGGCTTGATGACCGTGCCTTTTGCATTTTATCCAGAGGTACAAACCCAAAGCAGTTAGATAATTGTCTGAACTAGACAGTAATTCAGTTTGAATGTCACATGATCAGATGAAATAAAAAATATCTCCTGTTTAGGTTTAGCTGCTGATCTTATCTTGTGTAGTCTTGGTGCCATCTGGCTTTTGAACCCCGGAGTGTCTCCTTTCATGTCCGTGAGCAGTGTGAGCGAGGCAGCCAGACCTGCAGACCCCAGCTGTTTGCAGTGTGGGCAGCAGCACAAGGTGCTCCTGTAGAGGAATTCAGCACTTTGGACAGCACCTAGACCAGCTCTCCCCACACTGGAATTCCAACACTGCACTCTCGCAAGCTGGGCCCAAGGACTTTGCGGTCGGAAATGTGACCACATTTCTACCAAGGTGCAGGAGGGAAGCCGTTTAGGAGGGGGAAGGAAAAATTGGTAGCTTATCAAGACGATGGAGAAGACTTAAATGGGTCTTTAATGGATGTGGTGGGTGATAAACATGAACTGTGTTCCTGGTTTTGTATTTAGCTATGGTAAAGGTGATAAATGTCAAAAAGCATCTAGAAATTGCTTATACCACATCTCATCCTTGGATTTCTAATAAATTACCTCTTTTCCCTCTTTCAGGCAGCCGGGAAGCAGCGTTTACCTACGCCATCACAGCGGCAGGGGTGGCCCACGCCATCACAGCAGCATGCAGCCAGGGCAACTTGAGCCAGTGTGGCTGCGACCGGGAGAAGCAGGGGTATTACAATCAGGAGGAGGGCTGGAAGTGGGGAGGCTGCTCGGCTGACATCAAATACGGAATCGAGTTCTCTCGCCGCTTCGTGGATGCCCGCGAGATTAAAAAGACCCCACGCCGTCTGATGAACTTGCATAACAATGAGGCAGGGAGAAAGGTAAAGAGTTTATTTTTCTTCCTATTCTCAGATGCTTTGTTACAAGTTTTGTTTTTTTCCATGAGTGTTTCAGAGAAAGCAACAGCCAAACTCTTCTGAAGTCTTTTTGAATGAACAGACAATATTACTAAATTAAGCAACTCATTCCACCTTTAAAAAATAATGACCCAATTTAAAGGGTAATTATATTTTATTACAACTTGAATCTAATTTTTGCAGTTCAGGCAATCAGTTCTATCAGTGATAATAACACTGTACTCACCAGTCAACTGCTGAGACCTCGGAATGTGGTGACAATGCTTAAAAGAAGTCAGACAGGGCAAGAAACAGACAAACTTCTATGGAAACCCAAACTGTCCCTTATTATTTAACTATAAAGGTTGCCATCATCTAACATTTTGGGTGCGTTCACTTATGTTTTCACCTCCAAATGAAGTGGTTTAGATAATCTGCCTTAACTCTTTAAGTTTGATTACAGTTTGGCAGATTGTTTTACTGCTCATGCTTCTTGCTGCCACATTGTTGTAGCAGCACGGTTGTGCTCTGGTATCTCAGGAATTACTTTGTGGAGTGCAATGTTATTGTACGCACTAGAAATTACAGTTATCAGACCCAAGATGTAATGAAGTGGAATTATCCTTGAAAATGAATTAGGTGGAATAATCTTCCTTTAAAGCAGCAGTGTGGGGCGCCCACTAGTTTACATGGTAAAGCAGACACCCCATATACAAAGGCTGTGTCTGCGGGTTTGATTCCCCCAACGCTACAGCCGCCCATCAATGAAGGCAAAAAGCCCCCACAAATATCCTTTAAAAAAAGCAGCAGTGTGTAGGATTTAGTGGCATCTAGTGGCGAGGATTGAAGATTGCAACCAGCTAAAACTTTTCCCATATGCCAAGCACAAACTCCTGTGTAGGACACCTTCAGTGTTCATTGTTTGGGAGGTTTTTACAGGAGCCGAATGATTCACAGAAGTTCTTCCTTGCCTAAATAAAGAGGACCAGGGGTCACATTTATAAAAATTGGGTGCACCCAAAACGAGGCCTGAAAGAGGCGTATGCCACTTTAAACGAAACAGACTTGATGGGAGAAACTTTGACCCATGCTTGGAAACATTTTGAAGATGGGAAATTGGTGGAGGTGGAAGCCTGATAGTAGAAATTGTCAAATATTTTTTAGTGCACATCATTTTTGGCTTTTGTCCATACGTACATTTTTAGTATGGATCCTATGCACTGTTTTTTTGTTTTATAAATGACACCCCAGGTGATTTAAACTGGTAAAAACACTGAATAAAACAGTTTTTAAGTTACAAATCAGCATTTCTCCAAAGCTGTTTGGCTTGTCACAGACAACCTGCTAGTGTGTGCTCACCTTTTTTCTCTGATAACTTACGATCCAGATGTTGGGAAGGTTTTTGTTGCAAGCTGAATTATTGGCAGAGGTCTCCCCCTCTCCAGAACAAACAGACCCGCTTTTTTAAACTTGTAGAAACACGGAATAAAGCAGTTTGACTTTCAAATCTGAGTTTTTCTGACGCTGTCTGGCATGTTGCGCAGAGGCTGCTAACAATGGTGGCTGACGCGAAAGCGCAAAAACCAGAGCCAGTGTTTGGTTTGGCTGTTCTGGGCTACTGTAGAAACATGGTGTTGTAACAAGGGCCCGCCCTCTATGTAGATATAAACGGCTCATTTAAAGGTAACGAAAACACAGCAATTGTGATTGTACACCAAATAAGACATACTTATTATATTATTTTCCATTTCTCCTAATATATTCCCCTAAATCCTACACACTGGACCTTTATAGACACAAAACACTTTATGACAAACTTGATGTATACATGTGTGTGTTAATGTGTTCTTTTGCACAAGAGCAAACAGTTCCAGTTAAGAGCTAAAAGTCACACTGTCATGTGACAAAACACTGTGTTTGATCCAGTTGCTGATTGATTGATCACCCAGTTAGCCTTTCAGCAGCTTGTTTTGCTCCAGCCAATTATTGACATGTCTTTCCATTCTAAGAGGGCGTCTTTTATTTCTAAGAGAGTGTTGGCAAACTTCAATATGGACATGTTTGTTTGCTATTAGTCATCTCAGAACAGCCATGGAGGAAAGACAAAAGAGAGAAAAAGAGTGTGAGAGGTAAATAAAAGAGAAGAGATGATGTTATGTTGACAAATGGATCTAATTAATAACTTGGGCTTTATGGTGTCCACTGGGAAAGTGGGGCCTGGCCAATGGTTGCCAGATGGAGGACTGCCATCCCCTCTTTCCAGCTCCTTTCATGGAATTATGAAGTGTAAAGTCAGGAACAGGATATTATTGCAGTTCTCTGCACAATACCAAAACATGTCACTGCCATTTGACTGCGTCTATTCAGGGTGTGAAAGCAGGCCGACAATGCCGGTGTTAACACAGCAGACTGATAGGGTCTGTGCTGCATGCCAGGGTGCTGGCATGTTGGACTGTCAGTTGGCACTGTTGCTGTTCTCACTCTGGGGCTCGGAAACTCGGATTCTAGGAGGATGTGCAAAAGTCAGATTTCCTCTTTGCTGAGACAGTAAGAAGCTGAAATCTCTCTTAGACTGGAAGAGGTTATTAAGGATACAGAAGTCTGAGCCTCTGAAACTTTAGTCTTGCTCATAGTCTGTAAATGGGATTCATCTATACATTTCTGTTGGTTCATGGATAGCTCTTAGTTAGCTCGCAATTATTGCTAACTGTTAATGAAACTGCTACTGTGTGCAAGTTAATGTGCCTCGCATTCTTGACAAGTTAACAAACAATTTCTATTCGATTCCCACCACCTTGTGGACTGAGGCGTAGATTGTGATTTGCATGTAGGCGAGGAAAACCTAGACAAATGGCCATCAGATCTGAGATCTAGCCGACAGAGACACATCCATGAAGTTAAGTGTAGATCAAAGTGTTGCATGTGGATTTTGTCTGGAAACGCAGCCCATTCTCATTCCCAGGTCATTAAATAGCAACACACTACCACACCCCTAGGAATGTGATGTTAAAGCCGAAGGCACCCTTTGGCATGTTTGAGATGCTTTTAACTAACTCCAGCAACACTTTGAACACAAGAGATCACAGTTCATGTCCCGTTTGAAACCAAAAGCCAAGTTTGTTTTCACATAACGTTAGATATCGACAATGCGTAATTTCCGTACAGTCTTCACACACTTCAGTCACTTACACGTCAGGTTATATAACAAACTTACTTATTTTAACCCAAAACCTGACCAAGTAGTTTTGTTGCCTAAACCTAACTGAGACTGTTTCACAACATTAACCACATGTTGCGATGTGTTTTAGCTGTGCTTCACACAGATCTGCCAAAGGATATAAATGGTAAATGGACTGCACTTGTAAGCGCAGACCACTCAAAGCACGTTTACACTACATATCACATTCACTCATTTACACAAACATTCACACACCGGTGGCCGAGGCTACCATACATGGTGCAACTCAGTTACCATTCACACACTCACACACAGACGGAATACGCTTGGAAGCAAATTGGGGCTCAGCACCTTGCCCAAGGATACTTCGGCATGCAGACTGTAGCCAGGGATTGGTGGACGACCTGCTCTACCTATGAGCCACAGCTACCCTGATGCACTGTGTGTTGGTTTGAGACATTGAGGATCATGACAAAGGGGCGGTATTTGACAACCTGGGAATGAGAACCAGTTGCGATACGAGAGACTTGAAATGACAAATGTAAATTCAAAAACTGTTGTTTTTATGAACAAGATTATCGTCCCCTTTCTGCTAGGCTTACTTTATTGTGATTTGCAGGGTTGTGTAAGAACCCAGTAACTGAATGCATCAGTTTGAAATGGCACAACACAGCACTGGCAGTACTGACGGGAACCTTAGACAATGCAGGGGCCTCGCAGCCACTGGCACTGCTGCAGCCAGTTCATATGGGTATTTCAAGGATATTTATGAATAAATTAGCAGATACGAACAGGAAAAGTCTCACATTTATATGCAAATTGTGCCCACCAGGTCTGAGAAAACAAGTCCAAACATCAGCCACATCTGCAATGAATTGGAAACGACAAATTGAATTAAAGCATCTGACCAGCCTTGGGATATGTCTGTGTGTGTGAACAATGATCAAGATTTTATTTTATGAAAACTGATGAAATAAAGGGTTAAAAAGTTTGGTTTTTTTGGGATGATAGACTTAGTTCAAAATTCACGTTGTGCAGTATGAATTTGAGCTAATTCATTTTAATCTGTGTGAACTGAACTTTGAGCTAGCTCTTGTGAATGTGCACAACACTACTTATTTGTTTTCCTTGTCTGTTTCGTTCTTCTATCAATCTTTAATCACATGCAGTGAAGTTCAGTATATAAAAGGTCTTTACGCTGACATATTCAAGACAAATGAGGTGATGAAAATGATCCTGACTCTGATGAGGAAGGAAGTGGATTCTTCCAATGGGATCCAGCTGAGATTGTGTTTTCTAATCACTGATAAGAAGCATCATTGAAACAGAAAACTATAATTACAATAGTTTCCGTGACTAAACCGAATGTAAAAGAACACCCAGTGAATCCCCAGATCTCTTTCATCTTGCATCGGGGCTATGTGTTTGACAAGTGATCTTTAGATGGGAATCTGCTCATACTGGACTAATTAGTAATAGATCAGAGGCTTTGATGGACACAGTTTAAGTAAATGTTTCCATGCATCTGTCAGACTCCTTATGCCAGGAATTCCTTGTGGTTTCTGCGCTATACATTTTTGGAAATCCTCGTTCTAAATCAACATGCGAGGCGAGATTGACAGCTGACCCCGGCTTTTTATGAAGACGGCGGAGCTCATGTTTTTTCAATCAAATGTCCTCAAATCGGGAAACTGTGACCACATGAGTGCATGGACAAGACAGACAGAGATATTGAACAACTCTTGTGTACATTTCGTAAGTGTCTGATAGAAATGATGACTTGTGCTTCTGGCGAGGCGAGGTGCCAGGAAAAAGCTGCACTGGAAAAATGCCCTGCCAACCAAACTTACATCTCATACAACAAAGACACACACTTCGTTCGAGCAAGTCGGGGGTTCATAATTTGGGTAAAGGAGTCATGTCAGGACTATTACAGACGTGTTAATATGACCCATTCCAACTCCCCCCTCCCTCCTCCCCCTTTCCTCTGTTCCTTTGAGTATAGTTCAGCAGAAAATGAAGAGGGTACAGTTTTTATTTTGAGGTTTTCTAGTTTCTTAGTCCCACAGGGCAAAGGATTGACACTTAAATACTGACGACAGCGCACAATATTTCCCATATGCCCTGGGATTAGGCCTCAAGGAGAAGACATTCTGCCCTGTGTACCATATGTTGGACATAACCTCAAAGAGAAATTAAGTCCAAGTCTGAGTAAGGGAATAACCTAAAAAATGTGACATTATTGCATTTAAAATTACTCTTTGACTAAAAGCATCTGAATCTATAACTGTGATCCGCTTTCATGCATGTGGCAACATTTCTTTCTTCTATTTATCACATTGTTTAAGCAGTCAAATAAACCCTGTGTCTCTTGTCCAGCTGTAAACAATTGATTAAGAGTGTCTTTGTTTTGTGCTGCGTGTGCAACGCGATTAATGACACACTGATCTGGATTCAAATGATCCAAGATGATTGATAGCTATATGAGAGCCATGTTTATTTTTCTCTGTCATTGATGTGGTTTAGGGAAGGTAGACGAAATTACAGGATGGAATATTACCAGTAAGTGCAATTTTCCCGCCCTCAGGACATGCAACTGCATGTCATTCATGACTGAACATTCAGATATGCTCCGATTTGTCTGCTTCAAAGAGATCTATCGCTCTGCACTCAAGCCAGGTCGGCAGTTTGAAGTACCTGCGCTGAATTTATAGTCGAAGCTACCAGCACAATCATCGCTTACTGGAAGCATAGGTGCAAATAAGAAATGACCCATTGCCATCACAGTTTACACACATACACACACGAATACACAAAATCAAATAAACATCTCACCGTCTAGTTGATCTGACATAGTTTGCATTTGTTTTCACTCCGTGGCACAACACAAAGCTAGCGTTCAGCCAGTCTCTGTTTAGTGTCCTCTTAACTCAAACAATTTATCCATCAATGATTATGAAATGCAGAAAAAAAGAATGGAGAGCTTTCGACGGTTCAAATACCATTACAAGCTTATAGAGTGCTGTTGATGTGTGTTTCATCTAAGATAATATCAGTGGCTTGGTGCATGGTCAAAAAAATAACAGAAGTTAAATTTGGTTGGTTCACCATAGCAGTTTTACCTCTAGTAGCATGAGTACAAGTACGAGTACGAGCATGCTGTAAAGGCATGCACATTGTTTTGTAATTTAGGTGAACTGACCTTTTCAGAGAGACACAGAGTCCTCTGTCTTTATGGGTGTAAATCAGGAGTTTCATCATAATACCACATTGTGTCAATTCTTTGGACAATGATACAATATTTGCCAATATTACACAATCTGCCATGATACGATTTCAATTCCTGCATGCATGTTTTTTCAGTATTACTGAAACAGAGCAGCTGATGTTACTTTAGTGAGAAGTTAGCAGAGTGACATGCCAAGTCAGGCAGGTACGTCGTGTTTTATCTCTGAATGGCATTGTTTACACACGACGTGTTTTTTCTTGACCTCCATTTTCTCCGAAATCTAAAATATTTCCACATTGCTTATTTATTCCAGAGTGAATAACCTTATCCTTATCATCTCGTTGGTGACACAGACTTTCAAAATAAGGGCGCATATGGATCAATGTTTTGCATCATTGACACTGGATCGTTGATCATTGAACTGATAAATCGATCCAGATCGATGGATTGTTGCACCCCTACTTTGTATTGTAACAATGATCAACAACAATCAGCGCCCAGATCTCCCTGTTCATCTCTCAGCTCAAATGCATCACCTGGTGG
The DNA here is from genome assembly GCF_041903045.1 of Epinephelus lanceolatus. Lineage (NCBI taxonomy): Eukaryota > Metazoa > Chordata > Actinopteri > Perciformes > Serranidae > Epinephelus > Epinephelus lanceolatus. The sequence goes on from NC_135738.1 coordinate 10,285,469, forward strand.
ATTTTCACTGGCTCGAAGGCTTTTGCTCAAACTACTGATTCAATTTCGAATTTTCTTTATGTTTGCCGCCACCACGCACACAAAGAGTATAGAAGCAGATCGCCCCTGTTTCTCTCTCAAACTCAGAAGAAGCTCATCAAACTGTAAAACTAGGCAGTGCTAATGAAATATAAACCAATGTTCTTTTACTATAGTGCCTTTTTTGCCTGAAATGTCTTGAGAAACATATTTTAGTGCTCTGTCTGGCTGTAATATGAGAATTCACGAACAGGAGGTGGGCACCATACTGTTTCCTGTGTTGTAAAGAAATGCAGGCTGAAAAAACTGAGCTCAAACTGTCAAACTGAGCAGTGCTGATCAAATATGTACCAAGATTCCATTACAGTGTTGCCTGTTTCTCACCAAAAATGTTTTTAGAAACATATGTTAGCTTATTGTTTAACTGTAATTTGATACTGTTTGTTGTCAGACAGCCGCCATATTGTTTCCTGTGTCAAAACAGACAAGCTGGTATGGCGCAGTAGCACAAATTTCTGGAAAATTTGCATCTTTCTATTGCACAGACAGCCCAGTTTTATTAAAAGACTATCTTTAGAGCAGTCAAATACTCTATATATAATATATATATATAATTTGGGGTTTGGAGTCTAATTCCATGTCTATAGTTGCTGCAGTTCAACAACTGTTTTGTTTTTCTATTACCCTCCAGGTACTAGAAGAAAGGATGAAGCTAGAGTGCAAGTGCCATGGTGTCTCGGGCTCCTGCACCACCAAGACCTGCTGGACTACACTTCCCAAGTTCCGAGAGATTGGCTACGTACTCAAGGACAAGTACAACGAAGCCGTGCATGTGGAGGTAGTCAGGGCGAGCCGACTGCGCCAGCCCACCCACCTCAAGGTGAAGCAGACTCAGGGCTACCGCAAGCCCATGGAGACAGACCTCGTCTACATCGAGAGGTCGCCCAACTACTGCGAGGAGGACGCAGCCACGGGGAGCGTGGGCACCCAGGGACGCCTGTGCAACCGCACCTCGCAACACACAGACGGCTGCGACCTCATGTGCTGCGGGCGGGGCTACAATACACACCAGTACACCAAAGTGTGGCAGTGCAATTGTAAGTTCCAATGGTGCTGCTTCGTCAAGTGCAACACGTGCAGTGAGAGGACGGAGGTGTTTACCTGCAAATAAGGACATGAGGAACTCAGTGCCAGGAAGTGAGGCGCCAAGGACTAACTGAATGAGGAAGACTCGAGGGAGCGAGATAAAGCGTGACGTGGACCAGTGAGAGATTTCGAAATAAAGGAATGGAATTTACACTATCAGCTCTTCATGGCATCGTTTTGCACAGCAGAATCTATCTAATTTCTTTTCAGAAAGTAAATGCTAAATATCAGTAGGTAATACCCCAGAACTTTACTGTCACATAGAGATTGTGCTCATGTACTGATGTATCCGCAGTGAAGTTGGGACTACAGGTAATGAATGAGGCCCGCGGTGGGAACTGTGCTTTGCACTCTGGGATTTGTAATTGTTAAATTCACAAGAGACTCATGCATGGAGAGGACGCACAGTAACCTGGGAGCTGATCAAAATGACAGCAGCTGATGAGGGGTGACTGGGAGAGATATGTCAAGTCTTTGATTGAAAACTTTTAAGGGTTTTGTCGTATTTTCACTAAAGGGGAGCAAAAGTGAATCTTGACATGAATGACCCCCCAAATTGGCTGGGGCTTATGTTGGAGGTTTGTAGAAATGAAGAACATTTTGTAAGTATGGTGCGTTGGGGTGCGCCAAAATCTGAGTGGAGAACTCTGTTAAACCCTCTGCTGCCAACTGGAATATGGTGGAGTATGTTAGTTTTCCAGTCACACTGGAACTGTCTGTTCTGAACACTGAAAATAAATTGTTTATTTATGTTATAGTATCTTAAAACGAAGCACTAACGGGTAGAGATGTCTTTTTTGTACTAAGTGTAAAGAAAAATACTTTTTAGAAACTCTGACTGAAAATGTGTGTCTATTAGAAAATGCCCCCCCCCCCCCCAAACCCTAAAACACCTCATCTTTTCTTAAAAAAGAAAAAAGAAAGAAAAAAAAAGGTTTCATTGCTACTGGTGTGTTGACAACAAAAACATCATTACAGTGTGTTTCACATTCAAACACCTTGGTTCTATTTTACTGTAGCATAGATTGTTTGCAGTCCTTTCCCCCCCAAGCAGTAACATCTATTTTCAGTTAATAGACAGTAGCAAGAAAACTCATTTAACTGCAGAGATCCTTCCTCAATTCATTGAACATGAAGCTGATATGTTGCTGGATGTGTTGTCGAGTGCTGCACTGATATTTTCTATTCAGATACGACTCATGAGAACTAAATAAACTCCCATTTGACTCAGTTTGGCAGTTCATTGCTACAGTAAAATATCAGTTGGAGTTGAACTTGCAGTCTAACTTAAAGAGAGGTTCTGATTAGATCATTGCTAAATAGATGTAAACTGTGTTCAGTGGAGTGATGATTAGTTAAACCTACACACCCATGCATGTAAAAGCAGAGAAATAAAACATATAGCTGAGATTATTATTATAATTAGCCTGACATGCTGCTGGACAAGCAATTACAGTTCAGAGTATACATTTTTTTCACTTAACGCAAGGCTAACTTGGGTCTGATGATTTACACTCGCTTGTTCTCATTAGGGCTATAGGGGAATGTTGGTCCTGGCTAGATTAGCTCTGTTCTGCTGCAACGTTAATTCGATTTTATTACAATCTGGATGTTATTTTAGCAGTTTTGGATGTAATTTCTATCAACTGTAATAACATTGTACCCACCAACATAATTGCTGAGATCTGGGATACAACAAAGTTGGACTAGGCAAAAACACAAGACGTAAGATTATGAGAAAGTTGAGAAAGGCTGTAAAACAAGACAGTGACAGCAACAGTTTACCTACTGAAGTTGTTTAAACCACTTTGTTGGTAAAGACAAACTAGGTTATAATGAGTGCACATCTGCAGGGGGACTGCTTATTGTTCCTGTGGTTTATTATTCTGAAAGCCTAACAGTCGGAGGAATGTCTCACTGGACCAAAAAGTCCTTTGCCATTGGTTCTAAGGCCAACTGCTCCAAAAATACACACCTTCCCACGCAGATAATAGGACCTCCCCAGATGCCATTTTTTCTCACTATGGTGAAGTCATGACCTGCCGTACTCTGCCTTTGATTGGAGTACTCATTGCCTAAGTTGATTAGGTTTGGGCATGAGGAATGAGATTGGTTATGGTTAGGGTAAGAATATCAGGGTAAGCAAATCAGAGGCAGAGTAGGCCGGCTCAAGCCTTCACCATAATGGGCAAAAAAAACATGGCATGGAACGACTCATTACAGGCCTTGAATCTTTCTAACTACATAGAAAGTGAGTGTGTATTTAGGGAGCAGTGGGCGATAAATGGGTTTTGGTCCAATGTGACATTTTTCGGAGCACTTAAGTTTTGAAATGATTGAGCTATTGGAACAATGGCATGGCACCTGACCACGGCATGCACAGTTGGTCAGTGGAGACCCAGTCTGTCAGCTATTCCCCTGTGTTTTCTCTTCAAAATAACTTTAGCTAACTTGCTTTTAGCAATGCCTCATCATTCCCAGATCATTGTTAATAATTTGGTAAATACAACGTTATCATAATTGATAGGAATACTGGCCAACTATAAAAGTCTGTTAGGTATTGTAACTATTTCTTGACAAACAACAGTATCTCTATGCAGCATCTACGATGGTTGCTGCTGACGAAAACACTTCAGACAGTCCAAGCGCCCAAATGTTGTTACCAAGGAGTTGCTACAGCATTTAAGTGGCTTGACCAGCATGTTCTCATTCTCAGGGCGTTAAATATCATTGCTTTGTCGGGCCTCTCTGGTTTTGATATCGACGCAAAAGGCACCCTTTAACGTGTTTATGAGATGCTTCCATCTAACCCGTTTGCAGCAATAATTGACGCTGAGAGCAAATGACAAAGTATAGAGAGTAAGAAAGTCTAACAAACAAACTCTATCAGACCTTTATCCAGGACACCACCACTTGTGTCCCATGTGAAAGCAAAAGTGTTGTTTTAATGCAATGTGACACAATTTACATATGGTCATCAAGCACTGATGTTAGTCACGTGACGTAGTTATATCACACTGCATTACGCAACAAACTTAATTCTTTTAACCCAAAGTATGATATTTTTTCGAAATCTTAGCAAGTGGTTTTGTTGCCTAAACCTAACTGCAACTGTTTGACAACAAACCACGTTACAATGTGTTTCAGCTGTGTGTCAGATCGATATGCTAAAGGGGCCTTGTGCATTGCTATGTGACAAAGCGTCTGTACCTGGGAATGAGAACAGGTTGATGTGACACATAAACACGAAAGTGCTATCAATATTCTCATCTAACTGTGGTCAAGAAAGTCAGTGAGCAAATTTCCAAATTATTCCTTTTATTCATGCAGCGTAAAAGAAGCTAAATGAACCATATGCTAACACTTGGCTTTGGGCTGAGAATGTGCAGTGCTTTGTGGCACTTTATGTTATAACCACTTTTTGTTTTGTTGACATGTTCCTGTTGTTGCCGTCTATTCAGCTTTAATCTATATTTTTTTATATTTTTTCACGGTCGTGTGAGGTTTACAGACTATACAGGCCAGTTTATCTTTTGGTTTACATATTAATTCATAGGTTTAGAATGTATTATAAGTTTTGCACATTTATAACACCACACATTATAGAGATTTAGAGACTGATGTAGCCTAGTCTTGCACTTTGCATGATTAGTATTTTGTATGAGCATCAGTTTTTAACTTATTTTATTTCAGTAGAGGGGCTACTCAGATGGATTAGACACAGTTGTCATGTACATAGATTTGCATATTTACTCAGTTAAAGTAACTTATTAATATATCATAGCATATAGTCTTATTCTGACATTTATATTTTCTTCTGACATAGATTACATTAACTCCAACTGGAGGCATTAAAAAAATGTGTTTCCCTTGACAAGGATGCAAATACATTTCCACAGACAAAGAGCTGATGTGGCTTTAATTTAATGATGAGTTGTATTATACAAGAAAGCTTATCCTTGAACCCTGAGTAAGGCATCCACATTCTTCATTTTATTGTTCAACGCATGTCGGTACAAGAATGTTCCCGCTCAGTGTTCACTTGCCCATATCGACTGTTCCAACAAATATCCAAAGCTATTATTTTCATAAATTCTCTCCCTACGAAGAAAAACACACACATTAAATCTGGTCATTGTGTGTGTCCGGGTTTGAAGCCAAACTTTATGCAGAAGTCTGTTATTCAAACATTCCAACCACGCTTAATATAGTAACTGGCAAATGCATTACGAAGCATAAATCATTAAAAAATCAGAAATAAATAAATCAAGCAGTGTGCTGACTTGCTGACATTATTTTGTACACAGCACATTTTCATAATGTGCTGTGGTCTTCTGTCTTGATTGTGGCACGCACGGAACAGAAGTCAATTATCTCTCCGAGCATGGAAAGGAGCGTCTTCTCCATGTCTGTGTCAAGCAGAAATGTGATCAGAAAGCGAAGGAAAAGAGCAAGACGGATTATGGAAGACTGTTATTTTCCATTAAAAGCAAAAAAGCAATGCCCCCCACAAAATAAATCCCTCATAAGCCTGCAAAATGTGATTATTCATCAAGTTGGAATTGTTTTTTGTTTGAGGATGAAAAGCACCCATGCTGTTTTTTAAGGGTAATTGGGGCTGTCTTACTTGGGTGGTCACACCCACCTGTGACACCCGCAGTAACTCTTTTACCTCACCACCTTCCGTGTTTATTTTCTGTTGTGGTTGGAACGGTTGATGATATTAGAAGTGTATTATGAGAGCATGATGTGGTACGATTCATGATACTCCACTGACTGAATGAGGATTTAGGGTGCAGGATGACCGGGATAACGGGCTCAACACTTGAGCCTCCCCTCATGCTTTCTGTGTTGGCAGAGCCATTCGGAGTCACTAAATGGGAAGAGGACCTTCATGCAAATGACCTGATGTGAATAGGAAGTGGCTCAGTGTGCCTCTTGTTTTTAGACACACAAACAAGAGTGTAGTTCTTTTGTGAGGGTGTTTTTGAGATGGATGGGATGGCTTGATGAAACAAGGAGGTGCATGTGTAGCCGGAAACTGCAAGTGAAAAGAGTGGTTATTTAGGAGAGGAGCTAATTGAGAGCGGTTTGGAGAAAGAGTGGGTACACTATATAAGTAGGAGCAGCTGTCGGACCAAGTTAGGGACTACGTGCAAAGCATGGTAAAATATACGGTAAAACAGTTTTCGGTTTAGGAATAATTTCATGAGAGCTAATTCATCATTTTCACTCTAGTTTTCAAATCTCTGTGTACTCTTTTTTTATTCTAAATGTTGCTGATCACAGAAAATGAAAAAGCACAGAAGAGGATCGATGTGTGTACTTCGTAAGGCAGTGAGGGATAATTTACATCCTTCATAAATTACCATTTTGGACATGATCACTGTCAGTGGTTCTATCCAGCTCTGTGAAAGAGAGCCATGCTATTTCATTCATTTGCTGGACGCTCCCACTCGTCCTCCCGTATGTGAAAAGCATTGTAGGCAGGCAGCAGAGCAGAAGTAAGATGTGTTTTGTTAGTTGTCTGAAGCCCTGGGGACCGGAACCGCATAAGCTCCCCATACTATGCCCTGGATTGAGAAAAATAAATCCATTTGTTTCTGACAAACATTTTGTCATTAAAAATATGAGATAGAAAAACAGAGTCTGCTGTGTGTGCCTTCTTCTAAAGCAGCTATTGTTTGGGTGTCAGGATCATTAGTTCATTGGGATATATTCTGCAAGCTAATGCTTCTGGTCTAATTCACACTGGGAGCGACGGACGAACCCACTTTTCTAATTCAGGGCCCAGTTGGGAGGAAAGACAGTCGCGTGGTAACGTGACCGCTGACATCACTGGAAAGGATGCTTACGTCTGCCAAGGCCATGCATTAACTATATGCAAATTTATCGGATGATCCCACTATTCAGAGTTCACTGGCAAGACATATGAGCGTCTATAGCGCTTTCGGAAACCAGGGTAGGTTCGGCTGACTCCAAAGAGGATGTGAAGGAGGTTGTTTTCATTTACAGTGATTGAAGAGGACAGAAAAGACAGAAAACTGAACTAAACTAAAATGATTTGAGCCAATAAAGTAGCTCAGAACAGGTCGATGCTCCAGAGTGATTTCCTCGTTTGGCTGACAAAGCCTTTTACTATCTGCTATAAAGAGAATTTACAACATCTGTCTAGGTAATTGAATGGATCCAACCCAAAGCTATATAAAACAACTTTTAGTTTAGAATTTTATTGTTGGGAGCAACATTGCTTCATGCCAAGTAATTTTTTTCTAATTTTCTTCCCCCTTTTTTGTAGAGTGACAAAAGCCCTCCCAAATTCCTTTGAATTAGCTCCAACATTCTGCCTCCTTCTTGTAATTTGTAACTTTGGCAAAGTGAGACAGGAACGTTCAGATCAGAAGCTTGGCCTCTCAGAGATAAGACACATCTGTGAGAGTTAAGAGAAGAGAAGCAAGGGTGGCAAAAAAATAAATTGCCCAAATGAAGGGATTAAATTAAAAATCGAGGAGTCAGAGGTCTTCCGAGCTGACGCTTGAGATTAGCCAGATACCAAGTGAGAAGAAAAGGATTGTTGTCTTCCAGACGCCACTCTTCAATTACAGACTTCTCCACAGTTGAGGAAAAGAGATGTTTAACAGTCCCATGGATGATGGATTATTCTGGGGCAATCCTTTAAGTCTTGTTTGTTATTCCAGGATGTGGAGGCTTTGGTTAAGGTGATACAACATGGAAAAACATGGAAGTACTACTGTGCTGAAAACATCTCTTTGCAGCCCTTGTGGATAGAAATGCAATCAGTCTTTGCACCATAATAATGCTTATATAAAATGTTAAAATACTCAACAAAGCGGAAGAGCGCAAAATGCAGTTCAACGCTGCCTGCAACACAGCCTGCAGCAATTAAGGACGTATAGCCTCTCTTATTTTTTTCATGTGATCGCTTGGTGTTTTTCTGTGTTCCTTTAACTTTGTTTTGACTGCTTGTCTTAGTGAAAGACCATCATTTGGAGGTTTCTCATCATCTGTTTGATATTAGTGGTGAGGAACACATGGCCATTCAAAGGCAGAGCCCTGTGTGACATCATAGACCACAAGGCAAAGTGGGGATCGTCAAGACCCCAGACTGAGGACTCTGAACGCTACCTGACTGCCTCCATCCATCTGCAACTGTATTGTCCAAATAACGTGCCAGCGGGGTCTCTGTTTCTGACACATACTTGTTTTTTATGTTGTTGTTATTGCAGAACTGAGTACTGTCTCTTCTGCACAAACAGTAGAGAATCAAGAGGCCTTTTCAGGATATCTTCAGTGTCATCAAAGTAGCATGCAGAGCACAATAAACTAAACTGAAATCAACTGTCAAACATAATAGCAATGACTGTGCACGGTGATTAAGTGGAAAGAAAACAGGACAAGATGCAACAGGGTTTTAATTGAAGAGTTTTGGTGTGAATCCCCTAACCAACGACAAAAGACAAAAACAGCTTCTCTCCTACAAACGGCTCTGACTGAACAGGTTCAAAAACTGTCTGTCACAGACACTGTAAATAACGTCAGATTCACAGATATTAAAGTGAAAGTTCTGACTATATATATAAGCAGACAAGACATTAGCCTGGGGAGTAATGACGCCCAATTTGGCGTGCACACCTATTTATGTTGGACTGGAGCAGTAAGCGGTGCTTGTAAAATATGAGCGAGGTTAATACTTATGCGGTGACGCCCTCAGGCCTCACAGCTACAGTAAGGACAGCATCAGCAGTCTGAGACGATGGGATGGGTTTAACCCCAGGCACTGCTGTATTTGTGTCTGCGTTCATATGTGTGCAAAGCTCATTCTGATTAGATTTAAAGGGGACTAAGCATTTATTTGTCTCCTCGCCTCACCTCATGTTTCTCTTTGCCAACCACCTCTATGTGTACAAGTGTCTGCGTCTGCTTGTGTGAGACGGACACATCCCTATGGGAAGTGGGTTTCTACGTGGAGACATTTGGCGGAGGGAGTTCGAGGACAGCCCACACGCGCTTTTGTGCTGCTCAGTGTCCAGTGGTTGGCTCGGCCACGGCTTCGCCTTGAGGTTATTTTCCTCCTCATGTTTTGTTTTCATGAAGTGAGGTCGGGGTTCTAAAAGCAGACTCCACCTAGGGAAAAACTACAAGACCCTTAAGGGCCTTTTTCTTAGCACTTCACCCCTCACCCTCTGTGAGACTAAGCAGAAGACAAACGTTCTGGGGGAGGCAAATTACAATTTTCACGAGGATGATCACAAATTATGTCTTGGAAATACATTTTCCATGGCCTGTTGCTTTTAACATATACTGAGGTGCAGGATTTCCAAGGACACAGTATGAATTTTTACAGCTAATTGCTCAGCAATTCATTTCTCTAAACCATGATTCATCTTTTTAGCAAATTGAATTTGGCATTTCAAGTTAATGCTGCAAATAATAAACTGAACTCACTAAAACTGAAGAATTAACTCAGTCCAAACCATAGAAACTCAGAAAGGCTCCAAGCGCTGTACTCTAAATGATCTGTTCTGATAAAACAACATCAATATGCTACACAGCTGAGACCACAGAACTTGACACTCTACAGCTGCCACTTGGAAAATATTGGCATTTTTATGTTTTGGTTAACTTACACAGCACGCAATTGTTGTCAACAAGTTCCAAAAATCAGTCTTGAAGTAATTTGCTCACCTCGAGCAACTTCACTCCATCTCCAAGCTCACAGAGAGGCAGAGTTAGTTACTTTGCTACTGTAAATCAACAAGTTTAAGCACCGGCAACGAGTCGATTACTCTTTTTCTCCACTAAAGAGCGACACTTTAGAGTCGGGTCCAAAGAATAGTCCAGGAATAGCCAACCCCAGCACACAGCCAGTGCCAGTGAGATTCTGTGCCAGTGTATCATCCTTCCCTGTCTCGCCTGTGGAAAGAGCAGTGGTGGAGGTGAAGAGGTTCCATGGTGTGGGTCACATACATGGAAAGTTCTGCTGAATCCTTTGCTTTTCCATGGGGATGGAAGGTCACCGGAACAACACACAAACAGCTCCAACTCAACATGTAGCTCAGCGCGCTGTAAGAAACACTGGGCCCTGTTGTTCATACTAATTATCTTACAACTTTTAATGGATTTTTCAGCTGTGTCAAACCCAACAAGTACTCCAGATTTTAAGCGTTTGTGGCAGGTAATGATGAGCAGCATGGTGACAAAGTTTGCTTAACGCAAGTGAACTTGTCCATCTCCCGCTCAGAGAGTTGATGGCTAACTCAGTCTGTCAGCAGAGAGCACCGCATGGAAAGCAACATCAGAGAAACTGGTTGCCCGGCGCTTGTATATTTCTGTCTCCATCTGTGTCACCGGCTGGAAGTGGGCTAGTGTACATGCCTTTGAATATGTAGGGCATTGGACACCAGCTCCATGTGGTTTGGGAGAAGTTAAAGGCTGGTTGGGGCTTTAATCCGCCAAACCCTCCTCCCAGTTTTTCCCCTCTTTTTCTTGTCTCTGTGGGTCCTGTTTCCCCCCACCAGCTCCCCATCTACCACACAGGCCCGTCAGCACCCCAGCTCCAAAAGACCCTCAGCTCCCCCCCTGCCCCCCCTCCACTGCCTCCACACCAACTGGGCCTTGCCTCGCCGCAGTCCTGACGTCCTAATGGCTGATGGATGCACCGAGGTCACACTGATGATCTAGAGAAGTCCTTTGGTCCATCATTGAGCCTTTGATCAACATACTTAACCCTTTCTTCCTAAGAACCCCCCTCAGTGGATGAGAATGTGGGGAGATTGAGTTACACAGTGTTGGGGAGCGGGCAGGCTGACATCCCTTTGGTAACACATGTCTTTGTTTAAGGCAAAGCTCTGGCACTGACAGTCCTCTTCCAAGCTCCTCTCCTTCTCTTAATACCCCACCAGAGTTACCAGGGAGAAGATCTAGAGGAAGGATCCAGAGTCTATGAGAAAACCTGCAGCTTTTTTTCTAAATGACCTGTCTAGTTGTTTAGTCAACCATATTGTTTAACCAATAAAAAGCAACAGACATTTTGGGAAATATCTTGTTGAGAGCAAGATGAAGAGCTCGATAGCGCTGTCATATCTATCCATCAGATGAAAATGCTGGCATTGTACATTTGTACATTTCATTCGTATCACATCTAAAGTGACGTAGTATATGTGCTGACTGTCATCAGGATGTGGAGGGTATGGTGGATGGTGTGACATCTAAGTGAGCCTGCCAATCTGCAGACTACTGTTTGAGGCCAACAAGCAACAAAACCTTTTTTTTTAGCCATCACTGTGTTTCCAGCAGCTTCTTAGCCACCAAACATTGTTTTTTTTACCAACCCATCGCTGTTTCAACACCAGATAGTGCCACGAAAGATGGTTGTTTTTTTACCAAGACATTGCTGCATTACCTGCCAAGACACTGCCAGAAAAAGCACTTGTTTTGTACCGAGACATTGCTGCATTTCCAGCCAGAACTGTGCCACAAAACCAGGTATTTTACTTTAAAACATGATCTCTTCCTAAGTATTCCCAAGAGTTTTTTGTGCCTTAACCTAACCATGCACTAACCATGGCAGTGTTGGAATGTTAAGTTTCAACAAATCCACTACATGGTAACATACAAATGTAACAAATCCATGGTTTGCAAAAACATACAATGCCAACATTTTTCCAGCAACTGGGTTGAGTACATGGTTATAGCCGGCAGCCAGATAGCAGCCAGTTAGTTTAGCTTAGCATAAAGACTGGAAGCAGCTAGCCTAGCTCTGCCTGAAGATAAGCAATGCATGCTGTGCTTCCCAAAATGTCAAACTATTACACTAAGAAACAAGACGGCAGATATTTTTGCTCTGCAAAGGGCTTACACAATGCATATCTTTTATTATCTGATTTAACATTAATCATTTTGAATTAACCTTTATATTTACAGCTGTTACATACCTAGGGTACCAATAATACTTAAGTAATGCATAAACATTGCACTGCTGGTAAGACACGCTTGAAGCATGTTCCATTAGTCAGTTTCAGTCAGCAATGTGAGTAATCATTTTATTTGCAGTGCAGGTGTCAGCTTGTTAGCAGAAACCTCACTGGCACCAAAACAACCCAATGTTTTTGGATGCAGAAAGCTGTGTGCAACCACAAAGTAATTTAATTCGGTATTGCTTCTGAGAAACAGGGTACAGGTTTTGCTTTAAGCTAGAACTTGGTGTTAAGAATTATTTATAGTTCATCTGAATAGTACTTTCAAGCCATTCTGTGAATAAGTCTTGTTTTTTCAACTGGTTAACTTCTGTGGGTGGGAGAGTATAACGCGTCTATGAAGTGCCATATGTGTTGTAAATCTAATAAGAACATAACAGAGTGAAATGGTTCATTATATGGTGTTAATCAGATCATTCGCTTTGAGTTTTGTAAACACAACAAATCAAATTTATGTTCTTATATTAGCAAAGCAAAATCTTTGTTTTATGTTTTGAAAGATCAGTAAAAATAAATTCCTTACTTTGAATTTGTTCAGTGATGATTTTCATTAGCCACCCACAACATCTGAAATGAAACGTGGTTTTAAAGAATAGTTGCTCCGTATGTTCATTTTCGGATCACCTTACCAGTTTTCGGATATGTTCTATCAATTAGCGGGCTTGGGCAGAAAGCAGAGGAAAAATTAATGTGTTTCTAATTCTGAGTATCATGGTTTCTGCATATGGACCTGTATAGCATGCTTCCAAAGAAAACTTCTACCCTTACATTTCTCTGTTTTATTGAGCTGAATTGCAATGAAAAGTAATCCACAAATACATAAACGCATTAGACCTCATTGGGAAGTGCTATTAGGTCTGTCTTGGAGCAGCAGTTAAATCCATTTTTAACTTCTGCCAGTTTTCTGGCCTGCAACCTGCAGTTACACCTCTCATCACTCAGACCATTTAAGAATACAAGCTGCTGCACGTGGAGTCAATGTGATAGGGCACTCCTGTCTTGTCATGTCCCAACTGTCTGCTTGGCTCTCTGTGGACTTTTCCCATGCGCTCAGGTTGGTGAGGCAACAGCAGCTGTCAGACGGTGGTTGTTGGCAGGGCGTGGTGCCTGACCAGCGGGTCTGACCAGACACTTGTGCTGCTACGCTGAGCCACGGGCAGAGAGTTGACCCCAAAGCCTGCCTCAGACTACTGGTTGACGTGCTGTGGTTGTCGGGGTCCATGACAGCATGGGTGAAACTCGGCAGTGTCGATGATCTGGACTTCCTGGGTGTGCTTTGTTGCATTAGGATCAGCTAATTCTGACAGAAGATGTCCGCGGCTTCTTTTACATGTGTATTCATCTTTCTTTGATTGAGCTTATTATATAAGTTGGCTGAATAACATCACAGCTAAACAAACTGTGATTTGTGACCCACAGTAATCCTGTTCTTGGGTCATATCCCTTCTTTTATCTTTCCTAAAATATGCTACTTGAAGTTGCCTCAGAGAGATCTTTAGATCTGGCTGAAGAATAAATAGCGAACACAGCTTGAAGCGGAGTTGGTTTTAGAGGAATATGAGTGATGACTGTCACTATGGCAACCACCTCATGTTTTCAGTTTGAAGCTGACATCTCAATAGGTCCTGTTGTGTCCTGATATGTGGGGATAGTAAATGTTATAAATGTATGAGGTGAGTTATTAGGAAGTCTGTTAATTACAGGGGTGGGACGAGGTATAAATCTTGCAGATTAGAGGCTGGATGTATAAGCAAAACAATCTGCAAGCTCAACACTTGGTACTTAGAGGCCCCGTGATGGCAGTGCTGGATAGCCACAATATAAAGACATGGCATGGAAGACTCAATTATCAAAGTCAAGCTGAGTCTGCATGAAATTGAGGCTGATGAATGGAGATTCATAAAATAGGTAGAGGGTGGCCATATGCAGTTAGAGAACCAGTGCAGGGTATTTCATGTTTTCCCTGTCATAGTGAGTTATTGCCATTCGTGTATTGTAGGACCTCAAACCCAAGAATTCTGCATTTTTATTTGTCATGCTAGTACAGGCCTGAAAAAACTGAAATTGTGAACAGTAGAGCTGACCACTGAGCAGCTTTGCCATTATATCATATGATTTAAATCTTTATTTCAAACTGTTAGCATACATAGTATCAGACAAAAACACCAGAATCCGCTAAATATTCAATTTTCAATTTTATTTATAAAGCCCAATATCACAAATCACAATTTGCCTCACAGGGCTTTACAGCATACGACATCCCTCTGTCCTTTGGACCCTCACAGCTGATAAGGAAAAACTCCCCAAATACAGATAAAGCTTTGAGAAAACCAAAACGAAAAGCAGTGCCAAACAGAAAAAACAACACAAATGTAAGGTAAAATAAATAAATTAATCCATGCCCCATTTTGCTCAGTTGACTTAAAATACATCACTTAAAGTGCCCCTGCACAGGAACGTCAGCACAGGTGCCCAACATGAACTATTTTAGGTCTACTGACAAATGAGAGCTTTCCATGTTGGCAATAGGCTTCAGCATTGCGTGAACTCGTTTGGTATAGGCTTTAATGTTTAGGATGTTTATTTATATGTGAACATCCTGCACTCTAGCTTCAACTTTAAGGATTACTACTGTTTATTACAACTTATTATTCAGTCTTATTTTCACAGTTGTGGCCATCATTTCTGTCCGTAATGACAGCACTGTAGTCTTACATTAATAGCTTAAATCTGAGAACATAATGACATTGCAATGATGTTCAATAAGGAAGGAAACACAAGTGGTCAGATGACCAGATTATAGGTTACAGGTTATAAACAAGTCAACAGGTTAGCCAGGTTATCTAAACCACCTTATTTGAAAAACGAACAATAAGCACACAAAATGTTAGTAATAATCCCTCAATGCACAGAAAAACTAGGGATGCACTAACCCAATATGCCACACCGATACTAGGCCGATAATGACCTTAAGTAAGTAGATCAAGTTTTAGCTATAGTGTGACGGATCTGCACTGACAGCTTGTGTTTTGCTAAAAAGTCACATAATTCAGTCATGACAGGCCACAAACTCAGGTTTGAATGACATGGCAACATCTGGCTTCATGTTACCTTAAAAACAATTCCAATAAGCTCCACAGAGCAATATACAAATTTAAATTTGGAAAAAGAGAGCACTGGCATCAGATTAGTACTCAGTAGATACCTTGAATTTCGGTAACACAGAAGAAAAATGGGTATGAGTAGAGTAAAAGTCGAATCAGTGCATCCCAAAGAAAAACATCAAGTAGTTCAGCAAGTAGGTCAGAGGTTAGCCAAGAAGTCAGCCTGTAAATTGTGATGGGTGTTTACAAGAGGAAAAGAAAAGGAAGTCAAACAGTGAACTTACAGTAGTAAGCATTCCTTTTCTCTTTCCAAATAAGTTTGGCTGACCTGGGGGTTTGGTTCAAAGTTGCACGACTATGTGATCGATTTGTATTCCTTCGTTTGTTGGACATCTTTTTAGTGATATCAGCAATTACAGTCAAACTGAAATCACATTCAGTCCTTCCTTTTTGTAATCAAAAATAATGTCTTCATGTCTTCAAATGTATTGTTCATGTATTCCTAATTATTTGAAGGAAGAAAAAAGGTAAACGCAGGACAAGTGTTTTACATTGCAGATTTGTATGCTGTAGAAGACATTAAATGCTATTAAATGCTAAATGCTAATGCTATAAATGCTAAATGCAAACCATGAAAATAGACAAACATTATAAACTGGAAACACCTTGCATGCATGTGTATTTGAATTTGAGGTTGTTTTCCTCTCCCATTATAAAGCAATATGTGGTTATGTGGAAAGGTTTGCAGATCTTAAGTGTCAAAGGGGTCACAACAGAGGTGAAAGAAAGCGAAAGAGGTACACAAACACAAACAAACATTCCTACTGGGTGAGAGCAGGCGAGCCTGGGTAATGAGAATGGGTCAGGAGGGAGGCTGATGGCTGGAGCTGGGGAGACAGGTCTAGAGGTTGGAGCATTCATGCACAATGGGCCATGAGAGGCTCCTTTCTCCCCTGTGGCAGGCCCTTTCACAGGTTCCTCCTCCCCAGCCCTGAAAAGGACCCCACATGCGTCCCCACTGCTCTGTCAGTCCATTTTCCTTTCCCATCATTCCCCAACAGCTGTTTCTGGGTGGCGTTGTGTCATTATTTCTACTCATTTACGGCCCCCTGCCTGTAGAGAGCTTGGTTTTGTTAGAGTTGTTGTGGTAGCTCGCTCACATTTGGTTCCAAATATGTTGTATGTAAGTTATTTGATGGTTTGGCTGTTGACAAGCGCTGGTTAAACTAATTTGGGTGCTCATAGAAAAAAAAACAAAAAAACACAAGCCTCCATTGCGAGTGAACACTTGAGTACATTTTTCAAAAGTGACATTTTTTTCAGCGCTGCTGTTTCGACATTGCAGGAATGGTTTCCTTTAACCATAATATAATGTTGCTGGCACAAAATGTTTGAAAGAGATATTTCCTAATTATGACTGGGGAACATAATCTGTGATCAGATATCAAATGAAACCAACAGGGCATGTTTTCGTGCGGAGAGCAAAACTCCGCTCTGCAATTTTGGCGAAGCAATGAGATGTCTCAGACACTCACTGACACTCGCTCTGACTCGAAAAGACAAGGCATCGTCTACCACAGTAGCTCTGACATTTTCTGGGCTTTGGATAAACAGGTGCACCACCGCGACCCTCATGGAAAGAGTCTTATGTCTAGAATCAACCCACTATCACTCCCAATCCACATAAAGACCTTGTGGATTGCACAAGAGGACGGTGGTGGATACATCACGTGAAAAAGAGATATGGCATACTGTTATGGTTCTGCGCCAGAAGAGCTATAGGGGAGCCGCGTGTGGTCAAAGTGGTGAAGGGAGGCCTCACGCTGTTGGCAGCCACGTGTGCTAAAACTCCACCAGATGCTGCTTTCACTGTCATTTGTTTGAGGCAATTGCAGATTTAAGGATCTACCTGCTTACATTTTTACCAGACTGCAACACCATTTCAGTACACAGTGTAAATCTGGCTTGTTTTTATATCAGTTCAACTCTTATTTATTTTAAATTTATAATAACAATATCAGAAGTCACAGAAATCATGTGTGAGACAAGGAACTAAACTTATCAGCCAACCAAAGCTTTCTGAACTGGCCGAATGAGTATTACAAATGTCACAGCTTAACTATTCATTTGAAGATGGTCCAATTGCCATACATTTTACATTTGGACGCTGTTTGTGGTTTATGGAATGCTTTTAGCGGTTGATATAATTAGTCGCTGCATAAACACGTGGAATTTGTTACAAGTATTTCAGTTATCAAAGCTGTACAGCAGTCTCTCTTTAACGTTTTTTCATATTTTCATTGCTTTGTTGTTGACTTTGTTTCAAGCTGTGTTTTGTGAATGAGGGTTCTGGTATGGCCTCCAGTGTGATCAATGTTAATATTTTGTGACTTACAAGTGTTTTTCATCACAGTGGGAAATGAGCTGTAACATTATAGAGGAAAAAGCTTGGAAGTTGTGTGTTTAGCCATATTCTGGGTGAAAATATGAGTGTTTGGAGCACGCTGAGCATACAGATGGAGAGTGGAGAACTGGATATTGTTGCAGCAGTGATTGGAGAAGTTTGTATGGACATTTTTTCCACTGTGAAAAGTGGTCACTGTTGAAATCCATTGTAGCTGACATGAACTCAAACTGGCCGTGGACTGGAAAGACAGAGCAAAACGACCAAGGATCTGGAACTCATTGATTTGTAAAGAAGTTACACACAGGGTACAACAGTCCCTTCCAATTGATCACATCTATTCTCATGGGTACAGTTTCAGTGTCTCTTATATTTGCTATCAATTACAACTTATATATTAATTCAGTCACAGCTCTCTAAAAGGCACATTGTTAAAAACAGGACCGCGTTTTTAACGGCTTAACAATGCTTGGCCTCATCTTATCTACATTGAAAATTCCAGTAAGCTGCTAACTGCCAGCCCAGCCACCTCCATGTTGAGAGCCGTGTGCAAAAAATCCTGGCTCTTACTCTGAATTGTACCCTGCATCCATGTGGTGTTGGAATAATTGGAAAAATTAGTTTCCTACTGAGAAAACGCCCCCTTAAGTCCGAACAACAACTCAGAAAGTCTGAGACAGTTTTAGTAGACCAGTTGGCAAGTTGACGAAATTTTTGCAGAAACATGGCAGTTGAAAAAAAATGTTTGCTTGTGGGTAATAAACTTTTTATTGATTCACATGTTGCAGGTCAATTTTCTTTTCACATGTAATTTGTAATATGGTATTACGTTGTAAGTGTTAGTCGCTGTCCACGTAGAGTGACCAAAGCCCCTTTTACAATGCCAGATTTTCCACGAATGTTGGGCCGTTTTGCCAGCAAGCTGCGAGTGTTTAGACACACAGAGCCGGATTGGCAAGTTGATCCAAGGTGCCCAATTTTCCACCTCGTAGGGTAGACATATTGGCGGAACCCTTTTAGTTTGAAAAGAGCAAGGCAGCCTTCCGCAACGGGAGGGGCTGTTGGTGACTTGTGGGAGGAGCTGTTGATGACACCGCACGTGCGAGCCACTGGCGGTGGACTAACAGGAAACAGCTGATAGCAGGAATTAGCGAGCCAGTAGTAGTAAGAGGGGAAAGCAAACCTGACAGACACTGTAAAGATGAGCAACTGAGGAGACAAGGAATAGCGTGCCCTCCTTGCCCTCGCAAACGAAGAGGCCATTAACCGTCAGATGACGGGGACGGTGAAGAACGGGCCGACTTACGAGAGAATTGCCGAAGGACTGACCAGCCGCGGCTTCCCTCCCACGTCACTGTTTACGTCACACGCTGAGCTACACGTTTTGTTGCTTGCTCACGCCCCCCATTGCCCCGAAAAAGGCGCATTCTATATAAACAAAAGTAGGCAGGCGGCATTTTGCTGCACTCCCCAATTTTGTTTTTATACTGCCAATGCTGAAAGAAGACTGATTGGGCTTTCCTGCAAATTTGCACAATTCCTGTTTAAAAGGGGTCGTGATTAGCTAGAGAAGTTATTCATGGAGCACCCAGTGGCTCAGTGGTTAGTGCAGGCATCCTGTGTAATCATGCAGCAACAAGTCTTGGATAAATCAGTTTGTAATATAAAGCTTCAAACTGTTATCAACATGTTGTTTAAACGCTCTAAGCAAAGAAAAAAATACAACACATCTGATCAGGGTTTACGCTAGACGTCTTTTTTTTGACGGTCGATGTGGCTGTTAATATTCCAGTATTATTGCCATATACATAGAACAACTACTGGACCTAAGTTTTAATAGCCAAATACCAGCCTACATTTAAACAGCAATAAAACACTTGAAGACATGGTCCATTGAACAGAGTGGCTAATGACAGGTTTAGTGGCAAAGGCGAAGAAGGAAAGCACGGTGCACAAAGTGTCACTGTAAGTCACCAAGCCAGCTATCCACCGTCGGGCTCTCCATGGTGGGGTAAAGCAAATCTCTGGTCTGTTCTACAAGGGGACCCACAGAGTGTTGAAAGTCTTCCTGGGGAACGTGATTTGTGATGCTAATCCATAACTACACTGAGCACGCTAAGAGGA
Organism: Epinephelus lanceolatus; assembly: GCF_041903045.1. NCBI lineage: Eukaryota > Metazoa > Chordata > Actinopteri > Perciformes > Serranidae > Epinephelus > Epinephelus lanceolatus. The sequence continues at coordinate 10,305,262 of NC_135738.1, forward strand.
AGACCGGGATTGCTGTAGTGTATGCTCTGAAGAGACAGGGACACACTCCGTACGGCTTCAGTGGATAAATAGATCCATTGGTAATTAATATCCAATAATCTAGTCGGCATAATCTAAGTTTATATTTAAGTTGTCTCTCACTATCTCATAGGCCACACAATATTAGGCTATCTAATATGCTACACTTTTTTCCAACGGACATTTTGGCCATTTTCATCTGCCAGACAACTATACATGATACCATCAAAAAGCTGACATATGCCGGCTAACGTGAACCCTGCATCTGATTGATAGCTTCCATGTTGTTTTTACAGTACGACTCAAAGCTCATGAACACACCAAAGTCAGAAGAACAACTCTGCAACTTGGAAATTGGGACCATGCAAGGAGCACCTGAATGCAGCATTACAAATACTCTGAATGTTGTATACTGCTCCACATACCCTGAGCTGAAGTATCTGAAGGGGTTTTGGGGAGGAAAAAGTTGGATCCGCACATTCCTCGTTACAAAGTTAAGACAAAAGCAGAGTATGTGCAAAAAACAAGTGCATTTGTTTCATGGTTCCACCTGGCTTACAAATTACAGAGCTGTTTCTTCAGTAACAAACACTATTTAAGCGTCACACCAGCACCCAACAGATCATTACCATGGTGATAACTCATTCATCCAAATAGCAGCTGACAACTCAAACAAAATACCTCCCAAGCTTCCTTTCCATCATTGTAATAGGAAGGTCATGGCTAATGGTGGAATCAGGGCCATAGGATTTCCCTGCCTGTGTATGTAAGTGGCCATGCCAGTCATGAGGCCTGGGTCACAACAGCCATTCTAGTCAGCGGTCACCATGGTCCAGTTGTTAATGATTGAGTGTGTTCCTTGTGCTGACACTAAGTGGTGAGTCAGGTCAAACGGCCATTCAGAGGAATTCCATCTCGGACATTCCAATGCTGCTGTTCCCTCAGGTTCACATCACGGAGGGTGCGAGGGAAAAAAGGTCGAACAATGTGATCTGGAATCTGGGAGGGAGTTTGCCGCCGCTTGTTCACAGCTCCTGAGATATGAGTTAAACATGCGGAATGTTAATCTGTCAATGTGTGGTCATGGTGCGTTTTTTGTAAGCGGTTGTGATTTGAATCACGAGGCCCTGCGGTTGTGCCCAGGCCCTCTCCGCCTATCAGGCGCGATTAGAGGTAACCAGTTCTGACACCCTGATGGCCATGAGAGACATCCCTCGCCCGCCAACAAAGCCACATGTCACACACGGCCATCTTGTTTTCTCCCAGCAGGCCTCTGGAATGTAGTTCATCCCCTCAGCCTCCTCAATAAGGCCATTCTACAAATTCAGGGTTGGAGGCTATTGAATCTTAACTCTTCAGGGGGATGCAAAATAGCTCTCAGCATGTGAAACTATGTAGAACGAATGCATTTTAGCACCCTTTATCTGCCCCTCAATAGACTGTCTTCATTGACACAGGCATTCTGATGCCTGTCTTGGTAAACTTGTCTCCAAAATGAAATGGTGAAACAGCAGGGAAGACATATGTGATCATCAACTCAAGCTCTAGCAATGCTGACGGCACTCCAGCACTGGAAACATAAATCTCCGGGTTTTAAAGTTCATAAAAGCAGCCAACGTTGTTTGAAATTGTTTGCGTGAAGTGCATCTGAGACCCCAAACCCTGAGCGTACCAGTCATAACCTTCTTTGGTTTCTCGTTTGAAGGAAGTGAAAAATGCATTTTTTAATCTCAGTATGCAGGGATAGATCCATGCCATGTTGGAAAAACATTTGCACCACAGCTCTGGTTTGTGGCTGGCTATTGTACAGGGAGTGGTATTTCACTTATGAAGTGATTCCGTTACAGCTGTCCCCTCAACCATCCCCCCTCTGCACGCACTCACTTACTCCCATTCAACCACACACACACACACACACACACACACACACACACACATACACACACACACACACAGGCAGAACCATTTAAACACAGTTCTCCATAAACACGTACAAATCAGTTCCAACGGGTGCTCCAGCAAAACTCAGACATGGACCCAGACCCACAGCACTCAAAAACAGGTTATTTTAGAAATGACATGATATGCCAAGTTGCACATCTGCAGTCGGATCCTGCCAAGCTGCCATGTGAAATACGATCTAACGCTGGTCTGCTTGATTCCAATGAATGACATCCTTACGCTCCTATCTGTTGAATAATGCATTTCACTTAAGTCCTCATATGGGGGGGCTTTCTGGCTGGTTGGGGGGGAAACAAATCTTGAAAGGATTATTGTATTTACTTTCTTTGGCGAGGCTCTCAATTGCTATGGGAGGTAGTTGTGGCTTTTGTGGTCACGTGTTTATTGTTTATGCTTTGTATTTATCCTTAATTAATGCTGCGCTGATGAGTGCTGTCACAGACACTAGCGAACAACGGTCGGATCTCACGCAATGTGCGGATGATTTCCTCCCCACATTCAAGGCCTTGGAGAGGAGCAAAACGCTTCCTCCGGCTTGTCTCTTTGAGCCGGAGCAGGAAGACAGATGCTCTAGAAAAACACACACCCAACCAAAGACTGTCAATCTGTGTTCCCACTACTCCTCAAGTGCACGTCTTTTTTTGGAAGCCCTCTTCTTGTTTTCAGCATGCGCTTCAGTGCAAGAGGAAGTTCAAAGACGTGTTTTTTCGGCATTACAATGGTTACACACGTTTTCCCCAGATGAAGGCTCGTGGTCCAGATGCAGATCACTCACGGGGGTCACCGCGAGGTCTCTCTGACCCCCCTCCATGTGGCTACTCCATCCAACCAATCTCTGTCATAGGATTATTGTTTTCAAATGATCTGCTCACTGACAAATGATGTGTGACCAATTTTATAATAATGCAACTTGTCTTCCCTGAGAAATGGAATCCTGAGATTTTATACAGTTGGAAGTTGAATGAACACGCTGTGTGGCATTAAAAATAACCAACACTGATATTGATTAATCAGCTTTATAGCTTTATACACTGAAACTTGCACTTGATAACAGCCTCCCTTATCTATAATAACCTACTTTGTGGTACAATCTAATGCATGAAAAGTCAATTTTAATGTAGTCTCAAGATTGACTTAAAGCTCTCATATTTCACTGCCTTCTTCAACAAACTAACTGCTTGTGTGTCAATTAAGAATATTTCATCACAGATACAAGTTCCCTCAGTCATGAATGTACCTGTATACTCCAAATTGTTAATTTGTTCAAGGAAAGACATCTTTAAAGCTGCTCTGACTGATTTTTGTGGCCATTTGGGGAACACACTGTAAACATAACACTGATATATAACCACCTTATAAAGTTGGAGTTGAAAGTGTTCGCAAATATTATTCTATGTACTCCTCCAGCAGACAAGGTGCAACATTAACTTTCATTTTGAAATCATGTTTTTGATACCCTGACCAATGTTAGCCCAATATTTACTGATCTTTAACCAAAATCTGTATGAAACAGTTCCCTGTGTATCTTCCAGCAGCATACAGCTAAATCAAGTGCCTCTCGGCTCGAGCACAGAGAACTTCCAAGGGAAAAGACAGGACTGGAGCACACTGATTGATTTGCAGCCATTAACTGTGCCAACAGACTAATGTTTCAGCACTAGACAAAAAGGTAAACATAGAGTCAACCTACAACAGGTGAGCAAGTAGGGTAATTGGTTGAACAGGATTTCAAATACGTTGAATAGTGGATCCAAAAGTAGAAGTTGCCATGTGTCCAATCACAGGCCAAAAGAACACAGATATCTCTTCAAGTCCCAAAGATAAAATACAAAACCCACAGGTACTGCATCTATCCTGCGTCACATTTTAAAGAAATCACTGCCAAGTCCATTTTTCATTTGGGCCACAGGGCTCAGCTGTGTTTAGAGAAACAGGATTGTGAACCTCTTCGTTTTTCAGTGCCTGTGTCACGGTACCTATTTGTGCTGATCCGGTGCCTCTTTTGTCACTATCAAAATCTGTAAATAAAATTGTGTAATATTTGATAAAATCTGTTCTGTCACTTTATTTTCCCATTCAAAATACTTATAAATAGCACATATGCCTATTTTAAATACATTTTAAATCAGATTAAAACAAAAAAATTATGTCAATCACTCAGGTTACTCACTGACGCCTGTGTAATTTTTGTGCACATGAGCTAACATTACTGCAGTTTCAATCAGGTTACACTCAGCAACAAGGAGGAAACAATTTTGGTAAATTCCTTCAAACCAGTAGACCAGTCAGGATACTAAGCAGGCCAAAGTTGTTTCAGCAGATCAACTGGCAATACTAAGAGCATAAGTAGCAAAAGCATTGCCATTATCCGCGATGTTAGCGCAGCAGCACCTGCTAGCAGACTCTGCTCGGCTCTACAGAAAGCTTGGCACAGATTTTTTTATTCTGTTCTCTGCAGTGTAGTGTTGATGATGAATGACTATGAGGGTGATGATGGGTATGATGATGATTAATGCATCAGGCTAATAAATAAGGGAATGCAACATATGATTACCGTAAGCCACACAGTGAAGCAGGGCTGTGGGGCTTACAGTAATATGTCAAGATATTACATGTTCATATCATGATGGGACTCACACGTTTTCATCAGCCATACTGCAGACATACATAGCATTATTTATTAAGTCATTTTTGTTAAGTTTCAGCATTCGGCACCTAGATGTTATCGGTGTGTCAGGTGGTTTTAATATGATCTGTCCCTTTTCATCCTCCAACCCGCCGGATCAGCAGCCTCTCTGTGTTCCAACACCTCCTGACTTTTGAATTAAGCACTGACTATACATGATACACTAGATAAAAAAAATCAATACGGTCTATAAACAGATGTGTCCACAAGAGACAGCATTAAACAGACTCACTCCTTGCACAACACTCAAGGGTGTATTGGCATAGCCTATTACTATAGTAAACCGTATATTGTATATCATAGTCATGGTATACCCTCAGACTGTCTACAGCTAGTCATCTCTACAAAGCACAGTCCTATGTAATGCATATTTGATTCCCAGTTTTTGTTTCTTCTAGGATTTTCTGCAATAAGGGCTCTTCTATATAGTTTACAATAACGACGTTAAAGACCCATGTGGCTTGCTAACTCAAGCATGGGGCACTGTTTTCTGGAGATGTTGACTCACCCTAAATATACTCTTCTCTATTTTGGTTGAAGCGCTTAACATGTCACGGCTGCTCTACCCTATAGAGGAAAACACGGCTACGCTTCATTTTTGCCTGGGGTCAGGATCTCCCCAAGGAAGAGAGCGGACGGCTTTCTCAACCCGCCGTATCAGCAGGACCATCCCGACATGTATAATCTGTAATGCACAGCTGCCTTTTACAACATACTACTGTTCTACCACTGAGGTCTGATGGTGCCAAGACCTGTGGTGGCTTGGGCGGTGTAGGCCTGAGAAGTTTTTTTTATTTGAAGGCTCCAAAATCATATCTCACCACCTGAGTGCCTGGCTCAATGATTCACTGGTGTGTGGTGGGAGAGTGGAGAAGAGAGGGTGTATCACTTCAGTTTGGATTACATGGATCTTTGTTTCACATGTATTGTGTCACAGGATGATATGATGTGTTTTGAGCACAATCTCAAAATCAACTGTAATTTATTCTGATCTAATCTGATCTAATGCACTTATAGTTTACTGCACAGTCAAAGCCAGCACTGGGCAATCATATATCTCCAGCGGATTTTGAGAGAAACAAAGAAAGCAAGGAGTTGTAAAAGTCAAAACAGTTGAAAAATCATATGACAGAACACACACGAAGGAAAAATATCACTCAAACACAGTAAGGATTCAGACCTGGCAATGAAAGCACAATATCCGTTTTCAGCAGTGTAATCTGTCATCTATTTCTAATCCGTTGAGACATCTGAGCACCTAACATTTTATATCTGTGGATTTATTTGCTCAGTTGAAGTCTATTTAAGGTGGGATTGGGCCTTCGCTGGGCCATGTTGACAGACTGATCCTTTATTGACACGTGGTGAGAAACAGAGCCTGGAAACCAATCAGGTCTACTCAGACCAGGCCAGGCTAGACCGGGCCAAAGTAGACCAGGCTTAATCCAATTTAAGATGAAGAAACCAAACAAACAGTAGTTTAAATTTCTGGCCAAAAAGCTAAACTTCAAAGACAATAGGGTAATTAAGTATTTACTTCCTTCCCTGTGCAGAGAAAAAGATCATCTATGATGACGCAGCATGCTTACTTTAAGAAACTATAATAATGATAATATCGGATGAAGGCATATAGCTGCAGCATGTTGACGAGACAATAAACCAGTTTTTATTTGCATGAGGAGGAAAGTGTATCTTTCATCACTTCTTCCACAGTGCCCAGGGCTGCTTCCTTCTCCGTGGTGCAGCCAGCACCCATCCAGCCACACAGGAAGCATCTTCCACTGCTCCCCCTCTCCCTCCTCTCCTCCTTTCCCTCCTTTCTTTCTCAGTCTCCTCCTCACTCGCCCATGGTGGAAACTATTAACAGGGCAGGGTTCCATGGAGCAGTGTGGCGAGGTTATCGTTCACACAGCTTTCCCTCTTCCTTTCCTTCTGTCTGTTTCTCTCTCTCTCTCTCTCTCTCTCTCTCTCTCTCCCTCTCAGCACAGCACTCCTCAACACACAGCCCAATATAGCGGGGGAGACTCACTGCCCTCTGTTTTTAAACCTCCATAGCCACAGGGTAACGATTTTTCCTGATACGCGCGTGGTGAAAATGCGTAAGACTTGACCTTTTTTTCATGGGCCTCAGTGTGTCACAGGCAGGGGTGACATGGGAAGGAAAATGTGATGGCCAGCCGACTGCAAAACAGTTTTTGTAAAGTGTCAACAGAAGAGAAATGTAAAGATGTGAATAGGCAGCTCGGAGTTTAAAGGAATAGTTCAGCCTTTTGGGGAATATGCTTGTTTTTTTCTTTCCTGAGAGTGAGTAGAGATTAATATTAACAGGTACATTTAAAACCAGTTTTTATCTGTGTAATGAATGTTTATATAAAAATGATTTTCATGACATATCAAAAGAAACAGATGTCATGGTCATGTCATAGTACCTGATTCTGCTTCTTCTTCTCTAGACAGAACATTCATATCACGCTGCCCCTCACCTGACATGCCTCCACTCAAGTTGGTTTGCAGAACAGGAAGCCCAAATAATAGGCACTGTATGTAAAATATAGATACAATATAATTATCCATCCATCCATCCATCCATTTTCAACCTCTTATCCGAAGCCGGGTCGAGGCGGCAGCAGGCCGAGCAAAGCATTCTAGACGTCCCTCTCCCTAGCAGTGCTTTCCAACTCCTCCTGGGGGATCCTGAGGCATTCCCAGGCCAGATGAGATATGTAATCCCTCCAGCATGTTCTGGGTCTGCCCCGGGGCCTCCTACCAGTAGGACGGGCCTGGAACACCTCTAACAGGAGGCGCCCAGGAGGATCCTGATCAGATGCCCGAACCACCTCAACTGACCCCCTTTGACACAAAGGAGCAGCGGCTCTACTCCAAGTTTCCTCTGGATGTCTGAGCTCCTTACTCTTTCTCTACCCTTACCCCATCCCTAAGGTAATTATGAAGATGATTCATTATAAATCACTAAAAAACAGCCACAAATCTTTGTATCCATGTTGTTCATAACTGGGCTTTCAACAGTACTAACAACAAACACAGGTAAAACAGACCAACAAAGAAACCATGTACAACTACCTAGCCTACTTACTTACTAATGGTAGAAGCACAAATATCAATCAAGGAGAAGTGACCAAATCAACAACATCTTCAAGTCTACAAAATGTGGCTGGCTAAATGCTCTGCTTCTGTAACGCTCACGATGTGATCTGACATTGTGTGGAGGACGGAACAAACCATGTTTCAGCTATGGTAGCTGCAGCCATTTTCCCCTCTTGGTTCCTTTACAGTCAAGATGGTGGCAAGGATAACCTAAACAATTGACTTGCTTTAAAACCTCAATTAAAAGCCTAGTCCCAGTTAAACGCCCAGTCCATTTTACTAGCCTCATGTGGCCACACATTTTGACAAAAACAAAGCCTGTCTCATTTAGACGCCTGGTCTAATTGCCAAGCGGTTCATTTTTATAGAAGTTCTCTGGATGTGTAAAAGCGGATTGTTGACTACCCACAATGTGATGGTATTTCCCATCTTTGCTGAGCAACATTTTGGTGTAAAAGAAATTAAAAGCCTATTCCATATCACCACCTGTCCCCAATATAAGCCTGTTGAGTTCAGTGATTTAAGCAAGTAATAGCCCAGGCTACTAATTGAAGTTTTACAGTACTCATTTTGTATTATGCCGAACTTTATTGGATGATAACAAATGGGGTATCAAATTAATGTACAGATGCTCCAGTTTAAAACATGATCAAACTTTTCCATAGATGACAATTTTTGAGCCATCACATGGGCCAAAATATGGCCTGCAACCGAGTTTAAGGCTTGTTGTTTTTCGCCAAGACAGTTTCCGGAAAACTTGCAGGCCCTATCGGCTGGTTGAGAGTAGCAAGGAGTCAGCAGTCGATGACGGCATAAAACAGTCAATATGATATGATTTTTCAACAACTACTAATCACAACAACCACGAGATGTCCTTGAGCATATAGTCATGCATGTGCACACAAAATATGAGGCTGATTGGTCCAGTAGTTTGTGAGCTAAGCTGTGGACAAATGTACACACACGGACACACACACACACACACACACACACACAGACACGACCAAACACAGGACCCTTTCTAGTCTTCCGCACGGTGGAGATAATGAGGTGTCGGAGTCGTACAAGGGCAGGTCAGCAAGTTGTTAGTTCCCCCTCTAGTGCCATAGCAACTGATAAATACACCACAGGGTACAAATGGTACACATGGAGCTGCCATGTTCCAAAATGTTCCACTACTACTTAAATGTGTTGTTATCATTATTATTATTATTATTCCTCACATACAATTTGAAATTCAGCCTCCCTGACTGTAATGTACCTGCTCACATACTGTGTACTGTAGTGCAGTCTGTCCTCTCACTTCTAATCTCTCGGCTAGCCTCATCGTCCTCCTCTCCTCCTCCTCCTCCTCTTCCCCAGACTGCTGAAAAGCTGTCATTGATGAGAACACTGTGAGGGGGTGAGAGGTGCTCGGGCCCCATGGGCTCGTGTAGCAGCTCCACTGAAAGACTCCCATTTAAACACACACACCTGTTAACAAACAGCAACAATGGGCTGCATGGCTGCCAGCTCAGTGAGTTCCATACCCTGACCCCACTCCCACCCCTCGGCCCCCTGGCGGATATTAAAGAGCCTCTATTTACCCATACTGGCACACAGCTCACAGGCCCCACAGAGGCTGGCCTGCCCAGGGTGTCCTCAATCCACCATTGTCCGGTGATGGAGAACTAGGCGGCTGGATGGCAAGGAATGCTGAGGTAAAATGGAGCGCTGGATGGCTGTCTTGTTTAAGATCTGTCAGAAATGTTGCACTAAAAAACATCAAATGGCTCTAAATGTTGCCCTGCTTGTCCCCTTAGACTCTTGTTGTGGTGTCTGTAATTCATTTCATGTTACTTGTACTGCTTTGATGCTGATGGTGTCATCTCTGTGTTGAATGTGCTTACATTTTGTTACCAAGAAATGTCAATAAAGAAACTACATGCATTACTATCTAGTGGCTGTCAAGAGTTAATGACAACATCACTTTTTTTAAATCGTTTTCCATGTCAGGTCTTTGTATCATTGCTCAGCAGAATTCACCAAGTGTTGCTTGTTCACCCACTAATAAGGAACAGGAGCCAGAAATGCTCATGAGTAATGTGGTACCCATTTGTGCTGTTACATTAGTGGGTGTAATTCCACTCTTCGGTGTAACAGCTCAGAAAACTCAGGCAGGCAGAATGAGACAGACAGGGAAACTAATAGAAAACCAGGCAAAACACACAAGATGATCTGGCAGAAGAACAATAGATCTGGGCTGATATATATATAGTGACTGACTGATGAAGAAATAAGGTACAGGTGTGGAGCTCGGCGAGGAATCTCAGGTGATGGTAATGAGGTGAATGCAGAGCAGGTGGGAGTGGCCGATCTCATATGGCATGAGAGTTTGTAATATGGTAGGTAAACACAGCAAAAATATAAAAGATGGTCTATATCAGGCTGGACTTGCGACACTTAAGTACTTAAAGTGCGTTGTGTTGTATTAATATTGTGCTTTTTTTCAACAAGTCCTTCAATTCAAATGAAATTGTTCTCCCAGAACAATGTATATGAGTGCCTATAATCATAACAAAACTGGTTCAAATGTTTTCTGATCAGCTACAACAAAAACTCTGTTTCAGCTTAGGCATAAAAACGACTCGATTGTGGTTTGTGAATAATAATGGTCATGGTTTAAATCCTAGAACAGAATTGTGATAGGAGGCAGAAAGTCAGTTATGCTGACCTCATCGTCCACCCTGACCCCCCTCTGCAGTTTTATAACAATGTCACATTAAACTAGATATGTCTTTGCAAACAACAGTCATACTTCACAGACCATAAAAGATACAGTTAACAGTATGACCAACGTTGTTTTGGTGGTGTGGCTAGTCTCACTTGATCACAACTTGTTGAAGGTCTTATACACACATTATTTTGTAATTCTGCTGGGGCTACAACTAGTCACTTTGTTATTTTCATTATGATAATAATGAAATCAATATAATAAACTCTATGTATGGCCCTTTTCACAGGCCATGGCCTTAGGGTGTGGACACAAGATACATTTTTTCTTTATACATTGTTTAATTGTAAAAATTTCTATGGGCCTGATCAGGTGACAGTATTTCTCATTCTCGGAACCCATCAGCTGTATTCGGCATCTGACTTCCGGCAGACGGCGATACAGCCTCTGGGGGCAGACCCTCGATTTTTTGGCATTCCGGTTTGATTTGGGCGGAGGAGGCGAATTTTTGTTTCTGACTTCCGTTTATATATAAGTAAATATGCTGAACCATTGCGATGGATTTAGAGGACCGTTTAACCTGGCAACAACTGCAGCCGGCTCAAACGTGATTGGTCAATGTCAAGCGGACTACAAACAGCCTACAACCGGAAACCAGGGCTCTCCCACTCTTCTTCCGGAGGCAAGATCTGCAGCGTTTGCCTACAGACTCTACATTCACTGAATGTAGAGTCTGTATATAGAGACTACAGTATTTCTTAATCTATGAGGGGAAAAAAAGCAAAAATTACGGCTGAGTTGCCACAAAAAATGTTGGCTTTGTATGTTTCTGCAAACCACAGATAGGTTTCATTTGTACATTTCATACATATCATGTCATTGTTTGTAAAGTGACATAGTATATGAGCTGACTTTGTCATTGTGAGGAGGAGGGGATGGTGGATGGCGAGACACCTGCCAAGAGAGTCATTGCTGCATTTCCAACAGCTTTTTAGCCACAAAACATGGGCGGTTTTTCGCGACCTGTCGTTCTCCACTGGAGACAGTGCCACAAAAACTAGTTGTTTTCTACTGATAAAGTAGTTTTTTAGTTTGTTTTTTTTTACTGAGACTTTTCTGTAGCCTGAGTGTCAGACTGAAGCTCCCAGAACCTTCAGTCTGACATGGCTTCCATTGAAGGCGATTTACAAGGGGGAGGGAATTTGATTTTTTCCCTAACCAATCAGTAGAGATCAACGACTCACCCAGAATCTGACGTCATTAGTATCCATGCCTCGGGGGTGCCGAAAACAAGCGAGCATTGCCCGTTTAAAATGTCTCCGTTGTTGTGCACGTCCAGCTGCATCGCCTTTAAATCCAGTTTAGCAGCTTCCTTAATTTGGTCCTGCATTAACGCGAGTAGTGGCGAAATACCTCGATAGCATCGTCAATGTGGTCTGTAGGATCTGTAGCAGTCGCCATTGTTGCTATCCTCACCAGTTACCCACCGGCGTACAGCTTGACATCAGCGTGGCTTGACATCTGATTGGCTAATCGCTAGACCCCCGGCGTTCATTGGTCCGTCCAGCGTTTGGACGAGATAAATCGCAAATTCATTTAAGTATGCCAGACCAGAGATGCAAGCCTACTCAGTTGAGTGGGCGGGGTCTATGGTCTGGAACCAGGCTAACTTTTCTGTGTTTCCTGCAGGGACAGTGCCACAAAAGGTAATCGTCTTTTCACTGATAAAATGGTTGTCTTTTAGCGAGACATTGCTGTGTTTCCAGCCGAGACTGTGCCACCAAAAGTGGGTATCTAGAGCCAAAGCATGATCTTTTTCCATAGTGTAGAGTAGTAGGGGTATGTGTAGTGAATATGTGCATCTATGTTGACAAAATTAAAGAAGACATTTAAACCATAAATTGATACAGAAAAGGCACAAATGGTGTATAAAAATGAACAAGAATGCTGGAAATTAGGTGTTTGGTACTCAAAATTTTTTGGTGGAGGACCCCCAAACCTACCATTTGATGTGTCCCCACCAGTGTTGAAAAGAAACCTATGCCTTTGATTGTTACCTAACCATAAAAAAGGTTTTGTGCTTAAATCTAACCTTAGTTAACCGCAGCATTAATGAAATGTTAAGTTTCAACATAATCCGCTAATTAATAAGGTACAAATGTTATGTATTCGTGATTTGCAAAAACACATAATTCCAAAATTTATTCTGGCGATTGGGTTAAAAATTACAGAAGAATCAACAGACTTTTCACCCCCTTTCCTGCCCCGTTAATCAGTGTTTTGCCCTTTAGATTCACCTTGGGACTCATTGGGGGCCCTGACCTCCAGGTTGAGAACCACTGGTTTAGTCTGTAACATTTAACAATTTGCCTGTTTTGTCCCATTTTACAATGATATAATTGACTTGAACGATAAATTGATTATCTGCAGACATTGCCAAGTCTTTGAGAATAGTGATAATCAAATCAGGTGATCCCATCCATAAAAACTCAACTGACCTTTCTAATAAGTCTTTCAATACGTTTTTGAGAATAAAGAAATATGTCACTATTGAGACCAAAAGTTTTTTCAGTGTGAACATCCTTAGACGTTAAGCCAGCAGGGACCAGCCGCTGCTGACGGCCACCATTCTTCAGAAGGGGCCGCTCTCCAGTTCGGCTGTGACCACTGCTTTTGTGTTCGCTGAGGGGGGCCAGCCATTCAACCCTACGGGACGGATAATAGCCTCGCTGGCCTGCTCGCCCTCCACTCCCCACCAGTGCTCCATCCTCCCATAAAATTCCCCACTTTAATTGCGTTCCTGGAAGCCAGTAGGAGAAGAGGAGGAAGAACTTAGAAGGAGGAGGGAAAAGAAAGAACTCTATAGTGGGGAGCCTGTATTCATCCCTGGCCTATGCATTGCAAACAACAAACTGCGAACCACAGACTAGGAAGAAAGAGGCACAACGGTCAAAAGCAGTGGAGGACTGGCCCACCAGTCTCCAATTCAGCAGGCCCTGGCTTCTTTAATAACTGATCGAGTTCACAATTAAACCCTGCTCGCTGGTAATACAAGTCTCCTTAGAGGCTCAATTGCAATTGGTGGGAGACAGGGCCACTGTTGTGTCCCGGGGATTAAAGCAGCCAGGGGGAATCAAAAGCCATTTTACAATACAGTAATCAGCATGTTTTCCCTCTGAAAGGCCCTCTGCTCCCCCATTTAGAAAACACAGAGCATTACCTCCTTTCTGCTCTCTACAAAACCCATTCAGCCACCCGCTCTATTATATGGATTAATCCTATGTGTTGTGGGGAGCCCTGGGGCTCTGCGAGGCAGGGGGGCGGAGGTGAAGAAGTGTCCACTCCAGACAGGTTGGTGAGGGCGAGGAAACCCATGACCTGGCCAAGGACACAATGCCAAGCAGTCCCCTTTTACCAAACCTGCAGGTTTTGTTGTTTGGGTTTCTTCCACAAATTCTATTACACATTAACAGTTACCAGGCTGTTCTCATGCACTGCTTGTACATATAGCACACGTATAGCAGCTGGCACTCACCCACACTGGCTAACATAAGGCAAGACAATACCGATCATGAAAGATCCCCACAAGGGTGCCACACCTCCGAACTACCGACTGATAACCTGCCTCTCCATAACGTGGAAGCTCCTCTCAGCCATCATAGCAGCTGAGTAGGCACATGAGTCAATGCATGAGCAGAGTTCAGAAGGCCAAAGGAAACAACACCTGGGGATCGAAGCACCAGCTACTGGTCAACAGAGCAGTCACCCAAGACTCTTAAAATAGGCAGACCAGCCTGACCATCTCTGGGATTGACTACAAGAAAGCCTACGACTCAATGCCAATGGTCAAATCACATTTCCCTTTTTTCGTACAATGGTCCTTAGCCAGTTAGCCAGTCCTTTTTTACATCTTCTTACATTGTTAGCTGTCTGATTGGTTCAGTCAATCCATGGTTTCTGGCTGTGGGATGATTTAACTGTCCACTATCCCAATCTCAACAAGATGGCTGCATGGTCGCTCTTCCTGAACACAGACAACACCGTTCTGCAGCCACCTCTGAACGGATACTGTGATCCACAGCAGGACCAGACTTCCCATTCCACCATCACACCAGTCCTTATTCACCATAAAGCACACAGCTCCTCTCCTTCTCTCACCAGAGTCCTTTGCTAGCTCCTGATATCATGCTAGCAACTGATGCTGCAAGGAAGTCCTCCAGTTTATTTACTACATCTGTACAATGGCGAGCAGGATGCTAGTTCAGCTGGTGCCCATCTCCTCCATCTTTCCTAGCTAGCAGCTAGCCAGCAGAAGTCAGCAGGAGGAGAGTTTACAGACTGATGAGTTGATTTCCTCATTCCAATGAGTGACTCACAGCCACACACCACCACTGTCCAAAGCCAACCACAAAAGGCACCACCAAGACTTGCAAGACAATCTCCAAGGCTGACAAATGAAGCCAGTGTGGAAGTACCAAAGAACTGCAGTTCACTGAAAGGCCACTTAAGGCTGGCTCCAAAACAAAGTAGACACCCATGTTAAAATGCCCAACTCCACAGCAGAAATTATCGTGTTTAGAGCCAGGAAACAATCAATTTAAATTCTGTCATAACTCAACTGTTTACATTTTATTAAGACCCAAACATTCACATATTTGAAGTTGGGGCCACTTGAGTGACAGGCTATGTCCTAGGCATCACTACAATCTATGAGTCTGATTCACCCCTCACTCCTCTATAGCTTTACCCTCTTGTCCAAATATGGTCACCTCTGGCTCCAGAAAAACCAAGATAGCTAGGTCTGAAATGCCAAAGTCAAGGCTTCTACAATCCACAAACCAATTGGTGACCTCATGGTAGCTACATCCATTATTTTAGACAGTCTATGGTAAATTTATTGCCTAAACATAAATGTACATACCTTTATGTTGAGTGTGCAATGTGATGACGCCATTGGTGAGGAACTAATTTGCCAGATATCATACGGACCATTGTATGAGGAAACATTGACAGCAACATGTAGTCAAAAGAAATTGTGTATAAACGCATATACTAGTTTAAAAAAATACATTTCTTATAAAGCAGATGAACAAAAATGAGTGTCACAAACAACAGCAAAATATAGAACACCCATAGCCAAACTGTTTTCATAAAAGGTTGACTGCAACAATCCGGGGTCCGACATTAACGGTTGCCGGAATGCCCGGGGCAAGTAAAAATAGCTGGCGGGCCAGCAGACCCTGCGCAGACATGCCCGATCGGGCAAACAGCACAGACTCAGATTTTTTTTTTTTTGTTTGTTTTTGTTCTAATCGTGTATTTCCTCTCCTGTTTCTGTCCTCGGAGGGGCCAGTTGCAGTGTGCTGCTTTTTTATGTGCTGCTGCCTCCATTGGCTGAGCGTCTCTGCTGACGTACAGACGTCAGACCTCAGACGTAAGGTAACACGTTCATTCGCTTTCATTCGACACCGACCATCATGGCGGAGAGCTCGCAACCGAAAGCTAAATTAGTCTACAAGAGTGAAAAGAGAAGGAGAACTTTCCTCAAGTTGTGGAAGGAAATATATCCGTTGGTGGAGTATGATGAAGAAGTACCGGCTATGTACTGCACTGTCTGCAGAGAGTTCCCAGCTAAAGCCGATAAAAATGGATCCTTTTTCCGCGGGAACGACAGCTACAGAAAGCAGAACTTGGAGAGCCATGCTAAATCTATTCCAAACTTTGCTTGCGTTGAGGCAAAAAATGCCGGACTGTTCCCGGACCGATGGACCGTTGTGTCCAAAGACTGTATGTGGAGAGCCATAACCAGATAAAAAAATGTCTAACCACTGCTTATCATGTCGCTAAAACAGAGCAGCCGTTGGCGCAGTATGCATCCCTGCTGTGGTCGGGCGTTAAACAGGTGGCTCACCTGTTCAGACAGGGCACGAAGGGTGTAACTGCTACTGGTCAAATAATGTGAAATAGCATTCAGTTTCACATATCTGCACTGATTGCCATTTAAGTGTAATCAAATTACAATAAATACTGCTTTCTGAAGAAAGAAGTGTTGTGTAGTGTTGTATACAGTCATCAGGAAATGGATTTTACTAAGATATAAGTCATGAGCGAAAATATGCACCACACAGCCAGAAAAAGAACCTCTTAGGCAGTGCAAGTAAGAATTTAGATGGGGCAAGTAGACTTCAGAAGTACTTGCCCAACAGGGCAAGTAGGAAAAAACCTTAACGTCGGACCCTGCAATCGCTCTGAAAAATACTTTCATCAATGAAATCATCACTTTTCCGTGATGAAAAATGTCCAAATATTACCAACAATTCTTATGTGGACAAAAAAATACCAGGCAACTTTGATTTTGCTGCATGTGTACAAAACAAGAAGTCCAGACAAAGTCCAACTATGGGTGTCAAAATTAACACTGCTGTTGAATGACAAATTACAATATTCATTCAAGTGATAGGTATTTACAAGCCTCAGTCAGGACAATTTGGTATGGTGTAATGTGAAATTCATTGTCAGGCCTGCATGATGTGAGACCAAAGACTCAAGATCAAAAAGTAGTTTTTATGGTCAAAAATGTTGACTGATATAAAAACTCCATGCAGCCGAAAACAAGAAACATCTGGAGGAGAAGGGAAGTAGACAGATGTGTTGCAGCAGTGAAATAACAATGCCATTTTTTTTTAATAATGCTATCAAAGGATCTATTATATGGCCTGTTTTTCCGCTGTCTGGGCATAATGTATTGTGAAAGGCTAGATCCATGTATGACAATGGGGAAGGAAGTATTCGATGTCGCTCTCCTTCAGCTTCCCGATCAAAACCACATACATCTGATTCTGTTTATCCTGCGTCATCTACAGCCATTCACTTCATTGATCTCCACAAAAAAAAGAAAAAAAAAACCTGCTGCATGTCAAGGACGTCACATCCTTGACTGCAATGCAAATCAAAAAACACAAGCGTTGATTGTTAGAGATGGGGTGTTTGCAAGTGCACATCAGGGATGGAAAAAATCTTACAGTGACAAACAAGCTAACATCTGTCAGCTGAGACAGTGCTATTCTCAGCCACTAATGTAATGTTACAGTGCTGAACTTTTGTTAGCATAATAGTCCTTAACTTAATAGTCCACATCTGCAAAGCACTGGACAGCTTCCATGTACAGTATGAGTGCAGAGCAGGGGATCTGCAAACATTTTTAAGACTTTAATGCAACTTCACAGAACTCAGTCCCAAAAATATATACACACTCTACCCACAAGTATACACAAGTTTACTTTTAACCTCCTGAGACCCAAGCTTTTGTTTGGTATACATTTTTAATTTCTCCTAGATATTTGGGATTAGTAGGACTTGATAAGTATAAAAAAAAAAAAAAAGCATTGTCTTTGAACAGGAAGTCGTTTTTGAAAAAATGATGTCCTCATATGGGGAGAATGTGTTTAATTTTGATATTCACAAGTGTGTAATAAAGTATAAAACAGTCAATTTCAACGCCTGAATATTGTTGTGCAAAAACAACCTTGCAAACCATGCAACATTTGTTCACTGTTTTGTAACTCTTCGAGTTAGGCGTCACTGTTCAAGTATAAAACTGTTCAAAACGGTTCATTTGAATACCCGAACATAGCTGTAAAGAACAAAATTGCAAACAATGCAATGTCTCTAAAAGCTTTGTGATTAGTTCGTCTGTAACTCTTTATACATTTTCCTTGCTTCATACACAAATCTACGACTGTCCTCTTTGCCTGTAGGAACACTCTATCACACCTGATACACCTGGCCTGAGTGAATTGCTGCGATAATACAATGATAAAGCCCCAATGTCCTCAAACGAGCACTTCAAACTACAAATGTTACTAAGCATAAATACAGTTTCAACCATAAAATTTGATCAGCTTTTGTACCTTGCCTACTTTTGTGTCGGGATGGGTTGTAGAATGACAGGGCCAAGATGGCAGCCATCTTGTTTTTACATGGATTAGTATTATGTGCTTGTGCTACCACTAGATGACAGAAATTCTTAGTACAGCAGAATGAAACATGAGGTGCAACAGACCCAAAATGTTGCATCCTCATATAAGGACGCCGGGTCGCAGGAGCTCTTTTGTTTAGTAATCGAAGGTGATTGGTGACTTCTTTGACCAATCAGCAATTCAAACAAGTGGCTCCACAACAAAAAATTAACAGGCAAAATTGGAATCTGCCATTTACCAAAAAAGTTAATATTGGGCGATGCAGCCATTTTGATTCTTAAAGATATTTTTTGGGGGGCATTTTTTTGCCTTTAATGGACAGGACAGTTAAGTATGAAAGGGGGAGAGAGAGAGAGGGGATGACATGCAGCAAAGGGCCACAGGCTGGACTCGAACCCGGGCCGCTGCGGCAACAGCCTTGTACATGGGGCGCCTGCTCTACCACTAAGCCACCAACACCCCGGCCATTTTGATTCTTATGTTCAATAACAATGCTTTATTCTTGTTTTTTACAGTATCTGCTTCTAGCAACTGCGACATGGTAAAGGTCAAGGAAAGATCATGGTTTGGGCAAATATACTATGATTAAGGTAACTAAAATACTTAAAGTAAGGGAAAGACGGTTATGGTTAAGAAAAAGGCATCTACTGGACACAAAAGCCCCATTTCCACTGAGCAGTACGGTACAGTTTTGGTTTGGTACGCTTTTTTTCCGTTTTCACAGTGAAAAGTTGTGGATGGTACCAATGGAACCATTTCGTAACATCCCCATTTTTGGTCCCCCCTCTGTTGTGGTACCTAGCACACAGATCTGGCACTAAAAGGTGGAGCTGTGAACACTGCAGTCCGTTGATTGGTCAATAGCGGACGGTCACTCTGCTCAGGGCTGAGCCTGTTTTATTTTGTTCAGAAAATGTCGGCGTGTAAGCTCGTTCCGTGGACGATAAATGAGGTGTAGACTTCCATCTGTGTCACCGGCTATGAGGAAATACAGTGAGTGCTGGACGGAGCAGTGAGTGACAACACCCCGCCCACATGAAGGAGTACTGTTTGAGGTGGAAACGCTAGGGTCTAGGAACCATGTCTGAAGGGTAACTTTTGCTTCCAAAGGTACCATGCCAAAAGTGTTTGGTGGAAACGGGGCTTAAGTCTGCGTGAAAGTTAAATGCGCTGCACACTCAAACCCCTCTACCACAATGACTCTTTGCAAAAGGCAATGATCTCTTGTGCAACTATTGTGGGGATTCACACAATATTACATTTAACCAGTTTTTCTCATAATGCATCAAGGTCCAGTCTTGTGCAGCTCCTTCTGCTTTGCATCTACTTTGTCATTACATATTATAGCACTGAGCAAGGCACTGAAGGAGTAAAGCTGTATGCACTGTTACTAATTCTCAGTGTTTTATGCACTAATCTGGACTATAGGAGGCCATTATCAGTGTGTTGAAACAGCCCATTAAATGCATGGCGATGACATCAGTCTCACCCATCCACCACATCCCTGTATGTTATCTTCTGCATCTTAAAACATCACTTTACAGAAAAGAGAATGTAGCACGGTAAAGTAAAAACCCATCCGACGCGTGGGCTGAATGGCCTAACACAAACTTTTAGCAATTTGAAGACGCTCCCCCACATTCCTGACCAGCCCCCCCACCCCCATTGCTTTCTGTGCAAGACTGTTGCTTAGTCACGGCCGATGTGTTTAAATCAGAAATGAAAAATACCAAGGAATAAAATGGAGGTCTTCTTGAAGTGCTTTTAGGCAACGGGGAAGATGACATAAGGTGGTACTGTGTCTCCGGGCCTGTACTGTGTGTAGCACACTGTGTACCATAACAGATTGTTACTGTTACACAGACATCTCCTCTGTTTGCTCTATGTTGGGCTGTTTCTTTCATAAGGAAGGTGGTGGCACATTGTTGGGGGGGGGGGGGGGGGGGGGTTAAGAGCATGCTGTTCGAAAGAGAGAAAAAGGGATGGAGAGGGATGGTCGGAGGGGAGAGGGAGAGAGAGTAAGATCTCCAGTGAGTTTGGCAGCTTTCCATAGAAACCATTAAACATGATGTGCATGGTCGTACTTGTGTGTGTGTGTGTGTGTGTGTGTGTGTGTGTGTGTGTGTGTGTGTGTGTGTACATGCAGGTGTATTCGCATGTGTTTGTGTGCTCTGCTCTTCTCTCTCGCAGGTAACCACTCAGTCTGCCTGGCTGGAGGTACAACACACTAGAAAGTGGTAGCTGAGTCTCATAACTCTTCCTCCCTTTGGGGTGAGTTTGCTCAGTACTGTATACCTGAAGATGTCAGCACAGTCGCTTTTAACAGTGACACAACAGACTTGTCCACCATGGATATCTCCTTTTTATATAACAGCCTTACGAAAGTTGATGAAATCCCAATATGAAAAGAAATACGCACCAAAGATGCAGACAGCGTGCACTCTGTCCTTTCTGCTATAAGGTCTTATTACAGGGCTGGAGAGTGATGCTTGTGATGGAAGATGCCTCTCACAGCAGTAAAGAGCCATTTAAAAAACTGACTCATTACAGGGAAATTCAGGCGTTTTTCTCATATTTATATCCATTTTGACAATTAAGCATGATACAAAAGCTACACCTGCACACTTACGTTTCAATCCTGAGATCCAAGTAAGATCAGAACATTGTCTGTTATTTAACTTTTGAGACAAGGATTAAGAGTGCAGGCATTGCTTTTTCTTTGTTTATGCTGTTTTCTGATAGCCTTGCATCTCATTGATGTGCGTTTAACTACTCTCCTACAACATAATATTTTACTCACCACTTTTTTGGCTTTTGTTCCCCAAAAAATAAGCACTATCTACAAGCCACCCCTTGTCACAGTTATGTCTTTGAGTTGTGAGCAGTTTAAGGAAAAGGTTAATTTCTTTTGTCAAAGTTCTTGTTTGAATAATTCTTGGAAGCCTGACACTGTAAATCTATGCAGTACTTAACAAGAATTATTAGAGTAAAGTCAGAAAAATAACCCAATTTTGGTAGAAATAAAACCAAGTTTTTATTTTCTTTTATCGTGTAAAAATCTTGTGAAATCAAATGTATCTTTTGACTCCTCTGGGAGGTCCTGATGCTCAGGTTGAGAACCACAGATTCAAAAAACACAAGCATCCAATAGGGGTTTAACGATCACATTGACATGAATCCATATATTGATTCAATGATCAATTACCCAATGTAAAAATGTAAAAAAAAAATATCCATATCATCTTTAGGATATGCCTCTATTTTGAGATTCTGTGTCACCATCAAACATCGCCAAGCAGATAAGGGCAAGCAGCCAAGAAAATGACGATGAGGATAAGTGTATTTACTTGGTAACAAGTCAGCGGTGTGGAAATATTTTCTATTTTGTTTTTATTGTTTTGTTCTGTTGCTCGATTTTACTGTTATTGTTGCTTTTATTTGCCTTTGTACTGTGCACTTTGAGATTTGTATTCAAATGTAAAGTGCGTTATAAATAAAATCTATTATTATTATTATTATTATTATTATTTTGGAGAAAATACGGGTCAACAGACAAAGCACATGACATATGCAACAATGCACGACATAAACAATGCACCTGCCTGGACAGGCATTTCACTCTGCTAACTTCCTGCTGTGACACAGCAACATTAGCTGCTCTGTTTCAACAATGTTGCAGGCTGATATTCAATTGTGCTGATCTGTCAGGAGATGCAGTTACTTAAACCAGTGGTGAGTAGGGAAAGATGTAAATTATACATGTGATTTGTTAAGCTATAAGTGGAGGAAAACTCTGTTAGCCACTTGGCTAATTTATGTAACGTAAACGTGCTTGAGCATATAATGGGCGACTAGCAAAAATTTGTTTTGTCTATGAACCCTGACAGTTACTACAGAGACAAATTTTATACTTTTGTTAAATCATGTTGTTCATTCATGTTTTATGGCTGTTGGGAGAAGTTTGCCTTTTAGGAAAAGGATCAAGGTTTGGGTTAAAATGAAACCATTTCTTCTAGATATGGTTCCTGGCAGACAGCCCAGAAGGTTAACTTACCCCATGTGCTGTTTGATGTGTGTTAGTGAAGTCAATTTAAAGTAAACTTTACTGCACTTAACCTGTTGTAATTATTTATATCATTTATGTTTTTATCTTTCATGGGCAAAAGCAAAAAAGAAAAGTGTTGCAGCTTTCTCTGTAACATATTGTGTTAAATGGTCATACTATTTCATCTCGTATCGATCGCAGGCTCCTGAATTGCACAAAATCAAAATTTTATTGTGGCAGACTTTGTGATATCAGCAAATATTAGTCCTTGTCCAAAGAATCGATACAGTATCTTCATGAAGCTAGTGATTTACACCCCTGTCATCTAACTAGAAATGGGCGGACAGATTCTTTTCATAGTGTCGGGTCCTTCTAGTTGGTGTGTGTAAATATACCGAACCTTTCAAACCTTTCAAGTTTTTCTACTTTTTGCAAAATATGGAGTCAGTTTCTCCATGACACATTATCGTACATGCATGTAGAGCTAGTGCTGCCCACCCCACAAAACTGCTTTTCAATACTTTACCAGTCATAATTTATAAGTTAACATTAATAAAAATACAATATTTATTTTAATGCATTGATTCAGCATCCCTCTTGTATGTAGGTAGGCTATGTAAGCTCAATACAATGTTACAGAAATGTTAGCGGCCAATAATATGTCGTTCTTTGAGGGGCAAGCAGACGTCCAAGTTCCCTCCACAGCCCTGTGCTACATTCAGGTGATGTCGAAGTAAATCGAAAAATGAGTTCCAATCATATTTTAATGGCTCGCCTGATTTGTTTCTTATCCTTCATTCTTTTCCTAAAAGCTCTGACCAATAGAATTTGACACATCTTCTTTGTAGCATCCATGCTGTTTCAACTTTACAACTTAGAGCTCAAAAACACACCATAGTTGGAAGAGCGACCAACTGAGGAGCACATGAATGCAGCAATGACCGAATGAACTCCAGAGGTGTATCTGCTACGCTATGCAGTTCAGTACAAGACGGAGAGGGATTCCTCCTCATGCTCTATGAATCAGTCGATGTCATTCTCACCAGAGTTCACCTTTCCCGAATATCCCCGGTGGAGAGTATGACCAACAGTCATAATGGACACATGAGAGTATGATTCAGGTTGACAAATACCGGAATTTCCCTTCAAGAAAACAAATCCACAACAAAATCTTTTTTGGGATCGTACTTCTGAGCTCGATAACACACAAACATACTCATTTCATTAGCAATAAGTTAAAGTGGTTGGTTGTGTGTTGCTGTTCAAGTGTAGACATGTCATGAATGCTGAAACTCTCCTCACTCAAAGCGCTGGTGAGACTATGGACTCTGTGATTAATATTCTGTGGCTTTACTTGTTAGCATGCATCATCTGGTCCTTACTCAATCTCATACAAATACACACACACACTCATGCCCAGACTCACACAAACTATCCTCCCACTCTGCTGCATGGCCTCAAGTGCTGAGGGGAGATTAGATGCTGTGAGAG
The DNA here is from genome assembly GCF_041903045.1 of Epinephelus lanceolatus. Lineage (NCBI taxonomy): Eukaryota > Metazoa > Chordata > Actinopteri > Perciformes > Serranidae > Epinephelus > Epinephelus lanceolatus. The sequence continues at coordinate 10,329,261 of NC_135738.1, forward strand.
GCAATACTCCCCATTACTCTCTTGTTCAGTGGCCTAAAGGTGAAATGAAAAATAGCCCTGTGGTCCTAATCCTGAAGACACTCAACACAATCATATTGTCCTCCCAGGGTGCACTTCTTTTGGCTTCCAGCGCTGCCATGGCGACTGGCAGCTATGAAACCATTAGTGGATCTGTTGTGAAAGCAGCGCGTACGCACGCATCAGAAATACAGAGCACACGATTTATAACCACAACTAGACAAACATGTGGTCCCCTCTTGAACTCTTCTCATGTTTTACCCTGATTACAATGATCAGTCTTCTTTTAACATGTGCTGTCAAGATGAAAACATATGAGTTTAGTGCAAGGAAAACAGTGTGAGGTGAAGTGAAAATCCCCTCGATATGGGATCCCAACGATGAGTGGTGCTAGAAACCAGGCTCATTGCCAAGAAACCATTACTAATCCCTCAGGGCTGTTAGAGTAAGGAGTGTGTGTGCATGTTGTATGAGTGTGGGTATCATCCAGCATGCATGTGACTATGTCAATGTGTGTGTGTGTGTGTGTGTGTGTTTTCCAGCTCATGAATTTGCGCCCCCCTCCCAGTGACCACCCTCACGTCTAAAGAGTCACAACATCTAGTTAAACATTACAAGAGCACTGAAGGTGCTTCAAACACCTGGCAGGAGTGGAGCAAAACTGTATGTGTTCTTACGCATGGACAACATTTCCATACAGATATCAACATGCGTGTGCGGAGGTTTCAAAACCATCTTGATTTAGAGCAACAATCAAAGAGTACAAATCCAAATAAAAGCCCATTTAAAGCATGAGTAAAAGCTCATTTAAAGCATGAGTAACTAATCAAAATTGTTTATACATAGTTAATATCATTTATGAGTTACTTTACAACCGCTGGCACATTTATAGTGAGCGCAAAGAATATGCCGTGACAGCTAATGTGCAAATAAATACATATCTTTCCATCTCTTTTTCCTTACACCCCCGGTGACAGCCGTAAAATGTGTTTTTGAAAATTGTGTTTACCAATTAAATGCTGGCTGCAGGTCCGTGAACTCTGTCCTGCGACTTAGCAAACCCAAATAAAAACAGCCCTAACCCTGTGTTGCCAAATACACACGGCCACGACAAACCTTTCCCATGCATGTCTGCATGACAGCCTCCAATATCCTCACAGAAACCACAGGAAAATGAATGAACACCCACCACACGTAGACACACGACACAGCGCGGAGGAAAAGGGAGTGCCAACATCAAGCTGGTGGGTACAGTCGAGTTCAAAGGTCAACACTGGACTGGCTTGTGGTTCAATTTGGCATTCGGGCACTAATTCACAACATGTTTAGTTGTTACAGTTGAAAGGCTTCACTGGTCTCTTAAGAAGTGCATAAGTCCATTTTAAGTTCTATTTTTTAACGAAGTACAGATTGCACATTAACATCATCTGTCCTTGATTAGCTAACCATGTTTTGATCATATTCCAGTAAAATTAAGAGCAGGTGGTTAGGTTGTCTTTTGTCTTTTTATTTTCTGAAATGTAACTTCACCATAGTTTTTTTTCCTGAAATAAATCTGCCTTCTCTGAAAGCAAAATATTGCTTTTTTCTTTGCCAAGAGCATAACATTTGCTTATTTGCTAATCATATGTTCAAAACAAAATACAGAGTGCATGTTGAGCTCACAGGCTTGACCGCAGGCATGACAAAGACATGAATTCACCCAACATCATAAAATGCGCCTCACAAGAAGCCAAGGCAAAAGCAAACACAAATAAAATGGCGTGCAAGTCTTTTTTTCCCCCCGTTTGGAGGGAAGCGCAGCCCAACGCTCTGTGAATGAACCCGCTATAAAAACATCCTCATGCAGTCTGCCAATTGAAGAAGCACAGAGCAAAATTACAAGGACACCTCTCGCATCTGTCTGGCCGAGCTTAGACTCACAGTTCAACACATTTAGCTCCAACTGAACGAGCTGGACCGAGAGACTCTGCTGGCCTCAGTTCACTTTGCAGCCTAATGTCTCCTAATTGATTACCACAGATCCATGGAGCCAAACACACACACACACACACACACACACACACACACACACACATATACAAACGTGCTCAACCACCTCCAGACCTACAGTGCATATCTCATTAACCATGCTGCTAAGTGTACACTTAACTGTCCAAAACCTTTTACATCTGCCTATTTGTCACTGTGTCCTCATGTTCAGTCACGGCACTGGGTTATCAATCAAAGCAGGTAGACACAGGTCAGAGAGGACCGTATGGTCTAACGCTTTCATGTCTGAGACCTTAAACTGAGCTAGTTTTCCCACAGAATCTGCACTGGACCATATTATCAATTTTCAATTTATAAACAGCCTCCATCAAGTAAATGATGAGTGAGGATACGCCAGCCAAAGAGGCTTTTATTTTGTAACTTCAGAGTACTGTACAAAACACAGCCACAACACACTGAAGAAATTCTACTAAATAATATTAAAAAAAAAAAAAAGAAGAAGAACAGCAAGAAATCTCAAAGTGATCCAGGGTCATTGAGTGGAGGTCACAGCAATAATAAAAAGTCTCTCCATAAAAGTCGGTTTCAATAAGTTGTTTAAAAGATGATTCAGACTGAGTCAGTCTCATTGCCCCAATGGCAAACAACTAATCTCTCTTTTCATACACAAACAGAAATCTATCAGTATACACAATGACATCTAATTACAGTCACAAAGCCATCCAACTCATAAAGATTTGACATGTTATTTACAATTTGATGCTAGAAGCAAAACTGGATTAGTAAAACTAAAACATCATAGTTATATCATAGTTATCCTAAAGCTAACATGTCAGGGTTAAGATACTAAAATAGAGAAGCAAAGTCTCTCTGCTTATGACAGACCACCATGGGAACTTATTTCTAAAACAAACAAAAAACAAATCGGTAGTTAACAACAAGAGACTAATAATAACGCATATGATGTTTGTCAATTTAAAGGAACACTTGCAAATTAAGAAAGTCACAGTCTGTCGTAAAAGTGTTGATGTATTAAGACTGTGAAAAAATGAAAATATGTTTGCTTCCTGGCTGATAAAAAGACCTGGAGTCACAGAATAACACAACAGTTCAGATAACATTACATTTGTGTGTGGAGCTAAGTTACTTAGCTAGCTCGCTGGTGTTGATGAGGTAAATTGACCTATGGCTAATCCCCGCCCTCAAACGCGATGAGCCAATCACAGTGCATATAGCCATTCCCATACATTCAGACATTCTCTGCCTGGACGTTCATTGAAATGCATTACAGAAAGTCAGTTTTGTTCGGTTTTATGAGCTTTTTCTGAGATTTGAAGTTTAAAAATGGTCAAACGGTGTGCGTGGGGTACATGCAACTCTGACACAAGGTATCCTGAGAGGCTGGGCGACGAGGTGTATTTTTTACACTTTAAACCACATCTCAACCAAGAAAAGTGTCTCCTTTGGATAAAGTTGTGTGGTAACGTTAGACCACAACATCAACTCAACGTGAATAAGATTAACAATGATGTCTACATCTGTTTTAAGGTAAGTCAACATTGTGTTTGAGGCAACATATTGTCACTTTGCTGGAAAGAAATATAAAGTTATCTTTAACATCTCTAGCTAACGTTAGCTAAAGTTAGCCTAGCTAACGTTAGCTCCTAGCTGCGTTGTTCATCATGTCACCTTGTTTGCTGGGAGTTCATTAGCCTATTTTGTTCTAGTTTTGTACTTTGGTGATCGTACATCATTGTTAGCTGTTGTCCAAAGGGCTCTAGTTAAGCTAACGTTAACTTCTGGAGCTTAGCTTCATTAACTTATCTGTAATGGCAGAGATAACAAAGGTTGGCAAACGTTATGCTGAATGATTCAGTGTAAATACTGTAGCACCAAACTAACGGAGAGACACTCTTGGTAAAGATGGTAAAAAGGCTGTTATCCTTTTCTCATATTCTGAGCCAAAAACCTTAACTTCAGTGGAACAATGCTGATCCTCTATCTTGTTGTCTTTGATGGTGACGACAACGAGATGCGGTTTATCACGCTTACACTGGGACCTGTAAATTTTGGCTTGTAATTTAAGCTTTTCATCGACCTTCTCAACAATAAAATGATGACTATATCCCTCCAATGCGTAGTTTAGGCCCTTTTGGTTACTTCTCAATGACATGTGATCGTTATGTCCTCAAAAATCATCAATTGCCTCCTGCGAAATGCCGTGTACTGTGACACCTGCCATAGCGCCATAGTGAGTGGAGGGGGGTGTGGCTTAGCCATAGATCAATTGTGCCAAAAGACGAAAGGTGTAGCTCATTAAGCCAGTGGTTCCTGACAAGCGGGTCATGATCCAAAAGCAGATCACATGTCCATTCTGAATGAACTGCAAGTGACTCGCAAACGTGTCAAGTTTAAAAAACACACTTCATTTTTAAGTACAGTGAATTTCCAGCACAGAGCTTTTATTTTGAAGTGCAGTTTCCTGCTGTAGAGTGAGTGACTAACGGACAGCTACTTAGGATAGACAGCAGCCTAGCTCGACAACATGGCCAAACACAAGTATGATGGTGAATATATTAAACTGTTTCGACCTTGTACTGATGACTAAGGAGAAATCTGGTCCCTGTGGCTGGAACAGTCGGAACCACTGCACTAAGCAGTTTTACATAAAACTAAATGGCACCCTTCTATTACAAATCTATGATAAACTACAACTTTATTGACATGCAAAATTATCTTTTAAACTGATGCATGAATTGGATCAAAAAATGATGTATCTCTTTCCAAAATAAGGTCTGATGGGGGACTATTGAAAGTGCAACAATTGTAAGACATCTTAACGCACAGAAGGGAGGTCGATGCAATAATAAAAAAGTCCCTGCATACCATTTTTGGTAACATGCACAAACAAACAGTAAACAAGATGACATTTAATACAGTCACAATGTGTTTCAACTCAAAAAGATTTGGTGTATCATTTACCAGCCAGCAGCAATATTGGATGATCAAAACCAAAACATAAATCCTGAAGCTAAGATATGAGGCTTTAGATACTAAATTAGGTCCAAGTTATCACAAGGAAACAAAAATTTGTTACGGAGGCGAATTTCTCACGATCATCAAGATCTCAAAGGGTTTAAAAGAAAAAAGAAGACTGCATAATTTTGGCAATTTTTTTGTACTGATTTTGTTTCTATGACTCACAAGAGAACGCCACAAAAATAACCAAATCTTTACTAAACCTGTGGCTACATGTGCATAGTTGAACACACACACACACACATCTAGCATCTGAGTGTGTGAGAAGAGTGTGTTTGTCCTTGTGAATGACACTCACTGGATGTGATGAGAGAGAAATATGGCGCGACTGCAGGTGTGCCTCCCTCTCATCCAGTGAGAGTGGATGCGCCTGACTGCCATCCATTCCAACAACACTCCTGCCTGGGACACACACACACTGGGGCTCTCATCAGTCATTTCTACAATCTGTTGATAGATCTTTATTGTTACAGTGTAGCTTCCTCTTATGGCTTACAACCAAGTGAGTTAGTGCTGCAAAGGTTGTTATTTTCTCTAGGGGGAAATTACGGATACTCCCAGAATTTAAGTTTGGTTCAGATAAATTAGAAGTTACTTTTGAGTATAACTATCTTGGAACATTATTTAATTTTAATGGACGATTTGATAAAGCAATAACTAAGCAAGTTAAACTAGCTAAAATAGCTTTATTCTCCTTGGAAAACAGAGTTACTAGATTACAGTTACCTGTTGATATACAATGTGAGCTATTTGACCAGCTTATAGTGCCTATTCTTTTATATGGAAGTGAAGTCTGGGGATTTCATAAACTTGACCAAATTGAAATGCTTCACAGATCATTCTTGAAACGTTTACTTAATGTTAATAAACACACAGCAAATTGTATTATGTATGGAGAGTTTGGTCGAAATAGTTTAGATTTAAAGGTAAACATGAGAATGATTAACTTTTGGGTACATTTAATTAGTCATAATACAGCAAAAATGTCTTTGACTGTGTTTATTGTTTTCAAGACTTTGTATGATGACAATATTTTTCAGTGTAAATGAATTTCCAAAGTTAAAAATATTCTTTATGATTGTGGTTTATCGTACTTATGGCATGATGCTGGACGGATAAACCCTAAATATTTAAAATTAATGATTGAACGTAGATTATCTGATATGGAACTACAGAGATGGCATGAGAAATTACAAAGTAACCCTTTATGTGATAGTTATAAATTGTTTAAAACTGATTTCACTTTTGAACCTTATCTGATTATGTTAAGACCTGCCAAAAGAGTTTGTTTGTCTAAGTTTCGGTGTGGAAATCATAAGTTACCTATCTCTGAGCGCAGGTATGATCGCGAAAATGTCCCCCGGAAATGTACTCTTTGTTTGACTGGCAATCGAGGAGACGAATATCATTATGTACTTGTGTGTTCTTTTTTTGATAAAGAGAGAAGAGAGTTGGTCAGACAGTTCTACAGAGCAAATCCAAATATTTATAAGTTTCAAAAGTTAATGTCATCACGAAAAGTAAAGGTCTTGTCAAATTTGTTGAAACTTTTAAAGAAAATCTTGAATAGTTTCTCTTGATTTGCTTTGACTTGTATATATGTACACAAATTCTGTTTTATTTATTTTGCTGTGCATTGGCTGCCGCCTGTTCTGATTTGTTAATGTTATTTTTTGTTGTCTGCCCCTTATACCCCGGGGAGGGGTCAAAAGGAATTAATGAAATGAAATGAAATGAAAAATGCAAGTCGGCTTATGATTGGGTGGTATAAATGGAGTGAAATTATCTTTTTTTTATGGCTTTAAATGCAAATCATGACATAATTAGACTATACTCCTATTCATTTAAGCCACTCACAAACTGTCATAACTCTGGATGGGCAATGTGCCAACCCAGGCATAAAAACAACTTGTGCAGGTGCAGTGACTGAGTGTGCTGCTGTCTGTATAAATCATACAAAACTGGTGGCAGAAATCAAACAGAGAGATTTTTTTTGCCACGTTACTAGTATAAATACACTAGTAAACTGTATTTATTGTACTGGACAATGAAAACTATTTTTATTCACACTTTCATGCCACCAAACTTGTCATTCAGAGTGACTGCAGACTCATTACAGTGGGTTTCTAATCCTTCTTCAGTGGTAACGGGTGGTCTACTATTTGCATAAGCCAACCAGCCTCAGAGGGAATTACAAACTGGAGCCGGCAGCCCTTTATTGCCGGATTCATGTCAATACCTCCATCTTGTCAGCTTAGCTTCAGACATGCAGACCATTTAAGTGGAAGAGTGAGCCAGCATTAAGGAAGGATTATAGAATCTCAGAGGTTAAACATTGCCTGACCCGGTCCTTTTTCCCGCCAGGAGGTGGATGTTTTCTTTTTGTTGGGAACGGTGTTAATTCCAGAGACCTTGATGATGGAATTCTTGTAGTTAAGTCAATCACATTTAATTGAGTAAAGTCTGTTAATTATACAGTGAATAATGTGGATCACTGAGATAATTATATCAAACAATGCTGATTTAAACAGCCAGAGAGCATGAAATGGCACAATTCTGTATGTGTGGATCATTAAATTTCACTTTTGTCTGTATTTAACACCGTAAACATAAACTACATACTGTTACATATTACGTGGCTGTACTGAAATTTGCATTTCTACCTCTATTAACATAAAATTCAAAATTGAGAGAAAACATGAAGCCAAAGAAAGATGAGGAGGCAAAAAACATTCAGAACTGCTTTGCTATATATCATACTTTAGTCAATATTGTGTGAATGTACAACCTATTTAAAATATTGTGAAGCAGTGTATGCTGTTACCCGGGTATTCACAGTTCACAGTTAAAACTTGATGAAAACAGCATTGTAGGTGTATTTAAATGATAGGAAATCTCCAGGAAGCTTTTAAAAATTCATAACCTCACAGTTTTCTGCTTCCTATCTAAAGCCAGCTCATTCTGCTTCAGATCTCAATAACAACTGTACTTTATCTCACCCTTAATTCCACCTTTTCTCTTAAACCACACTCCCCCTTCATCCATCTCGTTGTCAATCAGTCAGTCAGGCAGTCAGACAGGCAGGCAGGCCTGTGCACTGTCTCCCAGCATGCATGGAGCCAATGACTGGGCCAAGCCGGGGTGAGTCATGCTGCAGGAGCATGCTACTGGATGTAAAACAGAACAGTTGTTTCCTGCTGAGTCAAACCCGCAGCTCTCATTAAGTCATTATGCGGTAATTAGCCTGCGTGTTAGCGGATAGGTAGCATAGCAAGAGAGCCGTAGTAGTCTACTGCCGGAGATGTAAACTTGGGTCACTCAACAATAGTCCATTGGCTGGTGATTGTTATTCGATCAGGTTATTGATCCAATTCGTGCCGACTTTGACATGTTGCACAAACACTGGCTAATGCTTGTGTTTTCTTAGACTGGCAGGTTAAGTTACAGTTACTGCAGGTCATTTTGTGCTCGTATTAGTGTTTGGCACTGAGTCCAGACTGGGTTCTGGCAATGCATCCCATCCACTCAGACTGATCAGGAATCACTGTGCGCGTCCGTATCCTAGCAACAGACAAGCCCATAAATCAGCGCCAAGGGAAGGGAAACACAGGACAGGCTACAGACAGACAGAAAGCGATTTCTCAAACAAAACTCCCCTCGCTTCTCTTGTATCCCACTGCAGCCATTCTGTAAGTATTTGGGACACGACGTATGAGACATAAAAACTCAGAATATTTATTACTAAAGTAACACACAAGGGAAAAGCTAAACACAGATGTCACAAAGGGTTAGAATTAAAGCAAACCGACAAAAAAATCAGGCCATCCTTAAATGTCTAGTATATAGGATTTAATGGCATCTTGCTGTGAGACTGCAGAGCTGTAACTTCTCCTGTGTGCGAATTTGCATTTCCTAAGTTAGCAAAGGCATGACCCAGCCTACTCTGCCTTACTCTGCCTCTGACTGACTTACCCAGACATTCCTACCCTAACCCTAACCAATCCTCTTGCCTTAATCTCATTAATTGAACCAACAAAGACGAACACTAGCCAATCAGAGGGGAGAGCAGGGCGGGTCATGCCTTTGCTATCCTACTAAACACAAATTCAGTTCCAGCAAAAAAAAAAGCGTGTAATAAAACAACAGTGGTAAATGCAAAAACACAAACTGTCCTGTCTAGAGCCAGTGTTTCGTTTGTCCTACTGTTGGACCTTGGAATTCAATGATAGCTGATAAACAAGGCTAGTGTGTTAAGATGTTGTTAGTATTGTGATAAAATATATTGCAATATATTACCTTTCTTCAACTGCTAATTATGTCTCCAGAGGAAAACTTCATCAACATCTGTTTTATTTAAAGCCTCCACAAGGAACTTTCATTTTGAGTTGATTTTGGCGACCCTGTGGACAAAAGCAGTAGTGTTTTGCCGGAATGAAGCCTACATTTCCCATGAGCTCGAGCGTGTATTGTTGTAAAGACACTTACCTGGCTCGCGCATGTGTTTGTTTTGGGGATGAATGAAACAACAAGACGGGAAAACTTTGCCCCCGCTCCTATCGGGGATCCCAGCTCACCTCTGCCGCGCCGCAGCTCCACCTCTCCGGTGTAAGCACCACCGCCGCCGGGGTAAACGCAGCGGCCTCTGTGTGTGGCTCCCGGACAGCTAACGCTGTGGACCCGCCGGCTCCTGCCAGGATTGGGCTGGTAAATGCTATATCGCTAGCGAACAAAATGTTTATCCTGATGGATTTCCTGACTTCCCGCAGCTTCAGTAGTGTGGAATAAACTGTGGTGTCTCGAATGTTTTATGAACAGCCCCGGACTTCTCAGACTCTTTTATCGACTTACCGCTCAGAGGGAACTCATTCAGCGGCCCCTCCGGCAGCAGCACAGCATCTCTCCCAGTCCTCTCACCATGTGCACATGGCAGTCGGTGTCGTCAAGTGATTAAGCCCTTTGTTATGTAAACCTATGTGATGCTCAAGGCTCGACAAAAGTGCAGTAGTTCTGGTATCATGACAGCCTGTCACAGGTTACAGCGTGATGATTAGAGGAGAAATGGCAGAGCATAAAAGTCCAGTGGGAAAAAAATAACAACTCAAACATTAAGGATTTTGCTTAAAGAAGGAAATTGCCTGTCGATTTATATATATATATAGATCCCAGGGGACATTTTTTGTATTTGAGAGCTGTTTAAATGTGTAATTTGTGATAGATTTGATTTGTTGTACTATTAATATTGTATACAGAATCTGATTCTCACTTGCTGTTGTTGTTCACAAACTAAAGAAATGAGAGATCGTTTTTTGTTTAGTTTTTATGAATATTTGAAGGCAAAGTGTTAGGTTGACATGTAAAACTATATCACCATATCGCCCACCCCTACTGTACACAAATGCTTTACGAACCGTCAACTCATGAGGTGGTGTCTTTTATGTACCGTATGGATTATTTCCTAAGTTTACATTAGGTGTTTCTAGTGACTTCAGTGTGCATGCAGCATCATCTTACTTGTATTTGGGAAGGGGTGCTCGGGGGTGCAATTCAAAATCAGACAGGTGTCAGACCCAAAATGTATATCAGTTCATCCTCTCCCTGTAATCTCAGCTTTGTTTTGACCTAATGACCTCACCTCTCTGCCTGGGAAATCCCTAATTGCACCATCAGCAGATGCATCCAACACTCAGCCTCCATTTGTGGTTAATAAGGCTGGCATGCATCAAAGCACTGGCTGGAACGAGATGTTCTGAGCTGCCGTGAGCTGTCACAAGCCGCTGTGAGGTGCTATGATGTGGTGTTATGATGAGCCATGACCTAAGGGGTCATTTGTCACCAACCTTAATGTGGTAGCTCTGAGTGAGTGTTGATGGTAAAGGGCTTGAGGGCCTGGAACTGGACCAGCGATGGGCCAGCCAAGTAAGCAGCTGCACACAGCACATGAGGAGCTGATGGCAGGTTGAACAGGTGCTCTCCCCTAAACGAGGGCTTTTATCAAGCCTTAATGACACAATGATTATGATTGGCTGGCAAATTCAACTTTATATTCATAATTCCAGAAAAACTTTAATCCTGAGGTGGAAACCGGTGCCAAGGGGAAAGGCGACGAAAGCAAGACAAAGAAAGAGCCAAGAAAAACTGATGAGTAATTAAACGTGTGCCAGTGATCTTGTGAGATCAAAGGTGAGACTTTCAAAAAGGGGCTTTTATTTTCCTCGGGCTACTTATGAACAGCTCGATTTTATTTTGTATAAGATTGTAATTACTAGTGTGTGTAGTTTAAATGTTGATGCCCCAGCTCCCTTCCTCTAGATGATAGATAACAGTCAAAATGTATGTTCGTGTTCATCTTTGAAAACAAAATAAACCAAAAAACATTATTAGCTCTTTCAATATAAACTGTGTTAAACTTTATCAGCACATTATCTTATTGTGCAGCCACATTATAAAGGCTCGCTTTTTTCACATCATGTTTTATATCTGAACAAGTTTTATCTCAAAGGTGAGGTGTTAAGTGCATATCATACACATGTGACCGGCCACAAACCTTTACAGAAGAGTACAAAAATATGTGCAACAATGCCATCCCGGCCTCCACACAATCACAGTAATACTCACACACATCACAGAACAACCACAGATTATAGGCCACTTCTTCAGTAATTACTACTGGCCAGGCCTAAGGCATAATCTTGCAATTTCCTCTATGACGCGCAAAGCATGCAACTCCATATAGGCACCCAACTCCACACGGATCCCCACGTTCTTTTTAAACTTGGAACACATACTTGTGATTCTTCAGATAAGAGATTAGCCATTACCTTAAGTGTGTGCGTGTTTCAAAAACAAACACTGTTTATGTGGGTTCATTTCCTCATGGCCATGACTACAGAGCATTCGACTTCCTCCGCAGCAGATGTCATACACCTTGCTGCATCACCATGGAGCACCATCTGAACCACATGACCTCACGGTGAGAGACGTACACATGTATTACATAAAAGGTTACAGGTTCAAGATATGTGATAGTTTGGCCAATGTCTAATTTATAGATGACGCAGAGGCAGAAATATCCTTACTTTCAGTCCCAAGTGCCAAAAGTGCTTGATGCTCCAAGATAACCCTGCTGGCAGCGACGGACTTCATTTCTAAAACTCCACCAGAGCTGTTATTCAACTGTTTTTACAGGCTTCATTGTTCTCCTCAAGATGTAATATCAGTGAAGTGCTAATTTAATTTAAGGGCCTGTTTCATAGAAGTAGGGTTATAACATGGATTTCTTGAGGTGTCAACCCAGTCGCCACCAGAATAAATGTTGGTATTGTACGTTTCTGCAAACCACGCATATGCTACATCTATTATTTCTTATGTAGCTGATAAATTGAAAAGTTACTTTTCTTTGTTTCAATCTTAAATTTGATGTTGTGACAACACTTTGGTTAATGTGTGGTTAGGTTTAGGCACAAAAAACGCCTGGTTATGGTTAGGAAAAGATCATGTTTTGGCTAAAAATACCCAGCATTATTGCCATAATCACCTCCGTGCCAAATCACGGCTGGTCTTGAACAGTGGTCTGTTGCTTGGCTGTTGCTTGCTCTCCCAGGTCTCACATCATCCATCATCCCTTCCTCCTCCTGATGAAAAACTCAGCTCGTATACATGTAATGTGAACTCTGTCACTTCAGAAACATTGATGTTACATACGAAACGTATACATGCAACTTATCCATGGTTTGCAAAAATGTACAATGCCAACATTTTCTTTTGTCAACTGGGCCAAGAGTAACTAGGAAAACTAAACCATCAGGCAGGCTTCATGTTTCTAAAAATAGGGTGCGGAACGAAATCGCATACTTTTTCTTTTCACTTTTAGTAGGTGCTGCAGCTGCCCTTTAAAAGTACATACTGTTGCATGTTGTATGCACACAGTCGCGACATACTACTTTCCCGTAACATTATGCCCTGAACTTTGACCCTCTTGCTTTTACATCCCTTACATTGGAGATAAATAGACACCACTTACAGAGTTCGCCAGTGATGGAGATCAACCAGGAGAGCTCTGCTGTTGTTGCTTTGGAATGTGTAGTTTAACTTTAAAGTTTGTAACTGCACAGATTGTAGATTCTATATTATTTGCAGAATAGCCAGAAATGCATGCTGGCTTGCATACGGCAAAATCGGACCAGATGTAGTAGAACATTCTGATATTTTTGACATACTATGTATTGGGACCTACTAAATCTTGTTCTGGCATACTAAATAGTATGTAGTATGAGTATTGGAACACACAAGTAGTTCTGTGTTGACATGGCTTTGCAAGGTGTGTCCCCCAGTTGACTCAAACGTACTTTTTATTACTATGATTTGTTGTTACAGTCCGTCAAGGGGAATTTATAAGCTTTCAGCTTTATTAACTACTAACAGGCCACAACACTGAATGCCCCGGATGCCTGAGGATGCAGGCCATACCTGAATGTCGATGAGTTCAACTCCTCTCTTCCTGGCAGCGCTTCACTCTGTAGCTGGGTGGTAGGGCCGGGCCAGGCATCCACTTGCATTGCCAACTGTATGCTGGCGGCTCACAGATCAGTGTTGTGTTACTTCATTTAGATAAACCTATAAACACAGAAATTAAACCAAAGTACTTCAGTGTTGGGGGTTAACATTTGCTGTCCATCACGGTCTAACAAAGGAGTTCCTTGCTGATCTGCAGCATGCTAACTTTTTTCACATTTCTGTTTTGTTTTGTTTTTTTGTTTTTTTTTTCGCAAGCCCATAAGACCCGCCCTCTTGTGATCTGGCAATCAATCAACAGGACAAACATGTGACAGTGACAACTCCAGATGTATTACAGGGACAGTGTGAAACATAGCGCCAGTCTTGAAAGTGCACTACTTTGTTGGACAAAAAAGAGACATAGCGTTGTCATCTCCACGAAGCACCTGCGTTTCCAGGACACAGTCAGTGATGCAGGGAGAGAAGTCTTGTCTTTTGACTGCAACTGGATGCCAATAGTGGTACGTTCAAGAAAACACTTAGGTATCCAAGGTGGAGCAGTAGGGGAAGAAATGTGGATGAAAGGGGTAAATGGTGCCAGGGGCAGCTCCTGTTTGGCTGAAGTACACAGATGCAATTTTTAGTGTGCTTCTTTGCAAACATGAGTGGTTAAGCCTATGGAGTTAAACACACACACACACACACCTCCACCAACAACCAAACACCAGCTCAGCACCTCTTTCATGTACAATTGAAAGTGCTACATTCAGTTGCTGTGAGGTGGCGATGATGCCTTGAGGCTTTTTTGGTTTGTAGAACCGGGAACACCAATCCTCTTCCTTGTTCCAGTAACAACACCTTGTCATCCAGAATGAACTAATCTACATAATCGTCATAAGCTGAGCTACCGGCAGTTGCTGAGCCTAAAACCACTGTGCGGTGTTTCCAAACTGACTTCAAAAATGTATTAGGACAGAGCAGACAAGACAGAGATGGCTGTGATGAAATGAGGTGAAGGAAGAAGAGATCAGATAAGAAAGGAAGTAAAGGTGGTCGGACATATTCTCCTGTGGTTGTGCTATCACTATTACATCACTGACATTTTGCAGACCCATCTTCCTCTGCTTTCTAACCTGCGCTGAAGACATAATGGAGTGTGTTCTCCTCAAGGCCCTATGAAAGGATGAGGTGCTAACTTTGCCTATTCAATCAAACAGTGTGCTCTGTGGGCTATTTAAAAATAGCACATTCAACAGGTCATGCACTTGCCTGCTTAATGATTTACTTCTTTTAACAGTACAATACCAAATAGGCCATGATATGTGGTTCTATTTTATGGACTCTGAAAGGAACGCGAACCAGTTGTATTAATCTATAAATGAGTTTTAATAGAGGAATTCTCCTTTAAAGATGTGTTTGGCTTTTTATAGAGTGTTTCATAAAACTTGAGACAGAGAGGAGCACAGGCTTAATTGATGGGTTAATCAGCAAGAGCCAAACTTCAAACACTTTATTAGCAAGCGCACATATAACAATTTATTGCACGTTCTTTGTTGTACGAGGGACTTTCAGTATGGTGGAATGAATAGTCATAACACTGCCATGTCACTGGGCCTGTTTTTCCCCCTAACAAGATCTGCAAAAGTGAAATTTGAAGCTGAGCATCTTTAGCTATTATCCTGTCTCTGTCCTCTATTGAAGTCGCTCAGAGAGAGGATTTTAAAGTCACTAATAAAGTGAGGATGGAAAGTCTGTTGCCGGCATCATGAGAGCTAGACCCAACACTGACACCTAGTGTTAGAGCAAGCAACTAGAAGATCACCTCATAGGCTGCTTGCATCAAGTTTATTAATGCTGTATTAGAGCAACACAAGACGGTGCCTGTCAGTGATGCTTCAGAACACAAGGAGATTCATGTAGGTATAAAAAACACAAACAGAGAGGTAGCAGTTCACTGTATGTTTGTGTTTCCCACGCCGAATTGTCAAAACAAACAGAAAGGAGGCTGGAACCAAAATAGGAATTAGGAAAGAGGTGAGTGATGCTGATACAAGTGAACGTGACATTGTTCCCGAAACCACACAAAGACAAATACACATGCCATCATATGGCTTACGCGCACACAAATATGCACACACACATACACGCACAGTGAGCCTCTTAAAGCCATAGAGCAGAGAGTGATAATTACGCGTGTAAATTCCAGGACCCCTCTCAGCAGCTCTGCTGGCTGGTGTTGAGAGCTGCGTCCTACTGGCCCTGCTGGTAACAGTAACTCCCAGAAACGTAGAGAAAAATGTGCAATTTAGGGTTGGTGTGTGTGCTTGAGCTGAAAACATGCAGTGCTGATGAGCACCCACAGACATGGACGTACACTGGTGAGGAAGTAGAGGACATGAGACTCATGGAGATGCAAGTTTCTAAAGTTGACTTTCATATATTTGCACAAGTTTAAATTGAAATAAAGACATACAAATAATTTAAAAAATAAAGTAACGTGCAGGGAAAGAAAAAAACCCTTAAAGGGCTTATTCATTGCCTCTTCCTTTAAGAAAGCCCCAACTCAAGCTCCACTTACTACCTTTTCCTGGAGCTTTCAACAATATAGTTTTAGTTTCTTTATTTGCAGAAACAAGACACAAAAAACACTATGTATTAAAAGGGTTAAAAGGATAGTGCCACTGAAATTTAAAAATACCCAAGAGGGCTTTAAAGGCATCTAAAAAAACACAACAACAACAACACAAGAAATACACATATTTCACATGTACTTCATCAACGGATAGAGACTGCTCAGAGAGCACTCAGCTGATGAGCAATATGGTTGAAAGCTTCAGGGAAAAAAAGTGAAACATAATATGAATATCTTGAGTTGGGATTATTTTGTTGAAGTACTATTTCCAAGGTGAAGAGCAAACTTTGATTGATCACATTCACTTTGTTAGCTTTGATATTCAATCTAAAACATAAAACTCTTAACTTTAGACTTAACTCTGTTTTAAATAAACATATTTTATTAAAAATGTTATAAATTTTGATGGAAAGAATATTTTCACAAATTAAAAAGAAGGCATCCATAAATTAGGATCTTTATGATAATGACAAACTGACTTCAACTGGTAAGACGTTTAGGAGGGTGAAAACTACGTCACACGACATACTATGTTGCAGTATGAAAGGATATTAAATGATACGAAGACAGTGTTTGTACACAAACTTATTTTCCAAATTGCGGCAATTAGTGATGGACAAAATTAACTAACTAAGCAATTCTTTTTAGTGTCCGGTACCTCTTCAGACTGTCAAAAGTGTGAGTGCTCGTTAATCCCCGACTGTTACCGTTCACCCACTCATTGTTTCTGTGGGGTATTGCTCATGCTGCCCGCTACGATAGGTAAACAGGCAGCGATAGAATCTGACTTAAGTCCACATCTTCGCCAAGGCCAATGGTGCATTCACATGCTCCTCATACTGTGGTTCTTCCGATTTCGATTAAACTTCTCTTGTGTACCATGTGTGTAGAACCATGGTGGCCAATATAAAACGCAAATGCCCCTACCTAGAGCCAGAGTTGGATTTGTCTGTTCTGGGCTAATGTAGAAACAACATGGCGGAGTCTAAGGTAACGAAAGCACAACGATTCTTATAAACTAATGATAACATAGTTATGAATATTATACATCATATCTGCCAATAGATGCTCCTATATCCTACATACTGGACCTTTTAAGAGCTTTCAATGCCTACCTACTTACAGGTGGGATGCTGAATCAATGTATTAAAATAAACATTTTATTAATATTAACGTAAACCTATACATGATGACTGGTAAAGCATTGAAGAGAGGTTTTTTGAGTGTCATGGAGAAACTGACCCCATTATTTTGCTTTTATATCCCTTACCTTCGAGATAAACAAGTATAAAAACTTAAAATGACAAAAGGTTTGACACAATTACACGTATACACTCAATGGAACCGATAATGTGAAAAGAATTGGTCCACCCATCACTAGCAACAATAGACTGTCATGTAAACACTCCTGACACCATCAAATTTTGGAGGTTATCTTTGTTCTTTTAGCGAATCTTTCTGCACTTAAGAGTTAACTATGCCCCCCTGGTAAGGCACATCACTCTGTCTTTGATTACTGCAGGTGCTCTTTGCCACTTTGAGTGATGCATCGTTCTCTGAGGAACCATCTTTGGGTTGGAGATGTTTACAGATAAATAGATAACTTGTCTTTTGTCATACAAACGGGTAATTTGTTGCATCAGTGCAAAAGCACCTCAGTGAACCAGTTAAAGCGGCAGGAGTTTGACACAGGCTCATGCTTTTCAAAAGTTTTCATAAGTTTGCCCATGGTGCAATGGTTGATTTGGTGTATTGTGCTTATCTGACACGTTCTCTCTGTTTGCCTACTGTGAATTATATCAACATGATATCTCACCTATTATTTAATTTAGCAATCATGTAAACACTTGTGAAACTTGTGAAACTGATTACATTTAAAAGGGAAAATATTGTCCTGTGTAACTGCAGCCAGTGGACCCCTCTCGTGCCTGACCATTTCAAAGATTATGTCATTAAACCGCTCATGGAAAATGAAAATGGATGAGATACACTATATAGCCAGTGGTAAGCAGGCTATGAACGTCCGTCCATGCATTCATTTATATCAAT
Organism: Epinephelus lanceolatus; assembly: GCF_041903045.1. Taxonomy (NCBI): domain Eukaryota; kingdom Metazoa; phylum Chordata; class Actinopteri; order Perciformes; family Serranidae; genus Epinephelus; species Epinephelus lanceolatus. Next base: position 10,347,484 of record NC_135738.1, read on the forward strand.
ATACACCCACAATAATGAGGTGTCATAAAATGACCAGGCTGACCTCCTCTTTCCTTCAATGATCATCCCATGAAGTCCTCCATGAGGTCAGCACGACCACCACAACCACAGAGAGAGGTTTTCCCTCCTTCATTTTCTCCCATGGGAATTACAGCTGCATGTTTCCCGTCTTGCTGAATGTTTATTCTGGTAGGCATGGTGGTGGTGTGATATCTGAGGAGCAATGAGCCAAGACTGCTGTGAACACATTCCTCCGTAAACCTGGCTGATGAATGTTAAGCATGTAGGTAATTTGAGTGGTGCTGAACCACACCTCTGGGCTGCTGCACATCTCACTTAGCTGTTTCCAAAATACATAGAGAAAATGGTGCGTGACAAACATCAGGCTGAATTCACATCAGCATCTTAAAGCAGGGTGTCTGGGATGCTGAAAAGAAGAAGACAATTTATTGAACACAGCTCATGTCTGGCTGGGCAGATGGCAATCACATAATGCAACTATTTTAGCATCAGAGTCGCAAGCAGGAATCAGCTGGTTTAGTCTGGGAGGTGACTAAGAGACGCGGAGAAGAAGGATTAGAGACTTCTGTGGCAACTGGCCTGGCTAACCTGGCCTGTACCAAGCTGTCAGCAAAGAGGCAGATGACAAACACAGCAGAGAGAAGAAGAGGAGGGTGGCAGTGGTGGTGGTGTGGGGAGGGGGCTCTGATTCCTGTTACATCATCTGTGGCTGACAGACAGTGTGGCAGACTTATCTGTCTGTGGTCTCGGGTGGCATTTGTCTGGACTAGCAGTGAGTCACACTTTCTGTTTACCTCAACATGAACCCATCCCTGCAGCTCCTCATTCACCATCCAACAACCTCCATTCACCAGCTGCATGAGGGCCGGTAGCAGGGTGGCTTCCACCCGCGGGTTCGCATGCGATGCCAGGAATGTGCTGTGCCCACACCTTGCTAAACCATGACACCTTTCCTGTGGTGGAGGAGCTGGTTCCTTTCAAAAAGCTCTCAGCTGGAACCAGGAGAGTAAATATAGCCCTTCTACTGTAGCCGCTCTTCCTCTGGCGCAGACTTGGGTCAAACAGTGTTGAAAATACTGTTCTACTGTTTGTTTTCGCCTGCTGAGGTGCCAGATTTGTAGGATTTGCCACACAGGACAATAAGTGAATCTGAGGCTGTTTAGACAAGCACAGGAAAGTGCTTGGAAGAGAGTTTATTGGACTTTTCAATGACAACTTAACAGACTATGTGAGCTGACCTGGTGTGGTGAACCCCAGCCACCTGGTTCTCTATGACTGTTCAAATAAACACAAGTCTAATATCAAGTCTGCTCTGTAAAGCAGATTTACACAAAGTGTTCTCGTGTTGGCACTGAGAGCTCTAATGGAAGAGGGAAGCTTCCGCACATTTACAAATGTATTATTACTAGTGCAGGTTGTTGGAGACTTTGCACCTGAGATTTGTGCTGCAAAGGTTTACCAGCAGCTTTTGAGCAGGATGATCTTCTAAAGTAGCAACAAATCACTTGCCTCCATGAGAGTAAATTCTACAGTAGGCTGTACTACTGTAGACTAATGCTGATGACTACAAATTAAGTATGTACATGTATAACACTGGCACTGTGTTTTTGTTATTTGCCTATAATGTAAACAGGAGGAAGAAATTGGCCAAAATTATCTTAACATAAGGTCAACCTATATATTAACCATACCTATGTGAGAGTGGTGTCGATCTTCTCATCTAGCTTTTGGCAAGAGAGCGAATACGGTAAAACTTCAAGTTAACTCAGTTTCTTTTACTAGCCGGTGTCGCTACACTGTTTGACAAATACACGCTGGTCTCAGACACCAGTATAGTTGCCAATGATGCTGCACAGCTGTTCAATTTCATAGAAGTTCTTCGGATGTAAAAAAACACCTCCCAAAGCTCACTGGGTCATTGGCTATCAGCTTGAGCTAACATTAGTTAGGTATAGATCTTGCATATGCATAAACGTTAAAGGAACTAAATGTAAGAAATCTAAAGCAAATAGTCGTAAAATCATCCTAATATGTCACAGAGACTAAGGAATAATGTTCATATAACATACTGATCTCACAGACAACAATAGTACAGCCAGAATATTGGCATCTAAAAAAATTTTTTGCAGTCTGCAAATCATGTTTATGTTTTGAATTTGTGTTTTGGCCTGTTGCGCCACCCACCGCCGTCTACCAGTCACGCAGTCAGTAGAGTCTCCACATCAGTTACAATTACGACTGAGCTACAGCAGCACGGCAAGCAGCATTAGCAGTGTCCCAGTACATAGCATTAGCAGCCGGCTCCTCCTCAGCTGTATCCTGGCAGCAGCGTTAGCAGCAGAGAAGCCAGACTTGCTCGAACAGTCCGCTGGAAAACCGAAGATCAAGGATGCGGCGACGCAGCCCTGCCACAGCAGCCGCTCGTGGGCAAACAAATCAGTCACCAGCGTGCCACTATCCAGCAACCTCGAATCTGTAGGGGAGGGGGAGCGGACACGACTCGCGGCAGTATTTTGAATTTGAGTGCAGTAACCATTTTGGCCACATTCTTACATACAGCGCCTTTAAAACTTTTGTCAATATGAACGTGCCACATAGTGAGCTGCGTTAGATTCTCCACAATTCAAATGTTAAGGTCATTTTACTGAAACCATGAGCTGCAAAGTATAATTCAAACAGATTTACCAGCATGGTAAACATGAGAAACAAAAAACTCATTCCCCTAACATACTCCCTACTGTGAGTACAGTGGTCATGAAGTCTGAATATGTGTCAACTCCTCAATTATTTATCATGGGTGTAATGATCATCGAGCTTGATAGATGGATCGATTCAATGATACAGTATCATGCAAAGATGATGCAAAGTGAAACACTGTCCCACATCATCAACTTTAGGACATGCCGTTATTTTGAAATTTTGTGACACCGTCAAACAGCAGCAGGCAGATAACAGCAAGCAGCCAAGAAGAGACGGTGAGGATAATGCTATTTACTTCGATTTCGCAGAAAATACGGGTCAAAAGACAAAGCATAGGCCATATGTAAACAATGCCATTGAGAGATAAAACATGACAAACATGTCTGGCCAGGCATCTCACTCTGCTAACTTGTTACTACAGCAACATTAGCTGATTCAACTGTGCTCTCCTGTCAGGAGATGCAATGACTTTAACCAATGGTGAGTAAGAGAAAGTATAAATAATACATGGAATTTGTTGAGCTATAAGTAGAGATAAAGTCCACTAGGCTAATTCATGTAATGTTAAAGTGCTTTGCTAAGTATGATGTATGGTGTATGGTGTCTATGAACCTTAACGTTATTATTGAGCTGAATTTAATACTTCTGTAAACAATTTTGTTGTTAATCCCTGTTGTATGGCTGTTGAGAGAAGTTTGCCTTCAGGGCTTTAATCCAAAAAGTCCTTAAGTTTTAGGAAAAAGATGATGGTTTTGATAAAAACAAAAAAGAAAGAGGTGGCAGCTTCTTCTGTAACTGACTGTGTTCAATGGGCATATGACATCGTCTCAGCTCAATCGCAGGCTCCTGAATTAAATCGAATTGAAATTGTAATATCGGCAAATATGGTATTGTTGTCCAAACCATCAATATAACATTGTATCGTGATGAAACTAGTGATTTACACAGCTATTACTTATATTCCTTTGGTCCGTAGGGGTCCACTGATCAAAATAATGAAAAGGATTTTCACAGAAATTAATCAAAGCTGTGAATATTATTTTAGAGAGGTATTGTGTTGGTATACAAGGTGCAGTAATCCTCAGGCACCGTAAAACGAGAGAACACCATATAGATGCCTGTCCCAGATATATGCCGGTTGAGTTCAGTGGATGAAGCAAATAAAAGCCTGAGATACTTAAGTTTAATGGTAAGTGCATATTCCCAAAATGTGGAGTGAATTACAATAAAGTTATTAATAGAGCAAAAAAACTGAACTGAAATACTGAATCTAAGATCAAAATACAATAATGTTTTTGCACAGCATAAATGAGGCCTTTGAAAATGGAAAATGGCAGTGCCCAGGCCACACACCTCTGTCTCCCTCCTCCCTCGCCCTGCCTGCAGCGGCTGCTTGGCAGCGGCTCATGTGACCCCCCATGAGCAAGTTCAACATTAACCAATGATGACAACATCCTCAACTGGTCAGGAAGCCCCATCAGTGGGACACAAACTCAGATTAGTGGCTCATCCCCGGTGAAAAGAGCCCCTGGCACTTTGCCCCGGCTTCCAAATCTAAACCAGCAGTGCTCTCGTGAGAATGACTGGGCTTGGACCGCCGCTGCGTTCTCCCCCTTGCCCCCCTTCCCCCTCTACCTCTGCCAGGCAACTGCCTCATCCACATTCATGTAAATATCTAAATCTGCTTTTTTTGGTCAGCAACATAAAATAAGTCATGAAAAATAATGTTGGAGAACATTATCGAATGTGATTTATCAGAGTTGGTGTTTGGGAAATTTCCAACAATCCCCTACTGTAGTCTTGGTTGGCGAGAAGCTCATTTTCTAACTAAAGTCTGTACAACTGTAACCCCCTCACCTATCTACAGCTATCTGCGTCTCCATCTATCTATCTCAGCCTGGAGGAGGATCTCTGTTTCCAACTCTAAACTGAGGAAACCACAGAGCACCTAACGAGACAATGATAGAGCCAATCAAGAAAGCCAGGCTTTGCATTTATTATAAGAAGCCCAACAAAGGCGCTGGACTCATGCCGTGGTGATGAGGCCACACTTCCAGTAGAGCAAGACTAATCATGAATGCAAATAAGCACAATGAAAGCAACGAGAGCGAGAGAGGTGCTGCAACGTCCTTTGGTAAACTTCTGGGAAACAGCACTTGGCACGTCTCAGGGGTTCTACTTATCACTCAAAGCGAGACTGAAACACACTAGCTGCTGAGACAATGATGTATTCCCACCAAGTAGACAGAGAGGGAGAGGGTAAATGAAACCGAGAGAACAAGAGATTAGCAGATAAAGTTTGCAAAAAGGCAGTGTAATCATCTCCGCTAATTTGTTCGCTGCAGTTCGGGGCAACCAGATACACTCCTCGGCGAAGGAATACCCTCACGAGCAGAGCGCGCTGTAAACTTGTATACATCATAAGGGGAAATGTCACCGATCTTTGACAAAATGTTTTTGGAGAGATGAGCAGGCTGCGAGGAAGAAATCTTTATGCGCTATGTGACAGCTTTATTGGGATTGATCATGTTTGAGTTGTGTGGTGAAACCTCCAGAGGGGTATCGCTAACTCGAGTCTGGCAGTGCAACTGATATTGCTTCATCTCATGCAAAGCTCCGAGCTCCGAGCCTGGCATTCTTCATTATTACTGGAGATTGTTGTATGTGCAATCATATGCAATGGGATATATTGATCATAAAAGTCTGTATATTGCACAAGTCTCCCACAGACACAACAAACACCATATCGACACAATAAGTAGTGTACATACAGAAGACAGTGAGTAAACTGCTCGAATACACGGCGAGTTATCCAGGCACAAAGCAGAGCTCTCCCACACACACACACACTGACCATATATAATTTACATTTATAAACAAAATAATCTCTGTATCAAGTATAGTCTGTTATTATGCTTGATTATGTGATTTAGAAATTTGTTTATGTTCGATGAGACCAGATACAGGTTTAAGTGGTGGTCTAAGTGGCTGTACTGTCCGTAGTTGAAATTGTAAATCAATAGTTGGAGATTTAGAGAAGTACACTATGGCTCCTGGCACCGAGCTGAACCATTCAGAGCAGAGGCTATCTGGAACGCGGAAGAGTGTGCCAGTTCACACTGAAACATAAGCAAATACTCAATGAATGAGCCAGCTTCCAGGAAAAGCCAGAGCCCAGTGGAGATAGCTGCTAATCTGAGCATGAAGCAGAAACCCAAACAGAGGGCGACCGCAGGGCAGGCCACCCGAGCACAACGGCCAAATGCATCAGACACCTTTGGGCGATACCAAACCGCAGGACGCGCAAGAAGCCTGGGAGCCACGGTGAAAGCAGAGCAGCTGTAACCCACCGTTGAAATAACTGACCACACAGAGAACGTCAGTGAGGAGCAACCATCCCACCGCTGACTTTAAGGAGTGAGCAACTCTATACATTACACTTTAAACATGAAAGAGAGGATGTGCAATGGATTCACCAACTGCCACTGCTGAGCATTTTACAACTGCTCTAAGTTTTTCAGTATAAAAAGAATTTTCAGTGGTATTAAAATAGTCATGCAAATTCAGGGAAAAACAGCCCTTATTAAAGGTTTTTTTGCCAAATGAGACAGAGCGTTCAGAAAGGAAACCACATCGTATTGTGTAAGAATCTGTGGTACTACAGTTCATCATTAACATTTTGTCACTGGGTAAAACATGCACTGTAGGGGTTAGTTGTAAAAGTCACAGAGAATGTGAGTTATGACGTCAAGTCCTTTACCTCAGGAGCCATGAAATGCCACCATGATGACCAAGAAGAAACTACAAAGGCATCAAATACCAAAGCTTTATCACGCCCCTCGACGTCTGATGCCGACACAAAGGGCACCTTTGGCATCTCTGCAACTGACGTAGTAAAGGGAAAGAAGGAGGAGTAGTAGGAAGGTTAAACCAACACAGACTTTCACACTGGAGATCATTGTTCGTGTCCTGTGTGAAACTAAAAGTCAAAGCAGTTTTAATGTAAAGGTCCTGATGCACCAAGCAAACGGTCAGCCATCGGTCAATGTTGGGCCTTACCATGCGTTCACACCAAACGCGATGGACGCGATGTCATTGCCCGTAACGCAAGTATCACGTCGCTTGATCACAAATGTCACCTTTTTGATCATCGCTTCATCGCTTCAATCGCGATGACTCAACCTCCCGCTATTTTCTCGTCAACCATGGCTGAGTTAACTACCATAGCTGCTCTTTATCTGTTGTGGACATCTGATTTGGATCGGAGACCCAAACGCCGCCGTGTCTGGGTTCACAATATCCTCCAGAAACGCACACAGCTGGGTGAATATCATCACCTCCTGCAAGAGCTGCGTCTGGATGACGGTCGTTTCCAGCGGTACTTCAGGCTGACGCTGGCCCAGTTTGAGGACCTGTTGGCCCGTATCGGTGCAAGGATCTCCCGCCTGGACACCAACTACAGGCGCTCCATCCCAGCTGCGGAGCGCCTGTCCATCTGTCTCCGGTTAGTTGCTTATAATTTCTTTATGAATGGTTGGATATCAACGCTGATTGGATGTCGCGGCACAGCGTCACGCGATGTCGCTTGAAAAGTTCAAATTTTTCAACTTCAAGCGACACACGCGATGAGGCGATGGACGCGTCATCGCTTCATCGCGTCGCTTTTATCGCCTGAAACGCGTCGCCCAAAGCGACATCGCGTGTCATCGCGTCATTTACATTGATTTTGAATGGAAACTTGTGGCGTTCATCGCGTCCATCGCGTTTGGTGTGAACACACAATTAGTCTTTGCAGCGTGTCCCGCACCGTCAGCCCTCAATGGCCCTTGACAGTTCTTTTTCATCTGACCCGGCATGTTGAATTGGCGATGGCAGAGCCCATCGGTGAATGAAATCAGTCTGAGTAGCAGTTTAACTCAGCACTCAAGGAGAGAAACGGAAGTGAGGAAAGTAAACAAACAGCTCAAGTTAATAGGGAGTAAGACCAAAACAAACTTGTTACATACGGTAGGGTTATTTTTCTTCAGCCACTGAGCTCTTTAGCAAGAATGTTTTGCAAGGTTTGGTGTTATTGTTCCCTGGCGCATGGTAAATATGTTTTGTTCTTTCAACACTGGATTGTGTTGTTAATGTACTAACGGGCTAACTAGCATCGCGATGGTCATCTGGTTTCTCTTTTTGAATGACGAAGACAGACTACCGCCGTCTGCTGGTGTGGAGAGTTATATCCTCACGTACACACTGGTTGGCTGTAGTCTTTGAGGTGTGTTGATGTCCTACTTCTTGACTGAGACACAGGTGACCTGTGGGGACACAACAGTAGGCTATCGTTTTCACTAGTTCTTTAAAGTTAGTTTGGAGAGTCTGGGCCTTATTGTTACATAACTTATATGCATCCATGACTTACTTACTAAGGATAGATACATCGGCCGGCCGATATATCGGGCCGATATTTGAGTTTTTTACTTGTATCGGCATCAGCCGATACGCGTGTGGGTTCGCGGATTTATTTTTCCCTGGCATGATTTACAGACAGGCATCCACGGCAGCTCTGTGTTGCCGGAAGACCCTACAGCGCACATGCAGCGAATCCTACTGTGTAGCGTAGTTGTTGTTTTATTTATGCTTCAGCTTAAATATTTGTTTATTTTATAAAGACATTACTGGAAGATTTAAGAGCACTGAACTCTTTTTTTTTATTTGAATGTATGATGATAATAAGAGTAATATTCTACCTGTTCTACCTCAACTTTCCATCTTGTTTGAGTATTTTTTACTGTTCAATAAATGTTTCTTATTTTAAACTTGAGACCTGTAATATTTGTTATCATTGTGTCATTTTTTGATGTAAATTGAGGGAGCAAAAGCAGTATCGGCCCCAAATATCGGCTCAAGAAAATCGGCAGTCCATAATCGGTCATTGGCTAAGGGTGATGGAAAAAAATCGGTATCGGCATCAGCCCTAAAAAATCCATATCGGTCTATCCCTATTACTTACATAACTTGTAGTGTCCCCAGCTGAATGATGGTCTTGATCTCTGACTGATGGCTCACAAAAACTTGATTTATGACCCTGTAGCTCCAAAACATGCTGTGAAGACACCTTAAGAGCTAGGACGAAAAAAAACAAAAACAAAATATTACAACTCTTCAACATGCTGATGGAACATACCACTACACTGTAGCCTTACAATCTTTCAGTAATATCTAAACCTCCCACTCAGTCAGTTTCACTTCCTGTTTAACAGTTAATGTTCTTTCTTAAACAGCAAACTGGGGTGTGGTTAATGGTCATGCATAACATTAATCCATGTCCATAGCAACAAAATTGCAGCTACAGTAGTTTGGAAAACAGCACTATGGCACTTAATTTTACCAGAGCACAAATGAGACAACAATTCACAACGTTGCAACTGTCTCTCAATCTGTCACTCGCTTTTTTATTTACCGTCTCTTCCTGCCATAGCTGTCGGTTGTGTATTGACAAGGCACCGTTTGGCTGCTGCTGCACTGGAGAGCTGCACCGCCACACAGTAGCCACAGTCCAGCTAAGGAAGGAAAGATATACTGCAACTACACAAAGAGGGATCTAAGCTATTATGCTATAATTATGGCAAAACACAAGATGACTGGCTAGTTTACAACAATGTTTATGATGTTTATGGCCCCAATCACACAGGAAGCATTTTAGCAGCTAGAGGCGCTATTTTGTAATTGTACTTAAAGGGATAGTGCACCCAAAAATGAAAATTCAGCCATTATCTACTCACCCATATGCCGACGGAGGCCCTGGTGAAGTTTTAGACTCCTCACATCCCTTGCGGAGATCGGCAGGGGGAGCGGCTAGCACACCTAATGGCTGACCGCGCCCCAGACTAACATCCAAGAACACAAAATTGAATCCACAAATTATCTCCAACATGCTCATCCGTACTGATCCAAGTGTCCTAAAGCCCCGACATAAAAAGTTGTTTCGAAAAATGTCATATGAACTCTGTTTTTAGCCTCACTGTAGCCTGTAGCTCTGACTGCTTCTCTGTGCTCCGCGCTCCTCGAGTTGAATAAACTTAAACTCAGAGCATAAAAACACTGCACGTCATTTCCTATTTCGTCATCTTTTCTCCCATTGTCCAGTCGGATGATTTGAGATGCAGCCTTCTGTGGTGGTCACGACAACAAGTTTACAGTTGGTAAACAATGGAGGAGAAACTGGTGGTAGCGGTTCCTGGATACCCAGAGCTATACGGCCCGACGATAGACAGCAGGTTGTCAAACTGTCCCCAAGTCATCCTTAAAAATGCCTGGAAACAGCCATCATCAAGGCAAAGCTCCTGGACCAACTGGCGGTAGTCCTAAATATCCAACCTCTTATTTAGGGTCTCATGTACCCACAAAGGTCTGACAGCCTCTCACCTTCAACCAGAGCTAGAGCAAGTACCTTCTGTCTGTCCATTTTGGTAACCAGCTACTAATTACTGTTAAAAACAAACAAACAAACAAACAAACAAACAAAAAAAAGTTTGTGCGGTGCGTTGAGCCGCGCCTCAGGTTTTGCAACCTGCAAAATGCTTTCTGTATGTGATCAGGGCCTATGACAGTACACCTGCTCAAGCTTGGAGGATGACGTATGACTTGCAGATTCTTTTGTGGTCATACGCCATCTTCCTGTTTTAACAGCTTTTATTTTTTTATTTTTTTTAGCACAAAATGAAGTTATTTGTCAACAGTGGGGAGCAGTGTTGCTATAAACCTTGTCAGGACATGACTCAGAAAAATGTAAAATATCATAAACCTGCCAAAATACACAATCACATCTCAAACATCTTATAAAGTTTTGTGTTGAAAATGAATTAGCCTCACCATTTATACCCAGTCATGAAATTACTCCTTTTTACCCTTGAAACTTTGCTGAATGACAATCTCCAATGCAGTGCTATAAGGCAGGTGGGTATATTTACCTTGACATATTCATTCACCCTCCCAGACATAGTTAATATGCAGAATTTGGCACAAGTCACAAATGAAATACAGCTTAAATCTTCCATCCACGTTTACATAAACTGCAGCTACTTTAAAAACAGACTTAAACAACACTGCATTTCTTCTAACTAGCTTCATTTAACCAAGGGACCGTTAATTGCTGTTAAGCCTGACAGCCTGTCAGTGCACTGGGCTAACGTTAATATAGCATTTAGCTAGCTGACACATACTCATTTCAACTCCGAAAAACAAGCTGTTATAAGTATTATAATGTATAACTCGATATTAAACTCAATATAAAATATAATATGTAATTTAACACTGACAAACCTTGTGTTTTTATCGGCCAGCTGTTAACTTCAAACAAACCTCGTTGTGAAAGTGAACTCGTAACGTTTACTACTACTACCGGTAGCAATAATTTCAAAATAAAAGCACCCGCGCCTATAAAGTAACTTACCTGCGTTACCCTTTCAAAATAAAAGCACCCGTGTTCATAATGTAACTTACCTGCAATTACCCTTCCAAAATAAAAGCACCGCCTTTGTAGATAACAGAATAAAAGCAGATTATACAAATATACTGGAGCATGCCGGAGGTTATTTACATAACCCCTGTGCATTAAAATACTTCACCTGACAGTTTTGTTGCCTAGACCTAATCTGTAGGGGGGTCCAGGGATCCTATCTCACTAAATGTTATTTCATTTTTCTATTTCGATGTTTTCTTTACACTCTGGCATCTTATTTACTCTGAAAAACTTTTTTTCCGTCATTTTTTAGATTGATTATGAATTGTGATGTTGAAAATATTAGTAGTTGTGCTTAATAGAGTAGAAAAACAGTACTTTGCAACTGCTATCATGAAGATTTAGAGAATTTTGGGGTACTTGTACTTGAGTATTTTACATTTTATGCTACTTTATAGCCTACCTCTTCTTCGCTACACCTCAGAGGGAAACATTGTACTTTTTACTTCACTACGTTTATTTGTCTGCTTTGGTTATTTTGAAATCCTAGATTAATAATACAATATATAATCAACTAATAAATGGTGATGTATAATTATATATTGAACTACCCAGCAGCATATAAAGCGTTTAAAATGAGCTCCACCTTCATCAACTGCAACACTGAAGTGATTAACGGTTGCTCTTTCTCTTGCACACGATCACACAAATGTGCCACTTGAATGCCCAAAACTTGAGTTTCTGATCGTATCGTTTTTGAGGCATTTTATGCATAAAATCAAATGACTAATTATCAGATTAGGGCTTTATTATCATTATTATCTGTGCTTATTTTTTAGATTTATAGCCTATACATATACAGCCTATCTCAGGGGTCGGCATCCTTCACTATTAAAAGAGCCTTTTTTGACCAAAAATAGTTTCAAAATATCTACCTGGAGCTGCAAAACATATTAATCTTTATAATAAAGGTAACGCAGCCTATTAAATATAAATTAACCTGTCAACATTACAAATAGGTCTAAATAGGCATTCATTAATATGTTTTACCACCAGATGGCACTGCAGTGGGCTATTTGTAATTATTTGGAACTTTAACTTTGCAGAGTTGGCGGTAAAAGCAAACAAATCTCTTCACGCACTATTAAATTCTGTTATCTTCCAAACGTTTGCTTTTTTTTGAGCTGATAATGATGATGATATAGTTCTGTTGCCAAAATGTTAAAAACTTTTTTTTTTCTTTCTAATATTCGGTGTACAGGCTACACATTGTTGCAGATGGAGGATATCAGAATCACGTTAAGCCTGCAGCATTGATAAATGAAAATTAAAATATTAAAAATAAATGTTTTTTTGTTTGTTTGTTTGTTTTGGTCAAAGCTGAAGGGAGCCACTGGAGAGGGGCTAAAGAGCCACATATGGCTCCAGAGCCATAGGTTGCCCACCCCTGGCCTCTTTAGATCCAGGGATATTCATAATATATTCAAGGCTGAAGCCTCAGATGCCCAGGCCTAACAACACACTGCAGACAAGAAGGGATGAAAGCGCTGGTATGGGAGCTCTTTATTTGATGACCTGGTATGAGATGGAGTTGGTCATCTTGGAGACATGAGCCATACAAAGGAAGAATCCCAGAAACAACACTGACAATCATCTCCTCCACCACCATCTTTCCACACCTGAGAGGACAAAGTGGCCTAGCACCTGGTTGATCTTGTGCCACCTGCTATCACACACTGAAAATTGATTCTCTCACGTCTAATAAAAATTTAACCATTGTTAAATTCTGACCAAAATAATGCAGATATTCAAGATTAATGTGTCCACCGCACCTACTGTAATCTAAGCCTGCCACTAGAAACTTTAAGTAAAGAAATAGTGTTTCTATTCATCACTGCATTCACTGCAGAAATTCACTAAAGAGAACGTTTTTAATAAGGGAAATATTATAAACCACTGGGCGCCATAAAAAACTGTGTATCTGAACAAATATACTTATACTATATTATAAGAGGAACTTGACCTAAAACAGAGGAGGAATATCCTTAACAAGCGATCTTTTACAGATTTTTTTCTTTCTGACAGATTTCAAGGTGGCCTGTGTATAGGATACAATTAACTTTTATGTGTCTACAATGTGGTGAAACGAAAAAATTATGTAACATAAATGCCTCATAACAGGAAACACAGACAAATTACAAGGCATATGTGGTATATTTAATCAAAACGCCATTGTATCTCATGTGAAATTGATACTTAAAACTATTTGCACTGCCCTAAAGTGTCTTTTATTATACTGTTGTAATGTTGCATACAAAATCACATTACAAAGAAATGGCTTAAACTACAGAAACAGACTCTTCTCTTAAAAACCAAAATGATTATGGACATTCATAAGTCATTCAATGAACTACTCCTTCAGCAGGGTCGGACAATGTCCGGGGATTCCTTTCACACAGAAATGGACAATTATAGAGAAGGCCAAAAAGTCCTCTCTCACACTACTGTAATTCAAATTGACAGGAAAACAATAACAGTGCGGTTGTTTCACAAACAAGTGGAAAACACGAATGTGGGCTTTCCCCATATTTTTGTTTGTGGAAAAGCCTGTTTGTCCTCAATATGTCACATTCTTCACCATCAGTGGCACAACACACCACATGGCCTTGACCTAATGTTGTGGGTTTCTGCATAGGAGTAGCCAAGCATATTTCACAAACACATAGTTCACACTAACATATGTTGCACTGATAAGTTTCTGCGAGCAATTTTTCTGTGGAACACGGTTGTGAGGAATAACATCTATTGGGTATTAGGATTAATTCCCAAAAATGATGCTTTGAGGCAAGCTCACACGCTCACACACATGCACACAGAAATACATCCAAAGATATTGCCGCCCACCCATAAGGAAGTAAGCACCACATGAGAAAATAATACGGTAAACAGGAAACATGGGCGTAAGAATGCCAAATGCATTCTGCAGTTTCAGCTCCAGTTTGTCCTCAGCACAGCAGCATCTATTTCTGGGAAAGGCTGTGAAAACAGCCAGCAGCCTATCGCTGCTGAAAAAAAATATTCTACTCCTTGTTTTGGATTGAAATAATATTGTATCATATAGTCAAATAAATGACAAGACTAATCAGTGACAGTAGATATGTAAATGTGATGTTTGTGAGCTCAGTTAAAACCATAAAGGAGGCCAGTTTTCCACTTTATTGTCTGCAGCTGTCTGCTTGAGTCACTGGCACTGTAAATTGGCGAGTGGGCAGCGTTTTTAGCAGACCTGGCGCCCCGCCAGCTTTTGGTTCCTGTCATTATCTGTGCTTTGTGTCTCAGTGATGGCCACATGCACGTAATGAATAGGCAACTCTTTTCCATTAAAATAATACCCTCATCAAGTGGGCTCCTGTCAGCAAAGTTGCATCTGTGCCCGACCGAGCTCCGTGCTTCAAGACAGCTCACGGAGTGAGGGCCAAAGACTGGAATTTTAATTGTTTCACGGGAATCAACTAGTTAGCCATTCAAACAGGCTGGCGCAGGACAGCTTTCCATGAAAGATGATGAGCAGATAGAAAGAGGGGATTTAGGAAATGTTGCCGTAAATTAATCCTGGACAAACCACGGCTTTGGAAAGTATTGCCTTGTTGAAATGGGCTACAAAGGGTGGACTACAAAGAGGAGTGGACTTGAAAGAAGAGGTTAGACGGAGAATGAGGAGGGGGTAGGCGGCTACTTGTGAAGTTTGCCAAAGGAAAGATGCATCCTTTTCAGTCTCAGGGAGATTAGACATTTCTTCAAGTGACAAAACACCTTATTAACCTCCGCCTGACCCTGAAGGATTGACCTTTGACTTGTGACCCCAACACTGCTGCGCCTTACTCCTGTTGGGAGTCATCAGCATGAGCCTTTTCATTACGGTTGTGCGAAAATGCCAAAAGAAAGAGAGAATGTGAGGATTGTCTGGGTGCCTGTGGGACAGAAGATGGACGGATAGCAGTAAGCAGCAAGGGGGGATGCAACAGAGAGAAGAGTTTAATTAGAGACACAGCACCTCTGGTAATCCACTCTTACCCTATTCACAAAAAGAACAAGGGTGGGAGGGATGGGCAGGGAGAGATGAGAAGTTTTTAACAAGAGGTCAGAGAAACTTTGGCTTAGAACATGGGCCTTTATCAAATCCACTGGCAAATCCGCAGATTAGTCCATTCCATTGTTTTCAGGAAGTCCGCTCCCACCGACCCCGAATGCAGGAGGTGGATTTAGGAACTTTGCAAGAGCTCCAAGCCACTGAGCTGGATGGCAGCATGTGCATGTGTGTGTGTTCACATGTAACTGTGCGTACACGTGTGCTTGTGTCTGTGTTGGTGTGGGGGGGTTGGGATGACACAGTGAGGAAGGGGTTGTCAGGAAGGCTTGGGCTCAAGCACGGAGCTCTGACCAAAAAATTCCAATGATCGCTCATGACTTTCTGGCCACCAAAAGCAATGCAGACGGATGGCGGGCCGTTTTCCCACTGTGACCTCTCCATAGATAATATGTACTTTGGAAACTGTCATCCCTCTTGGTTTCATTAAACCTTTTTTGATATTTACATGGCCTGCTGAGCTGTTCTCTATACAGAGTCAATTTGGTCAAAATGTGAAATTCTCCCCCTTGAATAAACACTATGCTTTCTTCCCTGCAGAGTCACTTTACCACAACCAAAGTCACTGGCATTTGATATAGCGCTATGGTCAAAACACTTGTGGACAGCAACAAAAGTCAACAGAGGAGCTATGAATCAAATATTCAATTACTACATTTTGACAAAGGCCTATTCTTTTTTTTTTCTCCTCTTCTTCATCTCCTATACCTGTTACTTATCACAATGTGTCTCCAGCACTATGCTTCCTGTGCTATTCAGCCTGGGGAAATGGGGCATTGGAGTGATGACAAGGAGAAAGAATCACTTGCAAGCACTGAATCTGTCTTAGCACACTCCTGCACCTATTTAAAGTAGGCCTCTTTCAACCCCGAAACCAGAATGGAGGAGAGAAAACACATTAGCAAAATAGGCAGAAAGCCGAGACACAAAAGGCAAATGATTTATTATAGCTTTCAGCAGAAATACCTGCGGAGGAGTGCAGGCCCTCAGGTGCTTTTCTGGCAGTGTAGAGGAGGATAAGAGAGTCAGTGCTGAGAGATGCGCTGGAATGAGGAGCCGGGGAGTCTTTGGCAGTAGGTAGGCAGAGAAGATGTTGGTACCTTTCCTCGCGGGTGGGGATTTCAGGGAGAGCGGAGGGAAGGGGGCTTCAGCCACTGAAGGGTAGCTGGAAAACATTCACTGCCAAAGGGCTCTCAGTTGTTTTCTTAAACATCACGTATTCGTGACCCGCAGGCTGATGGCTGTTGCTCTCGTCTGCTTTCACTGATTAATATCTTGAAAATACAAAAAAAGAAAAAAGAAAGACACCTGTGGTGCATGAAAAGAATGAGGGAGATTCCATTCACAGCAACATTATGGACAATGAAATCTGTTTTCTGTTAAATTACTGCAACATAATGCCACTTTTTGTACCTTAAAACTAACGGCTTCATACAATTATAGATACACTGAAATATATTAGGGAGAACGGCATCTCTTTCACTCCCACTTCCCAAATGCCCGTTCTTGTAGTACATTTCTTTGGTAAGCAGGTGGGATCAGTGTTTAAACTGCTGCAGCGAATGCATGTGTAGCGCTGTCCATGAGACACCATGAGACAGGGATGACATCGATAAGGTTGCAGCCTACGGGGCGATCTTTGATCAGTGACAGTGGCAGAGATGTGCACTTCCATAAGTCTTGAGACAGATCACTACAGCTTAACTTATGACAGTTTTATACTGTAGTTTGCAACCCTGCAGGTGCAATTTGGATCTATGACAGTGGTGTAGCCCACTACTCAAATTGACCTTTCACTAAGCCCCGCCCCTTTGTGATGGTCTGACAAGCTGTCGGAGTAAGCCTTGAGTCCACACTGTAACTAACTGCACTCACTGAATAAATATTATCATATTTTTGGAAAACTGAACCAGTGATTCTAGAGAGAAGCAGACAGAGGGGTCTACAGTCTGTGTTTGAAGGATATATCCAGGATGTCAAACTGACTCAGCAGCAACAACAGGTTAAAAAGACAAAGATAGTTAGAAGCTAAAGCCGAACTATAGGCTACAGATCACAGTGTAAAAGTGAACCACCACATCACTGCTGATCGCCACACAAGACAATGAATATAAAGGGAAACTTCGGAATTTTGAACGGTGTTTGGCTTCGCCCCCATGCCGCTGCCAGCAGTCGTACCTCCGTCGCCAGACTGTCGGGGAGGCAAACACCATTGTTCTGCACACACTGTGATGCCACGCAGCTGGTTGAATATCAGCAAAGTTTCCCTGCTTCCCTTCACTGGTTCCTGTACAGCAGGGTCCGTCTTTTTACCTCCGCCAAGGAGGTTATGTTTTTGCTGGCGTTGGTCTGTTTGTCTGTTTGTTTGTCTGTTTGTTTGGTTGTCTGCAAAATAATTGATAATAATAATGAAATTTTCAGGAAAGGTGGATAATGAGACAAGGAACAGATGATAAAAATTTTGGTGGTGATCGGTTGAAGCGAAGTGGATAAAATAAGAAAAAACGAAGTCTATCGTCTGACAGCCTCAGCAGCAATTCCAATTTCTAAAGACGGTGAAAATAGTGCCATCTGGTGGCCGGAAAGCATGTCTTGTTCTACTTGCTAAATATTGCTGTAATTCTAAAGTTGAAATTAATGTTCTGTGTTGGAAAAAAAGAAAGTGAAAAATACAAAAAAACATATTATGTTCTGTGTTGGTACAAAATAAAAACGAAATAAATACACCACAGTGTCTCCATGGTGAAGGCATATATAACCTAATAATGATAGTGATGCAAATAACCTAATTGTGATGCAGGCTGCAAAATCTGATGCAGAGGGGGAAGGAATATCACCTACTTGGCGGAGGTCTGAACTCTGAGTGCTTTTCTAGTTTTTCACTGTTATAATCATCAAAAAGCAAAAGCAGCATGTGTATACATTCAGTAGGCTATATCTTCAGTAGCTAGCTAGCTAACCCTACACTTTAAAGGGTTTGATTTTGGTTTTGGAACAGGGAAGAAACATATCTTTTTCCAACCTCTCCAGGTAACGAGTATCATTAATACACGACGTGCCCCAGGCACAACATTTAGCTCCACATCCACAAAACCAGCTTGAAAATGAAGGAAATCTAAAACGACTGCATTAGAGTCAATGGAGCACAGTTGTGGTGTTGTCGGACCCTGGTCTGAGCCGGGCCAATGCTAGGCTATGATTGGTCAGTCTGCATCTGGGGGCGATACTGAGCGAATGGTCAATTATAGTGCATTATTTTTTGAAGGTAAGTAAGGGTAAGATCAGTGCATGAAACCAGTCTGAACCACAATATAAATACTGATAAGGTACTTGAGAACTGACCACTTCTTCAATGAATCATTCCTGTTTGAATCTGATTAAAGATAAGGCGAGTAGTTCATAAGTATAGACATAATCAATAATCTATCACACTTCGTTACTATGGACATTTTATTTACTATTGTTGACTATGTCTCATACTGGGTCATTAGTACTTAATGCATCATTGCATTTTTTCAAAGCATTCAAATACAATAGTGCATCATTAGAGCAATACTGCTGTTCTGTACAACAAGATATTAAAATGGTATTGTGATTGGGGTGAATTACTTTCATTTGGGGACACAAAAAGTGACTTATATGTGTAATAAAAGCGATACGTTATTGGTTGTATGATATTTAAGTCAGGAAGGATTCATTTAAAAAGTCCAGTCTGGTCTCATACCAGAATTTGACATTTCTGTCTAAAAGTTCTGTATCACATAAGTCTGTCTGTTGTGGTCCAAAACATGTCTGTGGATCAAATACTGAACGACTTTTTCTTTTTTAAAAGATATTTTTATACAGCAGTCCAAGCAGCCACCACTCTTAATTGAACGTATGAACCAGTGGTACTGGCTTAACAGCACACATTCCTCACAGCGTGACAGCGCCAAGACTGTTGAGCAGCTTGAAACGGGAAACTGTGGAAACAAACTGTGTTGATCAACAACTCTTAAGTCATTATGGAGTTAGAAACAAACATTTCAACTTCTTTTGCTACATTCCAAAACCATACTTTTTTTTAGAGTTCCTAAATAATGTGAACAACTCAGAGGCCGTGTTCAAAAAGTACTTTTCTAGGATTTGTTCCCTAGCCATGAGTTTCTGTTTAAAGAGTATTCATAAAGTTATAAAGAGCATCTCTCAAAACTAACTAAACTAAGTTTTGGCTCTGCTTCCCCACTGGTTGGTTGATGCATTTCCAGACTCAAATAATCACATCTGCTGAGGATTCAGTGCATCTCACACTAAAAGCAGCTAATGGTGAGGCTGCGAGTCCTGTTATTGAAGTATTCTTCACATTTCTACCTCTGTCGAAAGCTAGCTAGCTGAGAGAGGACAAGTTAAGAGTCCTTGTGTCTCACATGCATCATTTCAATCAGGAGAGACAGATGAATGAAGTAAAGATAAAGTTTAATACAGAATATGGGTGAACAGATTAACAGGTGATTTAAAATGATTAAGATTTTTGCAGAAGACTTTGGGCGCATATCCAGAGGGAGATTTTTGTGATTGAGGGACAACAACAACAGCAAGATGAATCCCAGCATGGAGTCCAGACACTGGTGGTGGTGAAGGTGGCTGATGACCCTGAGACTGATGGCAGATGAGGCGAATGAGGCTGATGAGTCTATGAGTGATAATCCATGATGATTCTTTTAGATTATTTTTTTGGGCAGTTTCTGCCTTTATTCATTAGACAGTTCAGAGAGATTGGAAACATGGCAAAGAGCAGGTAATGACATGCAGCAAAGGGCCACGGGCTGGAATTGAACCCGCACAGCTGTGGAGAACTCAGCCCATATGGGGGTCACACTCTACCAGGTGTGGTAGAGGTCGCCCCCATTAACGGATGATTTCAGCTGATTAAGATTTAACAGAAGACTTTGGCACACGGTCACCAGAGGGAATTTTTTTGTGATCAAGGGACATCTGAGCAACAGCAAGATGAATTCCCACATGGAGTCGAGATGGTGGAGGTGGCTGATGACCCTGAGGCTGATGGCTGATGAGTCCATCTGTGAAGATTAGGCACTTATCGGGAGGTGGAGGGTACATACAGTATAACAGCAGCATGAGAGGACTACAGGCAGGAAAAGAACCATATTTAAAACAAGAAGCAGTAAGATGATAAGAAGGTGTGTCGCTATGCTATTCGTTAAATGTGAATCAGCTGTCGGACAGGTGATGACTCAGTTGACGCCCCCCAGCATGCATTGAGCAAGCATGCAATCAGAGAATGACTGAAAGGATGAGCGATAAATTACAAGCCTATGCATGAAGAAGCCTGACTGAACTTTCGCAATAGCTTCATGTGTCTGAATCAATTTTAGCAAGAGCTGCCGATAAATAGATTCAAGAGCTAACTATTCACCCATTAGAGCTAGGATGAGTCAACACTAACTGTCAATTCAAGGAAACACTGGCGCCCCTATTCTGTTTGAATCAACCAGTAATTACATATTTGCACATTGCTCTGTGGGACAGGTCTTGGATTCTGAGTAAACTGGATAACAACATCAAACGTTTTTTTTATGAATCTCTTCCATTCAGACGGGTTAGGCCGAGTAGGTCTACACCACACAGTCCAGTGATGGCCGTGAAGACAGCTTTACTTTTGTGGAGCTGGCCAAAATCTAGGGGAAACATTTTTAATTGTATTACACATTGTTCAGTGAAGCCTATAAATCTACCCACTTGAGTAAGATTTTCCCAGTTCTTCAGCGCTACACATCAGGATTTTCCTACTGGCCATGTGACAGAGATCTTGCGTGTTACTTCTGTTCTACTTCTTCTCCAATCAAAATGCTGTCACAATGCATGTAAAAATCTTGGTGTTGTTAAACAGGGTCTCTTTTAATCTCTGAAAAATGTTAACTGAACTTTGGTCAACTGAAAAAGCTAGTAAGTAGTTGTTTTTTTGTTGGCAAATTTTTGTTTCCGTTGTAAAAATGGCTTTCACACTCAACTTTTAGGACAAGGCACACTGACTTAAGAGTCCTCTTGATTACCCCTATTTTTACAAACTGGCTCTTGAAATCTTGGTGAACTAATTCTGACAAATTTGCAGAAGTGTTTGCTGTGTAGCTGTTATGAATGTTCTCACACAAAGGAGTCTGAAAAGCTTTCCTTCATAGGGAGGAAAGATGCACATTAATTATTTAAATATGGGATAATTGCGTCCACTTTCAGACAGTCTTTCTTGGAAGGCATTCATAGGGTTAAACATGCAAAATGCTTGAAATAGCTGCGTAAGGAATTAAGAAACTTAAGAAGCTGAAATTGTGTTTATTTTCTCTCTTTCGCACAAGTGGCGAATCACACAGCACAGCTGAAGTTCAAGGGTGGTAACAATTCCTGTGCCAAAAAGACACCAAGCAACAGCAAAGGGCAGCTTGCTGCAATGATTACATTTCAGTCAGGATCACTTCAGTCAAAGAAAACTTTATTTCCATTGCAGTATTATGGTGGTACGGCTCTGTTCTGGGGCCTCTCTGACTTTCCTAGGCCTACACAGCAGAGGCAGAGAGAGCACACCTCCCTGCCCTTCCATGCGCCTACACGGAAAGCCTTAAGGCAGGGAGACCAGCAGCAAAGACCCCCCGGGAACAGAACAGAGCAGCATCAATGACAAACAGAAATGACATTGATAAGTCAGACACAGCATGAAAAGGAGGAGCTGGGGTGGAGGCAGGTTGCAAAGCGGCTTGCAGAGGAAGCAGCAGCAGTAGGCAGGCCAGAGCAGTTTAAATAGGGCGCCCTGAATGACATTAGCCAATTAGTTGCATTGAAAGGAAACATGTGATCTATCAGATGACACCCTTCCATCAATCAGCTGATCCATGAGTTAATTGGGCTGTTTGAAATTAGCTGATGAATCAGTGATGTGAGCTGAGCTTAACATCGTGTCCTGCCTGAACTAATGCTAAGTTTTTTGCGACCAGGATGTGTGTTCATGTGTTTTAAGTGAGAGGAAATTCTTTGCAACATAGGTCAACATGTCACAGGAGTCACATGACTCTGTTTATTTATTTTCTACCTGCAATTCATTGCCAAAAGTTAAATTATCCCCAACTTTTAGTTTGGCCGCAATTCACTGCAGAAACAGCCGCAGCTTGGAGCAGCCCTTGCAGCTTTCCATAGCCATTGCATAGCAGCTCACTACGGGCCGCTCTTTGCCATGTTTTTGGGGTCATTGCAGAGTTTAGAGATGTTTTTATTCTTGTACCGCTCGTCCATTATACACTGTTTTGTCAAAATGTGCCTTTTTTGCACCCCTCCCCTTTTTCTTTTTTTTTCTGTGCACATCTGTGCACGACCTATCTGGCTGGGTTTGGGGGGTTGCCTTGGGACGCAACTCTAATCATAGGATAAATAAGTGGAAATATATTATGCATGGTTTGTGGAGTAATTGTAGGTTTCATTAATCTTCAGGACTGTTAACACTTAATATTTCATGAAGAAAGCCCTGTGAAACTCGTAAACAAGAAGCCCTGAGAGCACCTACTTTACTAGGCTGGAAGGCTACACCAACCCTTGTGTTGCAGTTAAGCCTAGCTAAACAGTGTCGCCCACAACACAAAGTATTGGTCAGGTTGACTAAACAAACCTGGGTTTTTGTTTGGGTTTTGCCATAGTGTCTCAGATGCCAAGTTACTCATTTGTGATGTCTGCAGTTGTGTCTGTGTATTTTCTCAATGTAAATCCTAGACGGGAAAAGGTTCAAACACTCCTGTGATGAAAATAAACACGGCTTTAATTGCTTGCAATTTGCTGTCCTCTCATGTAGTAAATAAGCCTCAGGATCTCCCCTCCTATTGTGTAATGCTTTAGCTCATTCTTAGGATCCCACACTGACTTCCACTCTCAGTATTCATTTTCACACACGTCTCACCAGTGTCAAGTCCTGCTTTGGTTCTAAAAACGTCATTGGCAGCTTGACGGAAAAGCAAATATTTGACTAAAACTTAAAAATAATTTTCCACCTCACTAAGAGGACCACACACACATACACACACTCACACCGACACATATGCATGCATGCATGTTGAGTGCAAGACTTTCCCTTGCACCCTCTCTTTTACACACACACACCAACACACACACACCATACAGAGTTCTGCTTTCCTTCAAAGCCACATCCTGAATCTCCTTCCTCAGGGGAGAAGATTTACACTGTGGTTGTCCTTCAGGTACACCAAGAGTTCTGCATTACAGCCTCTATGCTTACAACCCCCACTTTTTTTTTTACTCTTTTCAGAGAAATGGATACAGTGGAAGGAAAAGAAAGGTGGAAACTCTTCAAATTAGGCATGACATCATATTAGTATCTTCACATACATTTCAAATGTGCATCTATAGTGTAGTATCTCATTTCTTTCAGACATGAAAAAACACTACAGTAAACACATAGGCAAAGGAAAGCAACAAAAATGACTCACATCAGCAGCCTAGCCCACATGCTGCTCTTACATACTATGTATTGTTTGGCTGGGCTCCACTGGGGTCTTAGGTGGAGGTTAATGGGGGCTTGAAGAGGGCAGGCAAGGCCAGGGCAGCTGAGGAAGCAGCGGAAGGAGTTAATCCAAGCCCTTGATCCAGATTCAGGTTAACTATACTCACTTGGCCTCTGTGATTGTGGCTGGAGTCAGCTGTGTAAGCGGAATTTATGAGGTGAAAAATTATGGGCCATAGCCTTGGTTGGTATCAAAGAATTTCTGGATAAGTGAGCAGTTGAATGACAATGTCTAACTCTATCAGTCTCCAGCAATACTCAATTTTATTGTGGTTGTAAAATTTTATACCCGATGTTTGCAAGAATCTGGACAGTAACTTCACTGCAGTACTGGATCCCATTATAAGTGACACTGATTATGTTTAGATGAACAAAATATTCTGTTTTTGCACTTTTTCTGAAAAAAAAAAGAATATTTCTACTAAGCTGTTTACATGGTTAATGAAAATGAATATTCCACTAGTACTCCTGTTTACATGCAGCCATGCACACGCTGATTAACGTGCACTAACATGTCATTATCACGTCAAAGTAGACCCATTTACTGTTAGTAAACAGTATAATGTTTTTTGTTGGGTGTGGCTTAGCTGCAAAACTATTCTCCACAGACATTAGCTAACGCTAGGTAGCAACTTCTAGTGGCTTGTTTTATGGCCGGTATACACTGTGCGATTTTGGGCTGTCCCCGACGAAAGATGACCATCGTGAGAGAAATGTGGCGATATCTTTGGTCGTGGCTCTAAAACGGTGGTCTTATGTCGCACTGTGAGACAGGTCCAAGGACGGCCGTTGTCAACGTCTTGCAACCAAAGATAACCTGAGATAAAATTCTGACGGTGTCAGAAATTTAGGATGACTATCTCACAGTGTGACAGCTGCTATGACCTACGTCTACTAATCAGCCAATAGAAATGCAACATGAAATGACACAATGGTCACCGCAACACTGGCGCTAAACCCAAACAAATGATCGCTTGCCATGGAGGTAAAACAAACAAAAAGAAGTCTTGAAGAAGCCGTGTTTATTTGATGTTTCCTCCAGCTGCTATCATGACCGCGAGAAAAAAGACGCTGCATGGAAGGAAATTGCGGAGGAACTGCAACTTCCAGGTGAGCAAGCTACCTATGGTGGCGCAGATGGATGACGTACGCTCATGCGGTGCACGCTGATGACGTTGCATATTGACGTACGTCGTAACCTGCGATTCAGTAGTAAACAGCCATCGTGCAATCTGCACACATCAAACTTGACGTTGTACCAAAGTTTACTAGATCCACATCTCACAGTGTGTCATGCAATAGTCTCATAAGATTGCTAAAATCGCACAGTGTATAGAGGGCATTAGACAATGGAGGAAAATGATGTGAGTGGTCCATTCGGAAATACTCATTCCGAGTGTCGGAGCGCACTCTGGCACAAACTGGACCATTCGTAAAATCGGAGCACTGTTGGAGTGTACTGAATTTACAAACACACCATGTCAGGTCACTCACTCTCTGAGTCAGTGTTTACTTGAATAAGTTAACACTGACCAATGGGACCAGACTGGCCGACCCGTATGCTCTCACTCAGTGGATGGATGATGTCACAGGAAGCTTTGTGGTTGATTACTATGCCAATCTTACAAAGGACGACGACACTTGAACGGTTTCCTCCAGTTTGTTTTGCTATCAAAGCTAATGTTAGCTAATGCGCTAAAAAGTTAGTGTTACAGACAAATCCAATATTCCTCTTGATACCTCCCCATTTTCTGATGAGGTGGACGAGGCGGATGAAGTGTGCGCTGCACATGTGAGCATTTTTGATGTTCGCCTCTGTCCAGTCATTCATCTTATCACATTTAACCATAGTTGTTTTTGTTGACGGGCAGTGGCGGCTGGTATGCGATTAAAGATTTTTGAGTTTTGAGCCATGACTCCTTCTATTCTGGTTCCCAACAACACAAGACGACATTTTAAGACTCCTATGTAGCCTCTGCAAGGAAACATTTGCAGCAGAAACACACTGCAACCTGTGTTTAACCACCACTAAATCTCCCCGAAATTTTTAAACACAATAAGCTGTTTATTTCCCAGTAAGCTGTGACTCACTAGCCACATAGCTGTAATGCAGAACATACAGTAAGAAATAAATAGGACACAGTTCTATTTTGCAAAGCAGCTGAGCCTAGCAACATAGCAAAGGAGAGTAAATGATGGTTGATGCTTCAACTTGTGGTTTGCGGTACATGCAGTGCCAAAGCTTTACATTTTGAAATTTTGCAACTTGACAGCAGATAATGTGTGAAATGTTGCCATGTTTATGTCCAATGTATTGGGCTCTTAAAATGTGTAGTCTTGTAATCCGAACCTGGCCTGTCTCTATAACATCCTTGGTGTTATTACACAGTATAGAGTGGGTAAATATCTCTTAAATAAGAGGTGCATGTTACATTGCATCGCAAATACAAATGATTGCAGAATGCCTTAATGGAAAAAATAATACTGGACTCAGGGGGCAGCTATTTGAACGCAGCACATATTTGCAATTCCTAACTGGTCATTATATCCAATTCATGCTGACACTGATACAGTTTTACCAATCATTCTGTGACGGCCCGTGCAGACGATTGGCTGGCAATAAACACCACCCACCTTTCACAAGGGCCACCAATCTACAATAAATGATGCTTTAGCTTCCTGCGGCCAGTATAGTGTCAGCTAACACATCATCAGCATTCCTGAAGTCTTGCCCAGTGCAAAGGTCTATTTACACTGCCATAATAACACAATTGTTCAAATGGGCTGTACGAAATATGAAATGAAACGGGAGAAGAATGGAATCCAGCCTGATATGCTTGGTTTCAGAGAGGAAGGAATTGCCTGTCTCGCCTTGTTTACCGTACTCAGGCAAAATAAATCATAATGCTGACAAATATACATTTCTTTGCAATCTACCAGCATATAATGTCTTCGTGTGGTTTCTTGTCACAGAGCACCCTGTCAGATGCAATTACGTACAGCAAACCTCCTGCTTAGAAATAAACAATTCACAATAGAGGTAGCAGTACACTCAGGGGTAAATTGTTGCCCTCTGGGCTGCATTTAATGTTGTTTACTTTGCAAAGCAGTGTAGCATGTGTACACTATGGTACAATAATATGTCTGAGATTTTGGCAGTTCCCCTGACCTTGGACATAACACATGGCCTGATCAGCCAGATGCCAACATGTCTGCTTCATGCTCAATATCGAAGGCCATGCGTAGGTTGCATAGACTCAGAGCATAGAAAATTCCTTAGCAGTGCATTTCAGTTTTGATTACAAAACTCCCCATGGTGGTATCTTGCAGCCGGTCTGTCATGGACTCTTCGCTGTAGATTCTTTAATACAGGTCTTAATAAAACACGACAAGATTAGACTCGCCAGTGGTCTCAAAACATAAACATTTATAATGAAAGCAGTAGACACTGAGGCTTCCAGATGTCGTCTTTCTACAGAGCAGGTTTACAAGGAACTCGATCCAACAGCACAAGGCTGGACAAGGCAGAGAAAAAAAAAGTGTTTTAGTCTGTGGCATTTCTGTCAAGCAGGAGATAAAATCAGTACATTGTCTGATGGAGAGGTATGCATGGCTTTCCTGGAACAGAATAATGGATAGCCCAACAAAACTGTTGCTAAAATAAAAACCTTCTGCTCATACGCAACTGTATCTCAAGAACAAGAAGAGAATATCGGGTAACCACAAAAAAAGGTGTTTATTACCAGTTTGGTTATGAGGAATTGCTTACAATACCTTGGCGTGATTTTCTCTTTAAAGGAGCCGTACACAACATTCAGACGATTAATATAGCTGCAAACTCCTGTTTGCTATGTAAAGATCTGGTGGAGTAAAGACGTCCTGTGCAGAGAATTAAGTCAGGCTGTGTGTAGTAATCCGAGCATCTGTGTCCGATGTTGTGGTAGACACTGTGGCCATACATGCATGTTGGTGCGTGTGAATGCCTGTGTGTCGATCTAAATGGCTAGTTAATCACCGCTACTCTGCACTGTGCAGTATACTGCTGATATTGGAATGGCGTAGCTGCAGAGGCGTAGCGCTGTCCCTTTTGTTTTCCCCAAGGTTAACAATGTTAGCTCTTTCAGCACTGTTGCCATTATTAGCACTGTTTATTGAGTTACTACTGTTAACTGCAAGTTGCCAGACTACCGGAATCATGGATGTGCTCTGAATGTTGCATACTGTTCCTTTAATTCAGCATTTCCAGATGGGACAAGTTTAGACTCTATAGTGACATATATGGACATGTAGCACTGACCAATCACAAGTGAGCGGCGGGTAAACAGTTTGCATGGAGAGCAAAAGACATGAAATATATTGGTTTAAATGCAATCTCTGAACCCACTGGCCATAATCTGATGACAATCTAGCTTTATATTAGTTTTTAAAAAATCAATCTGCCTTCATTATGCAGATAGTATGCAGGTTTATAGAGCTCAGCCACAATGCGTGCACTGACGAGTAAGTCCTGGCCCAGATATCCGTTAGCTGCTCTTGAACCCCTAAAATACTGGCTGTTGCCTCTGAAGGCTTATCGTCAGACCAATAGCCAGTGAGCTCAGGGACTGGGAAATGTTAAGCTTTTATTTATTTATTTATTTAGGAACAGGGACAATGCATATTAATGAACAAATACATGAGTATATGTAAATACGCCAGATTTTAGCCCACGGCTAATTTCCATCTGTTATCCCTATAAGCAGGTTGATGTAAAAATGTAGTGAACAGCAGCGACAAAAGACAGATTTAAAATTCATAGCAACTACGTAGACACAATACAGAAGACACAAGAGGTGCACAATATACATTCAAAAATACATCAAGTGTAGCCCATGACAACACCACAGGTGACCA